>NC_065446.1:187105365-187423748 GCF_917563875.1 Diabrotica virgifera virgifera | reverse complement strand
GTTCAATCATTTTCAAAAATCTATCCAATGACATTAAACACCAACCCCCACTACACCCCCTGGAGGTGGGGTGGGGGTAACTTTAAAATCTTAAATGGAAACCCCTAGTTTTTCTTGCAGATTGGGATTCGTTACATAAAAGTAAGCAACTTTTATTCAAGAAATTTTTTCAAACTGTGGATAGGTGGCGCTATAATTGGGAAAAACAATTTATCCTGATACCATAGGTAAATTATAGAAAAGGTTTAATATCTCGAGAAATACACTTCCAAATGAGAAACTAAAAAAGAGGTTTTTAATATTTTTTGAAAACCTATCGATAAATACCAAACATGACCCTCCAACCCACCCACTGGAGGTGGGGTGGGGGGTAACTTTAAAATCTTAAATATCAACCCCCACTTTTTATTACAGATTCGGATTTGTCATGAAAACTTAAGCAACATTTATTCGAAACATTTTTTAGAATTGTTGATAGATGGCGCTTTAATTGGAAAAATACGATTTATTAGCGCCATCTATCAGCAATTTTAAAAAATGTTTCGAATAAATGTTGCTTAATTTTTCATGACGAAATCGAATCTGCAATAAAAAGTAGGGGTTGCTATTTAAGATTTTAAATTTACCCCCACCCCACATCCAGGGGGTGGGTTGGAGGGTCATGTTGGCGTTTATCGATAGGTTTTCGAAAAATATTAAAAACCTCTTTTTTAGTTTCTCATTTGGAAGTGTATTTCTCGAGATATTAGACAGTTTCTATAATGTACCTATGGTATCAGGATAAATCGTTTTTTCCAATTATAGCGCCATCTATTCACAGTTCGAAAAAATGTCTTGAATAAAAGTTGCTTACTTTTACGTAACAAATCCAAATCTACAAGAAAAACTAGGGGTTTCCATTTGAGATTTTAAAGTTACCCCCCACCCCACCTCCAGGGGGTGTAATGGGGGTTGGTGTTTGGTGTCATTGGATAGATTTTTGAAAATGATTGAACACGTATTTTTCAGTTTTTCGATCCGATGTTTAGTTCGCGAAATATTCGACCGTTCCACTACTTTTGGGACACCCTATACAGGGTGTTTCAATAGTAATTGTCCATATAGTAACTGGAGAAACCTTAGTACAAAATACGAAAATTTACCCTAAAACACTTAAATAAAATGTGGTTCCTTACTGAGTTACAGGGTGTTTTATTTAAAAATTTAAAAATTATTATGGCTCAGCGTTTTAAAACTATTCGAAGTATCCTTTTCATACTTGGCAGAAAGTACAGATACTGTACAAACTACTAAATTACGTTAAACAAACGTTTCTGGCTATTAAAAGAGGCGTACGACAGGGGAAAATGAATGGTTGACCCTTTTTAAATTCTACGCCACTGGCGGCATTGCTATTTTAGTTCAATTTTTGGATTCTCCAATACTTTCTATGAAAATAATGTACTCTTCATTAGTAACGATAAAGTCATTAGTTTTCGAGATTTTTTGAGTTAAAATTGAAACGACACAATTATTTTGATTAATGTATTGTGTCGCTTCATTTTTAATTTCAAATATCTCGAAAACTAATCATTTTATTGTTACGAATGAACAGTATATTATTTACATAAAAAGTATTGGAAAATCAAAAAAATTACACTAAAATAGCAATTTCGTCAGTTGCGTAGAGTTTGGGAAGGGTCAACCAGCCACTATCCAATGTCGTACGCCTCTGGTAGTAGCTAGAAACGTTTATTTATCTTAATTTAGTAGGGTGTACGTACAGTGCCTACACTTTCTGTCAAGTATGATAAGGATACGCCAAATAGGTTTAAAGTACTGGTTACAAATAATTTTTAAATTTTAATCATATGAATCATATCATAAATTAATCAAAATAACTGTGCCGTTTCATATTTAACTTCAAATATCTCGAAAACTAATAACTTTATCGTTACCAATGAAGACTACATTATTTACGTAGATAGTATTGGAGAATCTAAAACTGGCATTAAAATAGTAATTCCTCCAGTGGCGTAGAATTTGAGAAGGGTCAACCATTCACTATACCCTGTCGTACACCTCTGGTAGTAGCTAAAAACGTTTGTTTATCATAAATTAGTAGGGTGTATAGTAGTCGCACTTTCTGCCAAGTATGAAAAGGATACGTCGAAAAGTTTTAAAATGCTGAGCAAAGATAGTTTTTAAATTTTTAGATAAAACACCCTGTAACTCAGTAAGGAACCACATTTTATTTGAGTGTTTTAGGTTAAATCTTCGTATTTTCTGCTAAGGTATCTCCAGTTACTATATGGACAATTATTAATGAAACACCCTGTATAATATACATAATCGTACTTCAAGGTATCGGTTATATTACGTTTTAAAATCATGGATAGTATAACAACGGAAAACGAAACGCCAAAATAAGCTTATTTTTAATGAATTTTTTTAGTTGAGTTTATTTTGTCTTTACTACAAGTTTATTGACCCTGGGTCAATTTCGTTACTATACATTTGACATTACATTATAAATTACAATAAATAGAGAAGTAAATATTAGGCATGAAGATAATTCCAGATGAAAAACTCAATGCTGTTATAAAAGACAGAAACCTACGGAGTGGAAAAGCCATATCCAAACGAACGGCACTCTGTGGGACCAAACAATATAGCGAACAAGCAGCTCATACACAATACCACACTTAAAAGTGTAATCACATATGGCAGTGAAGTTTGACCAATGATACAAAGAACAGTGAAGATATAACTAGGAACAAAAATAGGCTTCTGGAGAAGAGCAGCAGACAAATCAAAAAGATATCAAATGCCAAGTGAGACAATAAGAGCAATGATTGGACTCACGCATACAATAATTGAGAACATAAAAACAAAACAAGTAATATGATACAGTCACGTGCAGAAAATGCTAGATGTCAGGATCCTTAAACAGATTTTGACGTAGACACCACAAAGGAGAAAGAAAATATGAAGGCCGAGAAGAAGCTGGAGAAGAGGAATTGACAGAGAACCAGAGGGAAGAGAAATCCCTACAGATCTATATTTACACAGAGAAGAATGGTGGTCAGGAGTCAGAACGCATCGGAGAAAGCTGTAAATCTATCAGGTGATCTGGCAATGTCATTTCAGATTAAACTGATATATTAGTCCAGGAACCAAAGCTTTTCTCCTCGCAATTTTTACAGAATGGATTAATTTGCTTGAAAATTTGAGAATAACTAGTGAATAGTTCAAGGATCAAAATCTATATGATGCCGAAAGGCGCTTTTACCATGGGGGTGGTGGCCACCCCACCTCGAAGGTGGACATTTTTTATGAAATTAAATTTGGTAAGTTTTAAGAGATAATTATTGCGCATTTTTTGACATACAACTAAGATTTTTATATTCACCATTGGCGTGCATACGGGATGTATCTAAAATATTTATACCGGTATGCACGCCAATGTGAGTATACAATTCTTAATTTTGTGTAAAAAAATACGCAATAAATACCTCTTAAAACTTACTAAATTTCATTTGCATATCTCAACCGGTTTTAAAACAATAAATAAATCGTCAGTTTGTAAGAAAAAATTCAACATCCCGTATCTCGGAAACGAAGCATTTGTGGACATATGTTTATAAAGCAAACGGTTATTATTTTTGGGTCTACCCCAAAATCCCGACGGCCAAAATCCCGACACGCCAGAATCCCGACAGGCCAAAATCCCTACACGTCAGAATCCCGACAGGTGATAAGTTCCTTTTTAAAATATTTATAATTACGTTTATTTCTGGGTTTTTTATGGCCATCTGTTTTTTATTTTTTGTTGCTAAAGAAAAGTATTTACCATTTAATATAAACTAATTTTCTAAATAAAATTTCTAACATGGGTATATGAATTAAATTATTTTTTTTTGCCAATATATAGTCCAATAATACGTGGTGTTCACTTATATTTTCCCCCATTTTAACTGCCTATAACTTCAAAACGGCTCAAGATAGAAATATTCGGTTTTCGCTGAAATGTTTTACTTTAGTAAAAGTTTTGTCTGAATGGATTGAATTTTTTATATCGCTTTCAAATACGAAAAAAAAATGGCGGATTTTTGAAAAAAACGTTGTTGACTTTTTTTTAAGGGAACACCCAGTATATTTTTTTGTAAATTGAAAGAAAGGTCATTAACCTATCCAGCGATATAAAGATTTTCAAAATCGGTTGTCAAATCACTGAGTCATTAATTTTTAAAGTGAGGGGTGCAACGTGGATATCACATAATACCTAAATAACATAACTGAGCAAAATGATATTATGTTAAGTGATTTCCACATTGCATCTATCATTTTAAAAATTAAGTGCTCATTCATTTGGCAACCGATTTTAAAAAATTTTATATCTCAGGATAGGTAAATGACCCTTTTTTCAAGATACACAAAGATATACTGGGTGTTTTAATCACCGTTTTTTTTTTTTTAAATCCGCCATTTTTTATTTAAAAGCGATATATAGATAGGTCACTTACCTAAAAACTGGAAAACACGGTCATTTACCTATCCAGCGATATAAAAATTTTTAAAATCGGTTGGCAAATGACTGAACAATTAATTTTTAAAATGAGAGATGCAATGTGGAAATCACATAACTTGGTTATGTTATTTAGGTATGTGATATCCACGTTGCACCTTTCATTTTCAAAATTAATTACTCAGTGATTTGACAACCGATTTTGAAAAACTTTATATCGCTGGATAGGTGAATGACCATTCTTTCAATTTACAAAAGAATATACTGGGTGTTCCATTAAAAAAAGTCAGCAACGTTTTTTTCAAAAATCCGCCATATTTTATTTCGTATTTGAGAGCGATATAAAAAATTCAATCCATTCAGACAAAACTTTAACTAAAATAAAACATTTCAGTGAAAACCGCATATTTTTATCTTGAGCCGTTTAGAAGTTATAGGCAGTTAAAAGGGGGGAAAATATAAGTGGACACCCGGTATATGTATAATCAAATCCTGAATTCAAGTTTACTTTCATATAATAGATATTATCATGTCACTTACAACCTTCCATTTCAGTAAGTATAGCTTTTATATTATAAAATCAAGTCTTTAACAATTGTTTTCTTTTAAAGTACATAATAATTAGTACCCGTACTTATTAGTTCATAAGTAATTAATTTTTCAATTGCAATACTCTTTAATATTATTTGGTATTGCATTTGAAAAGGAAACAATACATATTCAAAATGTAGCGGTCGGGATTATTGCTTATGCGAGGATTGTTGCATGTCGGGATTTTGGCCTATCGGGATTCTGGCGTGTCGGGATTCTGGCGTGTCGGTGTTTTCTCCGTCGGGATTTTGGATGCCGGGATTTTGGCTGTCGGGATTTTGGGCGCCACCGAATACTTTTTCATGCAGAATTACCCCTTAAAGTTTGTCGCACTTGTTTAGAAACACCCTGTATTAATGAATAACATGGCTAGTTGTTAAAGTACCTAACTTCTTTATTGTTACACATAAGCCAATGAATCGAAAAGGAAAATGTTAAGAAAGCCTAAGGCTATAGTTGAGTCTTAATTTCAATATTTTATATACGCTAGAATGTTCCACAGGCTCTTCCAAACTTTGAAGAAAAAACACACTATCATTGTTACATCCGGTATACAATTACACTTACCTGTTTAGCAATTATATTATTACATCAATATTCTTGACGAATAATGCTATTATATATTAAAAAAATCACTCAAAGCGGACAAGAGGTTTAAGAAATACGAGACATCAAATATGTCCCATTTTTAAGGTGGTGCGGTAATTTTGATGCTTAGTGTACATATTATTATACAGAGTGTCCCAAAAGTAGTGGAACGGTCGAATATTTCGTGAACTAAACATCGGATCGAAAAACTGAAAAATACGTGTTCAATTATTTTTAAAAATGTATCCAATGACACCAAACACCAACCCCCACTACACCACCTGGAGGTGGGGTGAAGGGTAACTTTAAAATCTCAAATGGAAACCCCTAGTTTTTCTTGCAGATTTGGATTCGATACGTAAAAGTAAGCAACTCTTATTCAAGACATTTTTTCGAACTGTGGATAGATGGCGCTATAATTGAAAAAAACGATTTATCCTGATACCATAGGTAAATTATAGAAACGGTCTAATATCTCGAGAAATACACTTCCACATGAGAAACCAAAAAAAAGGTTTTTAATACTTTTCGAAAACCTATCGAATAACACTAAACATGACCCTCCAACCCACCCCCTGGAGGTTGGGTGGGGGGTATCCTTAAAACCTTAAATAGCAACCCCCACTTTTTAATACAGATTCGGATTCGACATGAAAAATTACGCAACATTTATTCGAAACATTTTTTAGAATTGTTGATAGATGGCGCTATAATTGGAAAAATACGATTTATTAGCGCCATCTATCAGCAATTTTAAAAAATGTTTCGAATAAATGTTGCTTAATTTTTCATGACGAATTCGAATCTGCAATAAAAAGTGGGGGTTGCTATTTAAGATTTTAAATTTACCCCCAACCCCGTCTCCAGGGGGTGGTTTGGAGGGTCATTTTTGGTGTTTATCGATAGGTTTTCGAAAAATATTAAAAACCTGTTTTTTGGTTTCTTATTTGGAAGTATATCTCTCGAGATATTAGACCGTTTCTATAATTTACCTATGGTATCAGGATAAATCTTTTTTCCCAATTCTAGCGCCATGTATCCACAGTTCGAAAAAATGTCTTGAATAAAATTTACTTACTCTTACGTAATGAATCCAAATCTGCAAGGAAAACTAGGGGTTTCCATTTGAGATTTTAAAGTTACCCCCCACCCCACCTCCAGGGGGTGTAGTGGGGGTTGGTATTTGGTGTCATTGGATAGATTTTTGAAAATGATTGAATACATATTTTTCAGTTTTTTGATCCGATGTTTAGTTCGCGAAATATTCGACCGTTCCACTACTTTTGGGACACCCTATAGTTTACCTGTGTATAATTGTGAAAGATATCGATTAATAGTTTAATGACGAGTTTATTCAACTTCGTGCAAATTGACTAAATTGTTAAATAATGTTGCAGTAGCGTCCCCGTTTACATCATACTTGTGCTAATATGCCGGTTTACAATTATTGTTACTATGCTAAACTAAATAACCTTTCTAATGAGGTGTACACAAATCTAGAGGATTGTAAATTAGGTGATTAGTGAGACTCTTTTGGGTACAGTCAATATTGCAATTTTAAATTTTAACTAACCAACAATTGTAGTGTAATAATTATCAGTCGCTGTCTGATGATGGAGTTTTAGGAAAGCAGTTTTAGGAAATTCAAGATACCAAAAATATTCAAAGTTTAAGATGGTGTGTTAATTTATTGGAGAAGTGTACTAATAGACCAGACGCATCTGTAAAAATATTAGTTCATTTGGATGTTGAGAGGTGACTTAAATTTTTTTGGAGAAATTGCTTGAATATAACTCATATAATAATATTTGCGTTATCCTACCACTCAGAAAGGCCCGGAACATTGCTTAAATAATCAAAATGTCAAAAAATTAAGGAAAAATTCGATTGTTTCCTTCGTTTTTTTAATATAAATTTAAAAGTATTTATTTCCGAGAAAAGTGGCACCGACATAAAAGTTTCGTAATTAAATTTGCCATAATACAGGGGTAGTTAAAATTTTTAAAAATTGTCACCTTTGCTGCAAAATAGCAATAATTGCTAAAAAACAATAAAAAAACAAGTATCCCCATTTTACGTTTTTCAACCATTTGTGCTACACTTAGGCCCTTCATATTGCACCCAAAAAAACTTTATGATATAGTAAAAGAATACTATAAATTTCATTAGGATCGAATTAATAGATTCTTGCAAAATGTTGCAAGACTGAAAATAAAGCAGAGAGCAAGTTGAATTTTTGTTTTACACATAGAACAATACTGTACCTTTCGTTTGCAATTTTCAACTTTAAAATAAGTTAACTACCACGGCGTCGGGAATTTTTTTAAATAAACATTAATTTTTGGTGCTACGCGCAGGACAGCGGATACGTTTGCTCTGATTGGGCATTTTAATGACCTTTGAAAATGATTGATAAATTTTAATTTTTAGTTTATTTCGATATAAATAAATAAATTTATTTATTGCAAAAAAACACATACCCTGTCCTTTGAAATAACACTTTTTAAGCAAAAACTTTCTTTGTTCGTATATTTTAAATTAGAGAATAAAAGTTTATTATTTTTAAACACATGTAATTGTTTAAACAATGTTTTACAAACAATAATCAAATTAGTTTGATTTTTGTGGAATTAAAATATTAAAATACAACAAAATATAGAGTAAGAAAATAATTTATTACATAAAGATTGTAAGAATTTTTGGTGGAAATCAACTTATGTGAATCGAACACCGCTGTTCTGCGCGTAGCACCAAAAATTAATGTTTATTTAAAAAATTCCTGAAGCCGTGTTAGTTAACCAATTTTAATTTTGCAAATTGAAAATGAAAGGTACAGTATTCTTCTATAAGTCAAAAAACTTCTAACTTGCTATCTGCTTTATTTTCAGTCCTGCGACATTTTGAAAAAAATGAATTTTTTTTTGCGAAAGCTGGATTGCAAAATTTATTTTGCAAAATTTGTTAAACCGATTTTTATTAAACTTACAGTGTTGTTTTGCTATATCATAAAGTTTTTCTGGGTAAAATATAAAGGTCCTAAATATAGCATAAATGGTTTAAAAATGTAAAATGGGAATACTTGTTTTTTCATGTTTTTTTCGCAATTATTGCTATTTTGCCACAAGGGTGACAATTTTTAAAAATTTTCACCAATCCTATGTTATAGGAAATTTAATTACACAACTTTTATGTCAATGCAACTTTTCTCTGAAGTAAATACATTTAAAGTTATAATCAAAAAACGAAGGAAAAATCGAATTTTTCCTTAATTGTTTGACATTTTGATTATTTAAACAATGTTCCGGACCTTTTTGAGTGGGAGGATAACTCAGTTATTATTGTATGAGTTAATTCCAAGCAAGTTCTGCAAAAAAATATGAGTCACCTCTGAAGGTCCATCTCAAAACAGATGCGCCCTTGACTATAATATAAATATTAGTCTGTGAATTGAATCTGTATTAACTTTTTTAAATGTTACGGTATTATGAGAAAACAAATCTGTGGCATTTATTATTATTCTTCGAACCTCATCTCATATTATTACGTTTCATACGTAGTTTAAAAAAATGCTATTAAAGCTGATTAGCTTATTGCCCCTATACGATGATGGTAATAAAGAACCCACTAAAAGATAAAAGGTCGCGAATAAAGAGCTTTCTAATCATTAGCAGGATTATCCGGGATGCCACTGCTTTTAGGTAATCCCCTTTTAGGTTATTCCTCGTGTCTCGTTTTGGTCTCCAAAGGGATAACTTTAAATTTCACGCGCCGGTTTTTACTTTTTTCGTGATGAGTCAAAAAATTTTGTTCGTCCCACAGCAGCTTTTAATTAAAAGTTATTTCGCGTCATATATTTTTCTCTTTTGAAATTATCCTTATTTAGCATTTGGTTAAAAATGTTTACTTTTTGATTTGAAATTTTCATATTTCACTTTAATTTTAAATTTTCTAAAGAGGCAATGTTATCAAAATAACATATTAATTACTTCTTTGAATAACGTAGGTACATGACTGCAGGTGATATATCGAGTTTAAGTTGTGAGTTTTATTCTATTTTTGTCGAAAAATAGAAAACAAGCGACAAAATACAATAGAGCTGCAGAAAAGCATCTTACATTTTTGTTAAAAGTGCCTGTGAGGAGAAACGTATATTTAGGGCAGTCCATACAGGGTGACCAGGCAAATTTATCCAGACGATATCTCAAAAACGAATAGAGGTATTCGAATGGGACAAAAACTGATCTATTTCATTTGTAATACACTTTAATATGGCGTAGAAAAAATCACCCCCTAAATATTCATCCCTTAGTTACAACCGCAAACTTTAATTTTTGAAGTGAAAACTTCTTTAGGGACGTTGTGCGATTTTTGGATAGGGGAAAAAGCATTGAATTCGCGACCGTCATCGCCACCGTCATTGCGACCGCCATCGCTTATGCTATGTTTTATTTTGTATGTACATATATAAAAATTGTATAGAAGTATTTAACTTTATAATAAATGTAAAACCTATTTTAGGATGGGCAAAAATGATATATTTCGCGACCGTCATCTCTTCAGCGAAATAGATTTTGTACATATCTATATTATATGTATGTTTACATAAATTGTATAGAAGTGTTTAAATTTAAAATAAATGTAAAACTTATTTGTGGATAGGGAAAAGTAGTTATTTCGCGACCGTCATCGCGATCGTCATCTCTTAGGCGAAATAAATTTTTTACGTATGTTTATTGATGTGAACTTTAGGGACGTTGTGCACTTTTTGGATGAGAAAAAGTATTAAATTGGCGACCGTCATCTGTATTCGCAGAAGGACTTTAAACATATTTTTTTTTTGATACAAGGGTATTGACCATTGGAAAATCTGTCCTTGCAGTTTCTGCTACTCTATTTAAAGCCTGTGGTAAACAAGTAATAAATAAAACAAAATATTTTTAAATGTTGTCCACCTTTGGTCATATGGCGCAGCATTGCTTAATAACAAAATTTTTTCACTAACAAAAGGTGACTGCATATTGTAGAGTTACCTTTGTCTCTTTATTCGTCGTCTCCTTACCGCATAAATTGTAAAAGGCAGACATTAAGGATGTTGCCAGAAAGTGATTCCACGAGAATTTTCAGATTTATTGTTTAGATCTGAGACTTCTCATTTCTCTATAAAATTTTTTGTGCTGATTGAGAAAAAAAGGCTGAAAATATGCCATTTTAATAAATGCATATGAACTTATAAAATTTATTCAAAATATGCAAATATGCACTTAATATGCATTTTGCATATTTCCCGAGCTCTAGATATAATTTTGTAAATACCATGTATAACATAATGAATAGCATTGTATATACCATGTATATACCATGTAATACCATTGTATATTGTATATACTTTGCATAAATTGTAAATACCATGTATAACGAACTTTTAATTTTAAATTTATCCCTTAAATTAATAATACAGCCTTAAATTCAAACAATATGTACATTTGCCTAAAAATAAATATTTACATAAGACGTGGAACAAAGCTGTGGGATTATTAGTCTGGAATGTCTGGCAAGTAGCAAAATAGCATACAAAGCAATTATCTAAAATACACAGCTTCAGCCGACAACAACCTCTACGGAAAATATCAGATTTCGGTTGAAATTTATAGAGTAAATATCCTGTAGTGGCATAGTATTCATATTATAAGGCGCCTGCCTCCTGACTTTATAACTTACGACTTTGGATAAACAAGACGCATAACAAATACCAAAAGTGACTGTTATGGCTGTGAGTGTGACTGTCATGTTACACCGATTAAATAAAACGGTTTATACTAGGTACGGGAAAAATAGTATCTAAATAGTTATTTATGAAACAGTTCGTGAAGTATGCTTTTTGCGAACGAACGCGATGTTTGAGCACAAGCGACAACGGAGCGAATGCTATACATCGGGGAAGTTCGCAAAAAGTACTTCACGCACAGTTTCATACAATATTTTATCTATGATGAACAAATAAAAAAACTGTAACTCTTCATCATTGGAATTTATTTCTATTCTACAATTTAACAATTCTGGAATTTGAAAATTCTAACTTCTTTCAAACCACAAAACTGTCAAAACTTTGTCGTAATTTATTGCTCATTATGTCATCACCATGACAACATGACAACGCGAAAGTTAAGGATATCTGTGGCGGCTGGTAGGGTAAAATTTTGGTTAGGCCAAGGCAGCAAATTACATACAGTGAGGAAGTTTGAGTTGGAATAAATTCATTATCCCGAGAACGGGTGAATTTGGAGAGAAATCCTGAGACAGGTCAATTTTTATTTTTAAAGTATGACTCTTTGCCATATAGATCATACTACTGACGTCATCCATCTGGGCGTGATGGCGCAATCGATGATTTTTTAAATGAAAGTAGGGGTTGTGTGGTAGCTCATTTGAAAGGTTATTTAATTCTCTATTAAGAAATCGAAATATTAACATAACTATTTATACAGGATGTTTAAAAAATATTTTTTTATTAAATTAATTGACACAAAAAGAAGAATGTAAGCAATTTATTTAATTAAAAAAACATTTTACTACTGTCAAAAAAACATGTGATAATGTTTATTTCACAAATAAATATTACTTTTCGCTTAAATTCAATGTTCAAACTGCAAACGAGACAGATGGGTGGCAGATTTAACATTGAATTTAAGCGAAAAACAGTGTTTGTTTATCAAATAAATATTTCTTTCTGTTTTCTGACAGCACGCAAATGTATTTAACAGTGAAAATTCATTTAATTTAAAATATTTTTTTGGACACCCTGTATAAATAAATCTATTAACATTTATATTCGTGGATAGAGAATTAAATAACCTACCAAATGAGCTATCGCACGACCCCTACTCTCATTAAAAAAATCATCGATTACATCATACCGCCCAGATGGATGATGTCACTAGTATGATGTATATGGCAAGAAGTCACAATTTAAAAATAAAAATCGACCTGTCTCAGGACTTTTCTCTAAATTCGTCCATTCAAGAGATAATAAATTTATTCCAACACAAACGTCCTCACTGTATAGCTACGTGTAATAATATACAGGGTGTCCCGAAAAGATTGGTCATAAATTATACCACAGATTCTAGTGTCAAAAATAGGTTGATTTAACCTCACTTACCTATATACAATAGTCCACACAAAAAAAGTTACAACCCTTTGAAGTTACAAAATGAAAATCGATTTTTTTTCATATATCTAAAACTCTTAGACATTTTTGATTGAAAATGAACATGACGCATTCTTATGGCAGCATCATCTTAAAAAAAAATTAAAGTGAAGTTTGTGCACCCCATTAAAATTTTATGGGGATTTTGTTCCCTTAAACCCCCCCAAACTTTTGTGTACGTTCCAATAAAATTATTGTTGTGGTACCATTAGTTAAACACAATGATTTTAAAACTTTTTTGCCTCTTAGTCCTTTTTCGATAAGCCAGTGTTTATTGAGATATTTTGAATATTTGTCGAATCCACCACATATTTGTATATGGTAAAGTACGATTATACACTATTATACAGTCCTGTTAATAATCTGAAAATTTATTTATAATTTACATTTTTAGGTATATTTTGAAAAAGAAGCCACATCTCGATAAAAAGTGACTTATCAAAAAAAGACTAAGAGGCAAAAAAGTTTTAAAAACACTGTGTTTAACTAATGGTACCATAAAAATTGCTTAATTGTAACGTGCACAAACATTTAAGGGGTTAAAAGGAACAAAACCCCCAAAAATTTTTTATGTAAACATATTATAAAAGAAGCAGCATCTCGATAAAAACTGGCTTATCGAAAAAATACAAAGAGGCAAAAAAGTTTTAAAAATGGTGTGGTTAACTAATGGTACTACAATAATGAATTAATTGAAACGTACACAAAAGTTTGGGGGGGTTTAAGGGAACAAAACCCCAATAAAATTTTTATAGGGCGGACAAATTTCACTATAATTTTGTTTTACGATGTTCCTGCCATAAGAATGAAACACGTCCATTTTCAATAAAAAATCTCTAATAGTTTTCGATATATTGAAAAAAATCGATTTTTATTTTGTAACTTCAAAGGGCTGTAACTTTTTTTATGAGCACATTTTTACTAAGGTAAGTTAGGTTCAATCGAACTATTTTTGACCCCAGAATGTGTGGTATAATTTATGACCAATCTTTTCGGGACACCCTGTATAATATGCAAATATATAGTATATTGTGCAACAAGTGCAGAAAGTTACTAATTTCTCACGAGTTTGAAAAGTTGCGGTACGAGCAAACGAGTGAGAAATTACCTTTCTGCACGTGTTTCACACTATACTTTTTCTACAAGCACAGTTTTTCCTAAAAATAAAAATCACAATTTCCAAACGACGATTAATTATAATAGGTACCTACCTATGTGATAAATTTTAAACTGTATTTAATTAATACCTACTAATCAATTTAAATTCCTTATACCTAACTAAATTGCACAGAAATCAGTTAGAAAATTAATGCACTGCCTTAATTTGTTTAAATTTAAACAATTATTACACATTATTGACATTATATTTATGCAGTCACGGATTTACACAAAACCTACTTCATTCGACGTCTCTTGCACAGGTTGCTAAATCCTTATTGGTTATTTGATAATTATAAAATGTTTAATAAGAATAAAATTGTAAAATAAAACAGTTGTAACATCCATAATTTAGTTTCTATGCTATAGTTAAATATAATAATTGTCTTATAGGTTATATATTTGTCTAAAGTTTAACCACGGATGTAAACAGAATATAACGTTACTCAGAATGCGGTAGTCCACGGATGTAAACAGAATATAACGTTACTCAGAATGAGGTAGTCAACTGTGCAGAAAAGAACTTTGCGGCACAGAAACGTCACTTTGCGGCACAGAAACGTTACTTTTCTGCACACTAATGTCAAATATCTTATACTGTGAGAAAATATGAAGTTTGCTAACATAAAACCGTGCAGAAAAGTGCACTTTGAATAGTGGTTGTAGAAAAAATTTATTTTTATGTATAAAAATACTTAGAAGGTAAAATAAAAATGTATACCATTTATACTTAGAAGGTAACTGTAACAGACTTGGTAAGGCCTCAGAAAAACTCATTTTTATGTATCAATCATAAAACTATCTCACTATTCCAAGAAAAATTTAAAACAACCAACCGAGATCGGCCAAACCAGTAATAATAACAGTGAAAATCGAACAAATTTTTTTTTCGAATTTTACGAATTTTTTTTAACTCATTTGCGCAAACGTGCACTTGTTTACAATTGTGTTGTTTGTTTAAAATATGGTACAATTAAAGATAATGTTATATATTTTTTATTAAAATATAAAATAAAATTTATATTAGAATTTGATAATTATGTTAAAGTGGCAACGAGGCTGGGCGAAGGCCAGTTCGATTCGGGCCTCAACACCAAGCATAACACGACAATATAAATCATTGTCCGGCAAGCTGCTTAACTTCAAACGCTTTTTGTACGGAGATCTTATGTGAGCGGAGTCAACCAGGTCTGAACGGGCCTATTAATGATATTTAAAATGCCTGAATACGATTCGATGCTTTCTGTGATAATATAATAACAAAGTTGTCTTAACGGACGCTAATGTATTGAGTGATTTAGTACATTTTAAAGTTATTTACATGCTTTAACATAATTCTTGAATATATCTTTTTCAATCTTAAAGCTCTTAAAATTATTGGGTAGGCTCGGCCTATCCTGCCTACCACTAAAAGCAGCCACTGAAGGATATTTGATTATATGAAAGTGTGTCAAAAACAGTGCGAAAAAGTAAGTCCCATTTAAAATATATTGTTACTTCACGCACACTTTAAACACTTCACGCACTGCTATCTATAATGACAGTTTTCACAAACTAAAAACTTATACATAATATGACAAAGAGTAGATAAATTTTTTTATAATAAATTAAAGGTTGTATTCTAAACAGTCTGCTGTAGTTGCATTGATAGTGTCTTATTCTTCTTATAGTGCTTTCGCCTAATTGCAGGTTTGCTACTACAATTGCAAAGTCTTCTCTGTCTTCAGCTGTTCTTGATAGCTGTTCAAAATTTAGGCCTGTCTATTGTCAGATGATTCCTAGCCACGATAGTCTTTGAAAGAGTAACAATGCTAAATAATAAAAATTATAGATATATACAGGGTGTTCTAGACTAAATTATGCAGGCTATATCTTTTAAACGAATAGAGATTTCCGAATGGTACCACAACTCATCTATTCCACTTTTCTAATAGACTTTAATATGGCGTAGAGAAAGTCATCCCCTAAATCTTCAACCCTTAGTTACAATCTCTAAGTTTAATTTTTTAGCACCCTGTACAGGTACATGCTGTAATAGCACCCTGTACATTTTTTTAATAATTTTGGATGTGGGCGTCTATCGTCTCTTCAACAATTTTTTTATATATAAATTTGGTTGGTAAGTAATCAAAAAAAAATATAAGTTTATTTTTATTTTTGGTATATATTATACAGCTTTATTACAGAAGAAACAGAAGAAAAACTGTCTCTTCAATATCGACACTCCCATCAAACAAGGTTGTAACTCAAGTAACATCTTTTTTCAGATTTCAACACAGACGAATTCAGCAAAAAATTGCACACACGTCAATATAAACGACATAGTTTAATTCTCAATAATTTGGCTAACACCCCATTGAAAAAACTTGTATTTTAACTTACGTGTGCCCTTTGCCGTGTGGCGCGTTTACTTCAAATTGCAAATATTATGAAAAAATCTTTTAAAATAAAACTAGAATTTTGTTTTGCATCAAAATGAAAATACATTTTCGCGCCACGTAATATTCATATCCGATCTTTTGTAGCTGGAATAATGTATGCGCTACTCATTTTTACGGCGTTTAGCGGTTATTTATTTTTGTATCAGGAGTTTTTCAAAGTTATTTATAAATTAAATGTACAAACTTGAATGCAATGCTTCTCGATAACACGTTAAGCTTTATAGATGGTCGCCTTTGTCGCATTATCTCCCAAATGATCTAATGTCCATCAAATGTACACTAGATTTTATTCTATTCGAAATAGATTGAAAAAAATATTGGGATGGCTGGTAAATTAACTCGGATTGCCCGTTGTCAGATCAAATTAGCGTCGTAACCACTACAACTACATAAACCATTTGGGATATAATCATTAATTGGTTTATACTTTTGTAGCTTAATAACTTCTAAACGGCTTAACCGATTTTGCTCACTAAACATGAGTTTGAAATGTATTGACAAGTAGTATCTTACGCATCTATGGTCAAGTATGATAACTGAAGCTTTTACAGGAATTATTAAGCTTGAAAACCATTTTCCCATAAGAAATATATTTGATCATATTTATGAAGCCTATAACTTAAAAATTCGAATTTTCCCGGATATAATGTATACACCGTTAGATTCGCCTAGAGTCCTTCTACAAACGCTCATTTATTGGCGTAATTCGTAGGTTGAAATTTTGAGTAATTGTCAAAAAACCAAAAAGTCAATTTTTTCAGTTTTTCGGCTATACTGAGCCGTGTGTATGTCTGATCCTGACAGCTTAAACCCATTTAAAAGCTTAACTCAACGCTATTGATTTGGTGTATTTACTGTTCTACTTTCTCTTCTTGAACCGAAGATATATACCGCCAAAAAATATGCCGTTTTGTACCTACCAAGTCCTACAGCTGGCTTATGCGTAGTCAAAACTCACAAACTACACCGGTTCTGAATCGGCCCTCACCCCCTCTTCAAACACAGACAAAATAATTCAGATCGGTTTAACTTTTCCACACACACACACACACACACACACACACACACACACACACACACACACACACACACACACACACACACACACACACACACACACACACATACATATCCACAAACATTTTCCCTTTTTTAAATAAAAATTGATTCATATTTCTGGGCTCCGTAACTTTTGACCGGTATAATCGATTTTCAAAATAAGACATGCGTTGGAAAGGTAATGATCGCTTCTATGAGCAGCCGTAAAGGTCGTAGTTACATTTTCGAAGTTTTTGGGAGTTTTGGGGACGAGAACGAAAAACAGACCCTAAATAAGAAGAGCCGTAAAATCCACACCCTTGGACCAAAATGGATGGTTGACATATGAATGGGTGAGTCTTTTCCTAAACTTTAAGATGGAAGTTGGACCAGTCTTCAACTCTGTCAGATTTAGAAAATCAAAAATTTCGTGTATATATATAGTGGAGTCACTGAAGGTTTTCACCTCCGATTTCGTTGAACCTTCATCGATTTTCATGAAAATTGGTGAGTCGTTAGAAGATACTTCAATGAACCAAGGTGATATGATGCCAACTTGCGCTTTTACCCTGGGGGTGGATGCCACCCCTTCTCGGAGGTGAAATTTTTTTCATTAAAAATAATACCAGAAATCGATAGAGGGGCAACTTCTAAGCAAAATTTGTTATATAAAGCTATTAACATAAATCAATACCTTTTGAATAATTAAATATCAAAGATTTTATTTTTTCTTAAAAAAATGCATGTTTTAAAGCACTTTTCCACGTATTACTTAAAAACTATAAGCTTTTGTAGAAAAGCTATTGTTACCAAAATTAAAGATAATAAAAAATTAAATTCATTCCCCACTTAAAGAACTAAACTAATGTTATTTCAAAGTGAGTTAATACTTGTTAAACACTTGTCAAAGTACTTCAGAATACCTATCAAATGAGCTCCAGTACAAGTTAATATCATCAAAATTAAGCGAGTTATGATGAAAATAAGAGAACCCTTTCGATTTTTTTAGGAAAAAAATGAAAAATAAAACATACGCCATTTCCACAAAAATTAAATTTTGTAGTCTCCTGTAGTAAATCCTCACAAGAATTTCTTTAGGCTAATATAGTTAATGATTTCAACAATTTTGACCGGTTTAGAATGCATATTTTTGAAAAAAAGATATAATTTAAAAAAAATCAGAATTTTTAAAATTATCGTACTTTTCATTTTCTTTTGAGATTAACTCCAAAAATACTTAATATACGTAAAAACTGATATATAACTAAATTTTAGTTTTTTCTGTTCCAAATACTTTCCACCCATTTTACTATTTCCGTAGGGTTAAAAAGTAACCGAGGTAGAAACGTTTAAAATTTCAATTTTGCTGCGAGAACCGGGGCGATTTAACCTTTTATTTTTAAAAAAGTAAAAGGTTTCAAAGACTAATTTTGACGTTTTTTAATATCTCTTGGAATCAACTTTTAACTAGTTTTTAGATGAACCTGATATCTTAAAAATGAACGAAGTTATTTACAAAAAAACAATAACATTTTTGGAAAAATTTTTTAAAAGATACATTTTGAAACATTTTTGGTGCATAAATTTCAATGCTAATAACTTGTTCGAGGGCTTATTTGATAGATATTTCTATGGACTTTGCCAAATGTTTACAAGTTTATGTTATAAAATGCATAATTTTCCCGGTATTTAAGCTTGAATACTTAGATTTGGGTACTCGAAAGAAATATACATTCAATTACCTATAACTCACTTTTAGTTAACACTGAAAGATATTTCTAGTAAGGAGTTTATTTAACTTTTTATTTGCCTCAATTTTGGTAATAATAAATTTTTTGTAAAAATTTATAGTTTTGAGTTATTTATGAAAAATCGGTTAAAATCATGCATCTTTCTCAAGAAAAATTAAAATCTTTGATCTTAAATAACTCAAAAAGTTTCGATTTATTTTAATAACTTTATATAACAAATTTTGCTTATAATTTGTCCCTCTATCGAATTGTGGGGTTATTTTTAATAAAATAATTTTCATCCTCGAGGAGGGGTGGCATCCACCCTTAGGGTAAAAGCGCAAGTTGGCACCATGTCACCTTTGTTCCTTGAGATATCCTCTAACCACGCACCAATTTTCATGCAAATTGATGGAGGTTCAACGAAATCAGAGGTAATAGCTCATATCCACCTTCAGTGACTGCACTAATAGTGTCGCGTGTAGGGGGTGTAGGTGTGCGCCACTAGCGAGAACTGCCGTTCTCTGGTAATTTCCAATTAAAATTGTGTAAACTGTGAGTTGATATTTTGTTTAAATATACCATAAAAACCAATTTTCTCCTAGCTATATTGCAAATAACTCAAAACGTACAACATTTTAATTGTTAAACGGGAAAAATAATTAACATGGAGAGTGTAAAATGGTTGTTAGGCGAGTTACAACCTTTTTCTACGGATACTCAGGTTTAATCTCAAGGTTGTATCTCAATCAAACTCATGATTTTCAATAGCTAATAAAATTACAAAGCATACATCTGACAGTAATCCCTTATTATGATATAAATATCATATCACATTAGGTGATAAAAATTCAGGTTTTCGTTTTTTTACCTCTCCTGTAAAATCGCTAAAAATGAGTTCCAACCTTGTTCGATGGGGGTGTCGATATCATGCACCCTCTCACAATAAAAGCGTTATGACAATGGCAAACATTTACGAGTTTGGCTTCGAATTGCTTTCTGATCTGGCTTATTATCCTGATTTGGCCCCCTTCGATGATACTATGTGTTCCCAAATCTGAAAGATGGCTCATAAAATATTTAATTTAAAAGCCGATTGATGAAACAAACGCCTGGTTTGCAGAACTTCCAGATTCGTATTATTCGGACTGCATATTAGGAGTTGAAACATCGCTGGAATCATTATATTTAACTAAAAGGAGACTATATCGAATAAAATAAAAGAATTTTCTGTAAAAACATGTTTTTCATTTTAAAGCAACTTACTTACATATCAGGCCATCTAGTACTATGGACTAGTATGGATGAAAGAGTAAATATTTTCATTACAGTCGGTCACAAGTATGTAGGTGTGATGAAAATAAACGGAATAACACAAATACGGATTTTTCATTTTCTTTCGTTCACTTGCTGAGGAAGTTCTGCTATTTTATAAAGTAGTTTATACGAGTATATAGAAATACACATAGTTTCAAAAGTTATGCATTAAAGTATATATAGAAAAACACATAGTATTAAAAGTTATCAACCAGTATTACTAAATTAAGGGTCACTCGAGATTAATATGTGTTTATTTTCGAAAAATTATTTACGATTGAATATTTTCACGGCAAACGTAATAAAATTTCACGTAAGTATTTTTGCAATTAATGTTTGGCAAGAACTACGAATAACTTACAAATTGAAGCAGTTCAGTATAGGGAATGGTTAAGAAATAAAAAGGTACTATAAAAATCATTAAATTTCATTAAAATACAAAAATACAGAGTGTTAGTTTTCAGAAAATTCATAGAATACTCATTCCCAGTTTCGACCAACCCTGTATACTAAAATTACTATATTATTAATTTTTAATAATAATACACTATATTAACAATCTCTTGAACATAAATGGAGTTTTTGATACAAAATCAGTACATGGTGTGGAGTTTGCTACAAAATTTATAAAAAACCGTAATTATCTTTTAAACTACCCGGTATGATATTACAAAACCTGACATTTTAAGAAAGAAGACGTCGACCAGAATACAAAAATGGAAAAATTTACAGGGTGTCCCATTAAAAAAAACGAAGTTACAATCAACCTCCCGGATAACCGGAAGTAGAAAAGAGACCAAAATATTGTCATTAAATAGTTCATACCTCAAAACCCCTAGTATTCAAATTTTCATGATTCTCTTATCTTTAGTTTTCGATATATTTCTAATAGGCCCTTTATCTGCCTCATCCTTTATATATGAAAAAGAAGAATCTGCTTTACAGCGATAAAATTGCCAAACTATAAAACGTTTTTGAGCGTTATCAATGAGCGCGTTCCTTTTCACTTTCACTGCCCGTCAAAATAACGTAGTACAGGGCTCACTTTTCCTGAGCTATGAGTAAGAATACATCCGGTCTGATCCTTATACCTGCGTATTATGACTCTGCGATAGTATGAGAAAACAATTCTGTGCTCTGTGCGTAAAGAGAGTTAAGTCCTAAAACACTGTTTTGAGATAAACGCGTTTATAGTTTGCAATAATATGTTCGAGTTATACCTTTGTAGTTTTTACAAGAATGTATCCCTCAAAATTCTTTTAAATACTTTTTATCAATTAAATATTTATTTCTTTCAATAACATAATTAATAAATAATATAAATAAACCATATAAGTATTATAAAAAACAATAATAAACTTTTCTTACATGGACTTAACACAATTTGCACAAATATCATGAACTTAACACGCTTAACGCATAACACAAAGTATTACAAAAAGCATAAAAAATAATATTTAACAATAATAATGGGGATTTTTAAGACCAAAGTAGCAGGTTTTAATGAATAATAATACAAGAACATTTAGCAAGACAAAAATTTGTGTTTATTCATCATAATCCAAGTAAGTAATAATACAAAATAAGTAAAATAATACAAAAATAAACAAAAACTGATATGGAAAACAAATTAAATTTTTTTTTACGTTTTATTCTTTGGTATTTACATTTTTTTCCCTCTTCCTGACAGTTTGTTTCGTTGATTTATTTTCTTGGAAACTGTCATTTTTTGCGTGGTTTTCACATTTACTTTCTTTTTTTGTCAACTATTTGCACTGTCTCTTCATTTTCTTCATCAGGAATGTCATCAGTGTAGGCATCCTCTGCTTCATTTGAGGTCATTAAGTCTTTATAGAATTGCTGAAATACTGGTGAAATGTATGGAAGCAGGTTGAGGAGGTAATTTTTTTTCTTAGGAATACAATTTTGTCCTGGGTAACGTAAACTAGGGTCCATTTTGCTAATGGTTTCTTTGCCTCTTCTTTTGGAACTAATGCATTGAAACGGTTGACTAAGGTCTAAGGAATTCTTATAGTAAATTATTCTAGGTTCGTTTTTGACAAAATTCGGCCACTGTACATCTCTCCAGCTAAAATTGTTTCCAACATCATCTTTTTGCTGTTGAAGGTCGGTTTTTAGCAGCTTGATTCATCTCCTTCACCACGAAAGGGCGTTTCTTACCAGTTCTTTGTATAAGTTCGGCCCAATCATGAGAATGGTGGAACATCCAGCAAAAGCTGTTTTATTTTTTTCAATAAGGACGTGTGATGTATCACACTCAATGTGCGTATGGCGAGGTACTAAAGAATTTATGATAAATCTCTTCCACGTTAGGAGAATTTTGCAGGGTTACCATACACATAGCTCTTACATGAGTATTCTTATTTTGACCACTACAAGTACAAGACTACATGGTCAAACTTTTCACAACAGGCTTTAAAGCTTTAGAAATAAATTTGTATACACATGAGACAACTTCATTAGTACCTCCGGCAGCTACAACTTAGACTCTGCCTCTGTTAGATTGAAATTTCATAGTTGGCGTATGTAAAAGGCTACAGAACTATGCACGAGTGTATCGAAAAGGCATAGCTGCATGTCATATGTCACAGTTTTGGTTGAATTGGTAACCTAACTTTTTTGACTCATACGATACGCATACCCCACATTATTAAGGTGGTCATTTTTTTGTTTTAAAAACTCCTGGTTTTCATTCTAAGAACATATTTTAATTTGCATGTCTAGCCTATCACATTTTGAACACTTCAGGCTTTTTAATTTTTAAATTTAAGTTGTGGAACTCCTCAAGAAACTTAGTATAGCTTAATGGTTTCCAACTGGTTTCAGATAGGGTACGCTTGTATTCTTCATATTACAGTGTCACTATCGTCAAATGTGGAGAAACAATTTTTTTCCCACAATCTCTTCTTGAGTAGTGGCTTTCATAAGCTGGGATTCCAATTAAAATTTGATTTACTTTATTCCTTTCTTTTTCAGTCATAAAGGTTTTTCTAAAACATCCTCTTTCATCCAGTTCATTATGTCCGAAGAAAATGATCTTTTCTTTTGAATAATAGTTTATAGGTACCTCCAACTTTCTCCAAATGCTTTTAGTAAACTAGACAAATCAACTTTAAGGGGGCGCGGCGTACAGAGAATCAACGTTATAACTTATTAGTGTACAGTGTGTTAAGTCGCAAAATTGTGGGACTTAACACACTGAATCTTCCTGTTTCTTAAATAATGTTTAGTGTAAAGAGTGATATGTCTAAATTCAGGACATAACACGCTTTACACAGTTAGTATTGATTGTTTTTCATTTGTGTAAAATAAATATCTCAATTTAGGAATGGAATTGGACTTGACAAATTATACACACATGTAGATATCAAATTCTAACATAAAGATACTGCATTGGCTAATTTCGACCATTTTTGGACTTAACTCACTTTACGTACAGAGCACAGAATTATTGTAAACATGAAAATCTCTAGATATGGACTTTTTTACCTCACGACCACGTTTTTAGCATTTGAAACCACTGTGAGTCGGCACAAGTAGGTATGATGAGAATACAACGGAATAACAGAAATGAATAATTTCTCATTTTGTGTCGCTCACTTACCGAGGAAGTACCTATTTTATAAGGTAGTTTATACGAGTATATATAGAAATATTTCTTTAATACAACATCCAATTTTTATTTCAATTTAGTTATATGTTTAGAATTTATTAAAAAGTTATCGTATATTTTTCCTATAAAATAGTTTCCCCAGGGCTTCATCTCTGTTTCGTATTTTTCTATATTTTAAATTTCAATTCTGGAACTAGGTAAAAACAGTATTGATTCTCCTATAAAACATGTCAAAGTACGGTTGTTTTATTTTCAGAAAATAATAGCCTCTGCGGAATTCAACGATCGTAGTTGAAACCGGAAATATTCACCTAAATATATAAAGATTACACATCTCTTAGTTCCGATCAGAGTAATAGTAAAGAAACATGCTCCATTTTCAACAATACTCTTAAAACATCGTCTTCACATAAAGTATGTTAACGTGTTTTAAAATATATCTACAACTACTCTCACAAAATAGACAGAACTTGAAAATAACGGAAACAATAGATCTAAACTAAATATGATGTCATAAGTGGTTAAGTGTATCGTGATATGATGTATGGTTTTTATATCATATGACCTTGAAAACAACTGTCAAAAAAAATAATTATAATAATTAATAGTTTTTCAGACACACAAGCTGTTTTCGCTGAGAGTCGTCAATTCTCGACAGATAAATAATTGGGCCTTGTTATGCAAAAAGCAACCAACCCACATTTTTGGGGAAAACAAGATAATGTCACATATCGATTTAAAAATGTGTATTCTACATTGTGTAAAAAGCAACCAAGCCATTCTAAATATTAAACCATGAAAAATACTACTCCAAATTATTTCTGTTTAATAATAGTTCACTTAAGATTTCGCATAAGACAACCAACCCACTTGGATTGTTTGTGTCACTGAACATATTATTACATTGCACTGTCGAAAAGTACCAGCCAAGTGGGTTGATATTGTTATGCCGATTATGGTTCCTGGAATGTTGCATCTTTTTGTTTTTACGTGTAGGTACTGACCAATATTAGTTCGTGCTTAAATATTAAAATATGTGTTGTGTTATGTCTATTATATGAAGAAATCTTTGAATCTTTAATGCGAAAAATATGTTTAAATCAAGAACTGTTAAAATTAATAATTAAAGCGGCTCGCAAAATTGCAGAAAATGGTAAGTTTTAGGATTAAGGCTATGTTTATCTTACTTTTTAAATATTATGGTTTGTTGTTTTGAATGATTATCGCATATTTTTTATTTGTATTGATATTATGTTTAATAGTAGAAATTCTACTGTATGGTATTACTGAGTTGACTGAAATTATTCGGTTTTATTCATGGATTTTGTCGGTTGGTTGGATTTTGCAGATTGTATTTTATTAGATATATTTCCAACAGCAAAAAGAAACTAACCCTCAATATGGCTATTATTTTGTAAAAAATTATTAGGATTATTTTGATACTACTACGATAAAATTGCTCTAAAATTAAACTATTGATTAGTGAAGTTATCGTTTAAAAAAATATGACGGAAAATTAAATATTTAGAAAAACATAAAAAGTTAATTTTCTCTTTATTTACAAATTGAGGGTTGGTTGCTTTTTGTTTAACATGGCCCAATTCATAATCGCTTAGAAACTACATTAGACGAGCGGCACACCACCAAAAAACGCTTATTTGTCGAGATACCGAACACGGAGAGGTGAATGGCCAATTTTAGTCATACTGTATATTTTTAATGGTGCTGAAAACGAAAATGAGGTTTATTTTGAATTTTATGTGTGGAACAATGTCAAAATCGTAATTTTACCCTAAAAAACACAAGTAAAAAATATCATTTTTGTAATCATCAAGTACTTAAATTCAAGTTCGAACCTTTTTCTATTAGGTCTCCATAAGAATTTTAGCCATGTTTTATTCTTAAACCTGTTTCTTTAATTGTTAACGAGGAAGGTTTTTTATGGAGAGACGGGCATTAACAACTAAAAAACAATGTTTCAGAATTAAATAAGTCCAAAAGACTTGACAAGAACTGCTAGAGTAAGATTTGAACTTAAATTTAGGTACTTCGTAATTTCAAAAATGATATTATTCTATACTTAAGTTTTGAGCCTTGAAAATCGTCATATTTCGTTCTTTTTTTCAGTTTTAAATTGTTTATAACTAGAAAACGATCAACTTTAGAGAAAATTTACAAAAAAATTGTGAAGGGAACCAGTCTCGTTGGAACTTTACCACGCTGAGCAGATGTGACGTGAATTGTAA
This sequence comes from Diabrotica virgifera virgifera, assembly GCF_917563875.1. NCBI lineage: Eukaryota > Metazoa > Arthropoda > Insecta > Coleoptera > Chrysomelidae > Diabrotica > Diabrotica virgifera. Next base: position 187,397,291 of record NC_065446.1, on the reverse strand, counting down.
ATTGTAGAATTCCCTCATCTTCCTTAGTCTCAGCATCCGTATGGCTTGCAAATTGTAGAATCCTCGGAGGTGTAACCAGAGAAGGTTCCCATTGTTTTAATTCTGGTGGGATATGTTATATGCCATTAGAGTGAAAACTTAGTCTTTTGCTAGCAGTTGCCGCTAGGGCATCTATGCCATTTCGTTCGTTGCAATTCGGGACTGCACGCTGGGGTTTGTTTTGGTTGGATCAGGGAGAGCAGCATATGTGCCTCCTGATGAGAGACTAATAAGTTTCGAAACCGGTAGAGGTGCTTGCAGCACTCTCTGATTGGACTGGAATATGGTTCGGCTGTATTTTCGTTTTGCAACGAAATTGAAAATGGTTATTCATTTTTGATTTACATTTACTCTGTGTGGAGTATGAAGGGAACCAGTCTCTTTGGAACTTTACCGCGCTGAGCAGATGTGACGTGAATTGTAAATTGTAGAATTCCCTCATCTTCCTTAGTCTCAGCATCCGTATGGCTTGCAAATTGTAGAAGCCTCGGAGGTGTAACCGGAGAAGGTTCCCATTGTTTTCATTCTGGTGGGATATGTTATATGCCATTAGAGTGAAAACTTAGTCTTTTGCTAGCAGTTGACGCTAGGGCATCTATGCCATTTCGTTCGTTGCAATTCGGGACTGCACGCTGGGGTTTGTTTTGGTTGGATCAGGGAGAGCAGCATATGTGCCTCCTGATGAGAGACTAATAAGTTTTGAAACCGGTAGAGGTGCTTGCAGCACTCTCTGATTGGACTGGAATATGGTTCGGCTGTATTTTCGTTTTGCAACGAAATTGAAAATGGTTATTCATTTTTGATTTTTAAAAATTTTTTTGTTTAGAATTATCTAAAAAATCTTGAATAATTTCTGTCCGGATCGAAATTTTTTTTAATTTATAAAAGAAATGTAATTTCTTAATTATTAATTAATTATAGTTAGAACAAGATTAGATCGGGCAAACCTTGTTCTGTGTAATTGTTAACGAGCTAAATTACATATCCAAAAAATTTTATCCATTAATAAACCAGTAAGGATCTGCGAAAAACGTCTATTTTTGGATGTGAGAGGTGGCATTCGGATTTTTGCAGATAAAGTTAGGTGACACCTTCAGTAATAAAAATTGACTTATGCTCCTTCTCAAATAGGCCCGGAACATTAATAAAAAAAATAAAATATTTAAAAATTTCGAAAAACATCGATTTTTTTCTGTTTTCTTTGCTTATAACTTTAAAACGATTCGTTTTGAAACAAAGTCGTACTAAAATAAAATAAAGATAATTGAATTTTGTATGATATACGACTGGTAAAAAATGTCTTAAGGTATTACCTTTTCTTCAATATAGCAATAAATACAATATAAGGGGGCAAAATAAGTCTGTTGTATTCAATATTTTTTAAAAACTTTGGTGAAACTTAGAACCTTAGTAATTCGCTTAGAAAATTCTTTGTAACATGCTTAAATCGTGTACCAAATTTCATTAAAATCGACCTAATAAATTTTGCATAATAAATTTGCAATCTAAATGTTTTTAAAAAAGTTCAAGGGCCCCAGCAATGTTTTAAATTTATAAACAATCTTATGGCTTACAAACAAATATGTAGCTTTGTTTAATAATCAAAAATTAATTTCTAGCAATGCAAATAATTAAAACCAGTATAATTTGACTTAAACTTTCAAATGCTGTCAGCAGAATTGCTATTTTATTTTTTAATCAAACGTTATTCGCGTTCAAAAATTACAATTTCTCGATTTTTTGAAAGTTCCACCGCGTTTATCTCGAAAACTATGCATCCTACGAAAAAACTTGTAAGAACATTTTTTGCTTAGAATTACCCAAGAAATAAGTACAAAAAAATGTTTTATTTTGCGAAAAATCGATTTTATGTAATTCCTCAATTTCTTTGTTTATAACAATCTTATCGACGTCCGGATCAACTGTTACCCAAAAAATTCGTGTTCTACGGGTCAAAATACATAAAAAAACTTGGGTAAGTCCATCTAAATAAAGGAGCCCGTAGCATCCCCTCCTGGCCACAGCACTTATTTGTTTATAAGCCAAAAAATTGTATATAACTTGAAAACATTGCTGAGGCTGCTTAAATAATCCAATTTGAATTCTGTAAAGTGCATTAGATAGGTGGAGTACTTCTTTATATGTAAAAAAATTGACAAATCTTTGTATGTTCTAGTTTTTGTTGTGCAAGACTTTAAATTATTTTAATTTTTTAAAAAAGTTTAGATTGCCAAATTATTATGCAAAATGTAGTAAGTCAATTTTAATGAAATTTGGTGTACGGTTTAAGCACATTACAAAAATTTTCTAAGCGAATTAGGAAGGTTCCAAGTGAAACCTAAGTGATGGAAAATCATTGAATAAGACAGGCTTGTTTTGACCCCTTATTTTATATTTATTGCTATTTTGAACCAAGGGTGGTAAATTAAGACATTTTTAGCCAATCGCATCTGATAGAAAATTTAATTATCTTTGTTTTCTTCCTATAGGACTTTGTTCTAAAATGAATAGTTTTTAAGTTATAAGCAAAAAAATTAGAAAAAAAAACGAAATTTTTTGAAATTTTTAAATATTTTATTTTTTTATTAATGTTCCGGGCATATTTGAGAAGGAGCATAAATCAATTATTATTAACGAAGTTATCTCCTAACTTTATCCGCAAAAATCTGAATGCCACCTCTCACATCCACCTAAGAACATATCCTTACTGGTCTATAAACAGATCGTTGCAAATCGACCTTACATCGTATCTTAGTATCGTATCTAGTAGTATAAGTTAGCATTCTGTTCTAACTGTATAAATAAATTATTATAAAAATACATAATATTTATGAAAAATATTCAATGTAAATTGAGGGGATTAGATGCTAAGGGGTACAAGTGATAAAATGCTCTAATTGAGAAAATCGAAGTCGAAGTTAAACTTACATAGTAAATTCTACAGCGAATTAATCACTTATATACTTATTTTGAATTAATGTTGTACATTTTATTTATCTAATTCTAAAAGCTTTTTAAATTTAGTATTTATTTTCATTCAAAATATTTAAAATTATGAAAAAAAAAACGTTCGCACTTGTACCCATTTAATTAAAATTTTGCATTTGTTTCTCTTTGTCACTCAATACTTTGTCACTTTTTAATATCCAATACCGTAAGGCAAAGGGATACAAGTGTAGCTGTACCTGTTTGCGGCAAACTCTTTTTAAATATTTCGTAAGTAGTCAAACCAGAATCTGCGATATGTCGCCACAAGTACTTTAATTCGCCTATATCTCTTTGCCACTAAATTTTTATTATTACTATTTAGTATTATTTTGTGCACTTAACTGAATTTACAATATTTTGTCACTTGTACTCCTTAGGATCTAGCCCCCTCAATTGTAAGCGGCGATTTGTTAACCTTCCGCCGGTAAAGTGAATTCTTGTAACATAGGTAGTTGGTAACGTCGGTCTACGACACCGACTTTTTTAATAATGAATATCTTAGGTTGTGATTTTCTGTTATTATTTTGTTGTAACTAAATGTTTAACATACCTATATTTAAATAACAATATAGTAAGAAATGATCAATATTTATTTATATTCGGGAAAAAAATGCACATTAAAAAATTGGCTTCTTTTAGATACTAACATAATTAACAATCAATTTACAAATGTCAAGTACATGTCAAGTTTTTGAATAAAAAATATCAACAAACATATCGACAAGGGTTGAAATGTCACAAAAAAGATAAAATTATTCAACAAATGTCCAACACAAACTGAAATTAGTGTCCGTTTTTTTCCTCATTTTTTATACACTCCACTGCACCGCACTGTACGGTTCTGGTTCGGAATTAGCAACAATTTCGTTAAAAAGTTGTTGCAACCTGATTTGTTCTCTTTGATAATCAATATTCATATACAACTCCTAAAATTAACATCTATTATTTAAACTGACTATGGACCAAAAACTTACCGTTAAGTATAACATAAATGGTAACCTCGGTCTCTCACACCGTCAGGTCAAATAACATAAACTATCCACACTTGGCCACAGATTTTTCAAGACTAAATAGTGTAATGAGAATTTGAAAGCTACCTGGGTGCGCGGACAAAAATATGCGCATTTGAGTTTTACCGCGAAAAATCAATTACGTCGGTGTCAGGGACCGTACGTTACCACTTGAAGGTTAATGGAGTGTAGTCGCGTAGTCTCGATAATAGTCCTGTCGCCAGGGGGGGTACAACGGCCTCGTTAATTCAGATGGACTTACCCAAGTTTTTTTTATGTATTTTGACCCGTAGAACACGAATTTTTTGGGTAACAGTTGATCCGGATGTCGATAAGATTGTTATAGACCAAGAACTTGAGGAATCAAATAACAGCGATTTTTGGCAAAACAAAACAATATTTTGTATTTTTTGGGTCATTTTAAGCAAAAAATATTTCTACAAGTTTTTTAGTAGGATGCACAGTTTTCGAGATAAACGCGGTTGAACTTTCAAAAAATCGAAAAACTGCAATTTTTAAACCCGAATAACTTTTGATTAAAAAATAAAATAGCAATTCTGCTTAGCGCCTTTGAAAGTTCAAGTCAAATTATGTCGGTTTTGATTATTTGCATTGCTAAAAATTTATTGTGTTATTGTTAAACAAAGCTACAAACAACTAGTGCGTGAGTGATGTTTCTATGATTTCTCATTTAAAATCGAACGAGTAGGTAGAATAGGTGCTAGTGCAATCAAGACTATTTCTACGTTACATGCGGTAAAACGCATGTAAAAGCACGGGAAACCCTACGTGTTTATAGCTTTGTTAAACAATAAAAAAATAAATTTTTACCAATGCAAATAATCAAAACCGATATAATTTGACTTAAACTTTCAAATGCGGTAAGCAGACTTGCTATTTTATTTTTTAATCAAAAGTTATTCGGGTTCAGAAATTGCAATTTTTCGATTTTTTTAAAGTTCAACCGCGTTTATCTCGAAAACTGTGCATCCTACGAAAAAACTTGTAGAAATATTTTTTACTTAAAATGGCCCAAAAAATACAAAATATTGTTTTGTTTTGCCAAAAATCGCTGTTATTTGATTCCTCAAGTTCTTGGTCTATAACAATCTTATCGACATCCGGATCAACTGTTACCCAAAAAATTCGTGTTCTACGGGTCAAAATACATAAAAAAAACTTGAGTAAGTCCATCTGAATTAACGAGGCCGTTGTACCCCCCCTGGCGACAGGACTATAAGTCGGATGAGGCAAATTGCTAAGGGGCGTGTTTTCTCGTCACCTAAAAGGAAAAACAAGAGAAAAACATTACCAATTTTAATTCGGAATACTAAAAACTTTTGAAATAGAATTTACACGTGTTATTAGATAATATTTGGCTAATTTTCAGCCCCTTTAGTATAAGGAAGCAAATTACCGCAGGTTGTGTATTTATGTAAAAAACATGGTGGCTATAATGACGTGTTAAAATGGCGCTTGTATCGTTTTTTAATTACTTTGAATAAAAATTGCAAACAACTCGGACAACACTATTTATTTTTCAGCTCTGATTTAACTACTGCTTAATTAATTTGAATGCGGATTATAAATATACGATTGAGTCCAGGGTTCTTTACCAGTGCGTCATTAATACCTGGCGAGATAAAACACATACTGTATATCTAGCATCATTCTCTTTCACGCATGAAACTAAAGATAAACCAGATACCGCCTGTTATTAAGTAAAGACACATGTTATTTTTATAAACGCTTTAGAGTCAGTACATCGAAAAAAAAAAAATAAGTACACAAAAGACGCTTGGGAACGTTTTCAGATTTTAAGTACAATTTGTGACGTTTCTGGTTTGTTTACTTGTCACTATCAGTTTGTTAGATTTTCTGCTGTTTTTTTTATCCTGTTTTTGCATTTAGAAATTATTTATATTATTAAATTAATAGTTGTTTTCACAACTAATTTTATACTGGAGTTTGAAATTTTATGGGAAGTGTGTTTTATTTTGCCAATAATTTACATACATAGTTAACCTAATTCAAAGTTGTTAAGGAATGGTTTTGTTTAAATTTTCGTAACAGTGAAATAAATAGCGAAAATAAAATATTTTATTTTCAAATATTTATATTATAACAAATATATAATCTCACTAAGGATATTAAAACAATTTATTAAGCTACTTCAAATGTAGCTGTAAATCTGCACCAAAATTTTTAGTTCTATTTATCTTATAACGTCAAATTTTTTAATATAATCCGTGATCGGAACAGTAGCCACTTTCTGTCACTTGATGTTGCGTGGAATAGATTTCCGAATTATTTCATATGCTTTAAATCAGTGTTTTTCAATCTGTGGGTCGCCACCCCCCGGGTGGTCGCAAAGTCTTTCTCGGGGGGTCGCCGACTGAAAGAAAAAGTTGAGGTTCTTGAAATAAAATTTTAGTGGGAAGGATGTGCTTGTTTGTTTTTCGAAAGTTTATCAAATTTTGGTGCTATTTTTGAAAGGTTAATAATTAAATCATTTTCTAATTGCAGTAAATTTCTCTTTTTAGTTTCAATGACGATGCTTCTCGAGAAAATGCTCCAAATACTACCTGTGAAAACCAATTAGACAGAGGTCCCAGTATATTTTGTTTTTTAGAAAGGTTAACCACAAACAAAGTTTTGCGATTCTTTCACTTTATCTTTAGCTGTTACAATATTCGATTCCCTTCCTTGAAGGTTCTTGTTCAAATTATTAAGGTAACTAAAGAGATCAGATCTGCCAAAATGCTAATTTAAAGAGCCACTAGGGTCAGAAAAACGATAAGCATATTTAGATTTTGCATCTTTTAAGAACATTAGCAATTCAGCTCAGTTCCAAAACTCTTGGCAATACCTTTCTTTTGGATAGCAGCCTGATCTCTATGTGATAACGGAGATGTTGATCAAGCGAGCCCATATCTTCACAAACGATTCTGAATAGCCGGGTTCTGAATAGCTGAAAGCAAAGCTTTACCTTTGATAAAATTTACAAATTATTATTATCTCCCTAAGCACGTCATTTAAATCAAAAGGTACTATCGGGTCTAGGACGTTTCATCGCCGACAGTTCATCGCCGCCGTTTCGATGCCGCCAGTTCATCGCCGGCTGCTTCATCGCCGGCCCATTCATCGCCGGCCGATTCATCGCCAGTCAGTTAATCACTATCTGATATATTTACGAGTATTCGACAGTTGCATTTATTATTTATCTTTAGTATTAATTAGGAATTCTATGAAATGGCCATTCCCGTTGCCATACTTAATCTTTTAATAGGCTTTTAATCTTTTATAATATAAAATATATTATAATGATAATATTTTAAATTTCACGGTCAACATTTCCAACCAAGAGAAACTGTTTCTTAAATTCGAAAATAACCCAAAATTTCTGTACAAAAATTTAGGGAAAGTAGAACAGTAAATATAATAATATGTTTTATCTTTTTAATTGTCAAAAGTTTTAAACTGAATTTAACGTTGTGTCGTGTCATCTCCCATAATACAAAATCAACTGACTAACTGGCGATGAAACGGACGACGATGAAATGGACTGGCGATGAACCGGCGGCATCGAAACTGCGGCGATGAACCGGCGGCGATGAAACGTGCTATTCCGGTACTATCTTAGCAGATAGAGCTTATTTATAAAGAAAACAGTATGTGCAGGATATGTTTGGCATTGTCGTTTTTATTTTGAAATGAGTCCGCTATTTTTGTCAGTCATAGTTTTAACGCCATGCATTGCTACAAATAGCGATACATTTTTTCCAATCAATATTGTAGTTGCAAATGCTTTCTAAAAACGTATCGTACAAAAACTGACCAGTAGTGTTTGCAGAAAGTGTTTTGTAAAATAAGATTTCTTCCATGATACTGTCATCTGCTTCTAAGCTCACAAATACTACTAACTGTGCACAGTCGGAAACATTTGTAGATTCGTCAAACTGCAAAGCAAAATGTTGGCTGTTCTTTAATTGTGTGCTCGCGTGAATAAAAGATAAATGTACCAAAATAGAAAAAAATTCGCGGGGTCGCCAGAATATTTCATCCTGTAAAGGGGTCGCGAAATCAAAAAAAATTAAAAACAATGCTTTAAATGATGACGCACGGGTAAACAATCATGGACTAATGTGTATAGGAATATACTCATTGCTTATAATATGATGACCAGTTTTTACAATAAAATATTTCATATTTGATCAAAATCTATAAACTTTGCAATATTTTATGTACATATTTTAATCCAATAAAACTAACTGCAAAACAAAATCAGTTATTGGTATTACCAAAACATATTTTTATTTGTCTCATAATTTCAAATCACTGTCACCCCGTCCGTGGCTCAGTGGTAAGAGCGCCTGCCTTTGGATGGAAAAAATCCGAAAGGTTGTAGGTTCGAATCTCACCAGGGTCAGAAATTTTTCATTTATTAAAATTTAATAAATGAATATAGTTTCTGTCCTTGTGGGATCGGTACTCACCGGAGGGACCGCAGACGTTCGGATACAATTAGCGTCTCTTTGCAAAGACAATGTCGTCGACTTTGCAAACTAACAAGACACTTACTCAACACACGCACTACACATGACACTAGGTACCTAGCTGTTCAAAATTACCGTACCTACCATGCCAATTGCCATTAGTTGTCGAGGCATGAGCTAAATAAAAAAAATCACTGTCTTATTTTTCGACTGCTTGTCGTATTATAAAATATTTTTATGAAATAGCTAGTTGTAAATCGAGCAACCTGCTATATAAAAGGAATATACTAAATGGAAAATATATAAATGTATTCAAAATCGCTAACGTAAACAGAAATATTTTACTTCATTGACACAAATGCTCATAGAATTTATTTAGTAGGTACTAAAAATCATACATACAACCAGATTTATATTTAAAGAGTAAAAGAACTCGAAAATCAAAACAAAATTCATCAATTTCAAACTCTGTGGAACAGAATACCAAACAGGAATTATTTAAAAATATTCTTTATAAAATTCAAAATGTTTTTATTTCATTATAAGCGAATAAATTTATACCCTGCCAAAAGATTTTTGGTTCATTCTTGGTATTGATTTTAATGAGTTTCCCTTTCTTAACTTTTTGTTTTTAAAGACATCGTCTTTCATTTAATGAGATCAGTAAATTTTGACTTTCTGTTTACTTAATAATGTTGCGGTATACGAAAGGAAGGAGTCACAAAATTTGACTTATTAAATTTAGCCCATTGACGATACATTTTAATATTTACAGTGTTTTATAATAACCTTTAACTAGCCGCGCATTAAGTTATAACATAACTATACGCGTGGCGTACTTTATACGCCACAAGAAAATACACTTAAAGACAGCGGATTTGTTTATTTTTTTAATACACTTTGTTATAAAGTTGTTTGTTAAAAACCTTATTCGGCATCAGCGAATACTTGGAGTTCCTTCTCAGTAAGCCAATTGGTATTTATAACTAGAATCTGATGCCATGATAAATAAAATTACTAGGGAGCGGATTTATATGCGATCAATTTTGATGAAATATGCGCATACATATGCGGTAAAAAATTACGAAATATGCGCAAGATATGCACAAAAATTCAAAAAATGCGCATTTCGAGAAACCACAAATTTTCTGTTCTATTCTATTCTAGGAGGTTCCTTTATTTATATATGCAATTTATTCACAGTTTTTACAAAAACTGCTACCAATAGTTATGGTATGTTTAACAGTAAATGGTTGAGTTCAATTAGTTACCACTATAAACATCCTGAATTAACCGATAATAGTATAAAAGGCCCGGTTTCAGGTAAAATTTATTTCAGGCTTTATTATGGGAGTACCGTCTAGTCAGTGTTAATTCCAAAAGACCAACTCTGTCTACCTCAGTGGCTTATCGCTCCAGGTGGGTCTTAACAATGGGCCAGGTCAGATAAATTTAATAATATTTACGGCCGCACTAATTGAACTCAAACCATTTACTGTTGGACAAACCATACCTATTTAAAATAAAACAACAATATCACTATAAATTATCTTCGATTATAATTCACTACAATGTGTTTTTCCAAATTCTTTACGAGGAAACATATTCTTTGTTTAGATAAAATATTTTTATAACTTGAAATACTCCTTTCAACATCAATAGAAGTAATTGGGGCGTATTTAAAATAACTTGTTAATTTCCGTTAGAAAATCGTAAAACTATGGTTAAAGGTGTAAATTCTCTTAACAATAGAGGATTTAAAATAATTACCAGAATTATAGGTACCTACAAAATATAATAAAAGTAAATAAAATTCGGAATTCCGGGTAAACCATCCTTCATCACTACAACCTACAATCATTTTATAACGGCGTACTATAAGCACTAGTAAGTACTTTGTGTAAAGATCGGGTATTTTCTAAGAAAAAATGAAAGGCAGTGAATGAGCCGTCTCTATTCAGCTAGTTCTCGAATTAATATATATTATGAAGGGCTTAATGTGAAACAATGACAAGCCTCAAAGAGGTAAAAGTGAGATAATTGACTTTGAATGTTAAAAATAATACTAAAAATTCCAGTAACAACTTTTATTGTTTTAGTTTAGATATTTCGATGCATCATGCCCTATGAGATCATAGTTGACAACAATATTAATAAAATTACTTGAAACTCGAGAAAAAACAGCATTTATTTAAAAAAATGTGGCATGTTACATTATTCCATTAATAATAAATACCCAAATTTTAGATATAAGTAGATTCAGAATTTTCTATTATTGACTGAGTTCGTGGTGGTTTCAACCCTATACGTGTTAAACAGTGTTTATTTCTTTGTCTCCATCAACTTGTTGGAATTTTTGACGGGTGTGTTTAGTTTTGTCCTTTTTATTGACGGACCTTGTTCATTATCCTACAACCAAATGCAATAATATAACAAGCCACGTCATAAGCCACTACATTAATCTTGAATGGTAATAATGTGATAAGCCACATTTAGGAAAAAATTACATATCGCTGTATTTTCATTACTTGAGTCACTTCTAGATGGTACATAGTCAGGGTTACGGTCACTGTCATCGAATGTCAAGTCAACTTTACTCTTTTTCTTGCTAGAATCATCAGAACTCAATAATTATCGGAATTGCTTCCGCCCATGTTCGCCTTTTTGATGTGACTTGTCATTATGTCGAGTAGATACTAGAGACAAACTAGACCTATGCAATAGTGTGACCATAGATTTATCGGGCCATCTATTAACGAAGGGCTGAGATAATTTGTTAGTGGCTTGTTATACTATTACTTTAACCAAGAATAACACTAAATTGTTTTGAAATCATTATGTGTGGATTGTCATTGTTTCACATTAAGCCCTTCATATATACATACGACAGCCTGTGCGGGGAAATATTTTGTGTTGAATTAAAAAATTAAAAATTTTTTTTGGACTTAAATGTTATTAAATAGGCACAAAATATGCATGTTTTTTTAAAATATGCAAAATTTAGTAAAGTTCTCAATTATGCGAAATATGAATGCAATATGCATTTAGCATAAAATCCGCTCCCTAAAAATTACTAATAAAATATTTTTTGAAATCTGATTTTTTACATGAGGAAGAGTATTGTTTATAAAGAAAAATATAATATTGTGTGACATAATGACCAAAAAACAATATTACTACTTATAATCGTGGCCTATATTGTCCACCACCGGAAACAACAAATAATAAACTATAAATTACGATCTTCCCAGAACGCCGATTATAACGAAACTAAAACCAATTGTAAAACACATTGTAGTGATAGGTTAGATAGATAAACAAGGTAAAAATTAAAAATTTTAAATGTATTTGCAGTAGAATTCTTATATCTTGCCTACAAAATACGCCAGCGCGTGAAGTTAAAGGTTAAATACAGTATTCAGTCTGAATAGCTGATTATTTCAGGGAAATACGCAAAAAATAGGCCATGTTCGGGACACTGAATAATCCAGATATTTGATACATTTTTTAGTTATTATAGAACTAACAAAAGCCCAAATGGATGATAAACACCGACGTATAATACAAAATTTATACTGGAACCAATCAGCCACAATAAGAACAAATCATGGAGATGAACCAACGGAAGCGATCCAGATTCTACGAGGCGTTAGACAAGGATGTATACTTTCACCTATATTATTTAACCTATATTCAGAGGAAATATTTAGTGAAGGGTACGCCTCAACAACATCCGCTATGCAGACGACTCCGTTATTTTTGCAGACAGTTTGAACAGTTTGCAGCAACTAATAAACAAAGTAAATCAAGTAAGCGAAAGATTTGGACTTCAAGTAAATATATCAAGTATGATCATCAGCAAAAATAAAATTAGAGATGTCCAACTTCTTATCAAGAATACACCAGTGGATATAGTAAAACAGTGTACCTATCTTGGAATAATAGTAAACGAACAATGGGATCACTCACAAGAAATAAAATGTAGAATAGAGAAGGCTAGGAGAGCATTCAATAACCTGACCAAACTCTTTAAAAGTCGATGCTATATTATCTTCTCAATATTATACTACGGAGTTGAATCCTGGTCACTCATTGAAGCGATGGAGAAAAAACTTGAAGCATTCGAGATGTGGCAATACAGGCGAATTCTAAGGATATCATGGACGGACAAGATAACCAACGAGACTGTATTGCGAAGAATGAAGAAAGAAAGAGAGGTGATGTATACCATTAAAAGGAGAAAGTTAGAATATTTTGGACACATAATGAGAAACGGCACTAGATACAGATTACTGAAGTTAATCCTTCAAGGCAAAGTATTTGGAAAGCGAGGAATTGGGAGAACAAGAATATGATGGTTAAAGATCCTGAGGAAATTGTTCTCCACAACAACAACTAATTTATTTAAAGCATCCATTAATAAAATAATTGTAGCCAGAACGATCGCCAATATTCGAAACGAATCGGCACCAAAAGAAGAAGGTAGACCTATAGGAAGATAACCTACCGGTTTTCTGTTAAGTGTTCGGGCCGTTTTTTATATATGTACTATTTATGTAATATTTTATGCAAAAAACGTGATTTTTTCGATTTTTTGCACCCTACTAAAACGCTAGATAATCAACATAATATCAATTGATTTCTCAGAAGATGGAAAAACCTCCAAAATGCTGATTTTTAAAAGTTAAAAAGTCAATTTGTTGCTTCGCAAACTGCAAAAGAAGTGAAAATTGTTATGTGTTAATAACTTTTATTAAAAATATTGTAGAACTTTGGTGTTTCGCCAAAACAGAATTTTTTGTACATTTATCGTCAATTTTTCAACTATTGCCTTATATGAGTATCTCTACTACGATTGCGACTCCATGAAGATAAGCAGGATCACAGTCCTTTCTTGTAACAGGTTGTCTAAATTTCATGGCTAATATAAGCTTCTTATTTTCAAAGTTGTAAGTCATATTGGATTTCTCTTATACGAGTATACCTACCTACTCTTATAACTTATAATATAATGTTATATCGTAAACCGATTTTAATAAGTTTGAACGTTCGTTTGAATACTCGTTCAAACGAATAAAGCTAGGGCTCTGCGGGATTTAGCGATTGTATTTGTAATTTAATAAATCATGAAAAATTTAAAAAATACCATGCACGTTTATATTATTTAGAAAAAATTGTAAACATGGTGTATTTCCGTTATACGGGAGCTGAGCTCTATGCATCTAATACCTAATAATAGGGGAGGAAAGTATGCTGAATTTGCAGTTACTCGAGCGTAATGGGGACCTATTGGGTTGTGAACAGTAGATAGACAGATATATTTAGGGAGGTGGCTTTCTGGCGTATTTCACTGCGACCTTTTCAGATCTACTGTGGTCCTCTAGTCCTAGATAACATTCGCTAGCATGACCCGTTTTAAAAAGTCTAATAGCTTCGAGACTGAACCTTCCATGTAGCTATGTTCCGTTGGATTTTGTTCTACCAATGTAAAGAACCGCACATTTGTCAGACTGTCACAATGACATAAAATGTGCTCTGCTATTTCTTCTTCCAGGTGACAGAACCTGCACAGGTCATCATCTGCCAATCCAATCAGCTATAATTGCCTATTCAGCTTACAGTGCCCTGTTAGCAAACCTACTATGGTTTTGACTGTTTTCCTGTCTTTGCTTATTAGTTCTGCCGTAAATTTTGGCGAATGTTCTGTAATGAACTGTTTCGCCCCTCTTTGACCTCGTGAATTCCTCCACCATTCCAAAGATTTGTGAGCTACCCATTTTCTTGTAGCCGTTCTTGTAACTGCCTTTGCAACGCCGCAGAAGGGTTCCAGTCCAACGAATGGCATTGATGAGCCTTGTTTGGCCATTTCATCTGTTTTTTCATTGCCCTTATGACCCTCGTGCCCCGGTACCTAGGCTACCGTAACCTAGCTACGATCTCCTAGTTTGTTTAGGGCACTCACACAATCCCATACTCGCTTAGAATTGACCTCTACAGAATTAAGTGCCTTAAGCGCTGCCTGACTATCTGTGAAGATGAAAACTGAACGGAACGTTCTTTTTTGCCTTTATATTTCTTCCACGCAGTCATGTATTGCCGTTATTTCCGCCTGAAAAACTGTGACATCCTTTCATAGACTAACCGGAACTGAATTCCTTGATTTGTCCCGACTATGCCGGCTTCCACACCTTCCAATGTTTTTGAGCCACCAGTGTATCAGGTAGCACCAGCCTGTATGGGTACACCTTTCTTCTAGTCTTCCCTGCTTGGTGTAATAATTTTGAACTTATTTTCAAAGCTATATCTGGTTGCTGTTGCATCGATAGGCTGCCCCATCACAATATCGGCTTTTAGCTCCTCGACTAGCTTTCTATTGTCAACACCATGCTTATTATGTGGCTGACCATGGCTTAGCCCCGCACAAAGATATGAAGTGGTAGTAGATTCAGCAGGATTCAGCGCTGCTGTAGGAGTGGTTTTTATGGCCCCCGTAATACACAGGAATGCCTTTGTGTATTACCTAGGAGCCTTATTACTCGCACTTGCTGCGTCTTTGTCCACCACGTCACCGAGCCGTAGGTTATCATGGGTCTAATAACCTTTGTGTGTAACCATAGAGTCATTTGAGGGTTAAGCCCCCCAAATCTTACCACACATCCTTCTACTTTTGCCCAAGGACAAGTAGCTTTTTGTGTGGTTTTTAGAATGTGAGTATTCCATGTAAGCCTATGATCCAAATAAACACCAAGGTATTTTGTTCCTTTGGCAAACGAAATTTCTTTTCATCCCAGCACCGGTGGTTTTAGGCCTTGTAGTGCTCTCTTTTTGATGAAGTTGACGATTTGTGTTTTCTGAGCATTAACTATCATTCTCTCTTGTTTACACCAGTCGTCAACTATATTTAGGGCTGCTTGCATTCTTCCAGACACCACATGGGCAAACCTGCCCCTGACGAATGCTATATCGTCGGCGTATCCTAGACAGTAAAAGTCTTCTGTGGACATATTTTTGAGAAGATCATCTACCAAGGTTGCCCAAAGTAGAGGTGAAAGAGCTGCTCCCTGTGGACAGCCTCCACCTACTCTTGCTTTGATGGTTGCATTACCCAGAGTGGATATTACTATCCTATTCTCCAGGGATGCCCTTATTCATCTGCAAATTACCGCAGGTGCGTCAAAGAGCTGGTAGTAACATTATTAAATGCCCCTTCAACATATAAAAAAGCAGCCGTTGCTATCTCTTTGTCTTCCATTGACTTTGAGATAGGACTATTTAGATCATGCAATGCAGAGTCTGTAGATATACCAGGTTGTGAACATTAGGTCCTAAAACCAAAAAGAAAAAAAAATAATTTTTTCCACAAAGTGAGGGACTTCATTTTTAATTTAATTTTCCATTTCCAGCAATCGTTTTTTCCGATTATTGCCATCTATCCATAATTCAAAAAAATGTCTCGAATAAAAGATGCTTATTTTTAAGTATAGAATCCAAATCTGCAATAAAAATTGGGAGCTTCTATTTATGATTTTAATGTAACCCCACGCCCCACCTGCGTAGGGGTCGTGTTTGGTGCCATTTGATAGATTTTTTTTTTAAATGTTGAATACGTGTATTTTGCAGTTTATCGATCTGATGTTCATTTCGCGAAATATCGCGGGGGTTCGTATTTAAAATTTTAAATTTACCCCCCCCCCTTCCTCACTGTGGGGGATTATGTTTAGTATAATTCAAAATGCTTCATTTCCTCAATCGATTATTGGGGCCGACCGACCGGCTCTGTCCCATCATACAGCTGACCCAATATAATAACTTTTATTAATATTTAATTTAGAATATGTGTAAATGGATTAGTATCGTATTATCGTATTTATTATATAGTATTAGTAATGTATAGGATTAGACGAGAACGAAAAACAGACCCTAAATGGAAAGGGTCGTAAAATCCACATCCTTAGACGAAAATGGATGGTTGACATATGGATGAGCGAGGCTTCCCTAATCTTTAAGATGGGATTTTGCCCAATTTTCAATTCAGTCGGATTTATAAAATCGAAAATTTCATATATATATATATATATATATATATATATATATATATATATATATATATATATATATATATATATATATATATATATACGTCTTCATATCAAGGCGAGATCCGACTAAATCGAGGACAACCCGAGATCCACCAATAGGAAATTAATTATTGGAGTATATTGTTCATAACTACCTTTATAATTAACATATTAATCATGGCACACTTAGAGGGGAAAAGATTTTTGTACTTAAATTTTTCTGATAAATTTACAGCGAAACGAGATCCGTAGCTGAAAAGTAAAGGGGAGGACTTATATACGAAATTTTAGATATTTACCGATCAACGCGAGATCACACACTGATGCCAGCTCTAAAGAGTATTAGTCGAGCGATTGGAGCTCGTGTTGTATATACAGATATATAGCGGGCGGAGTCAATGACGGCACCAACAGCGTTGTCTCGAATTATTTATGTAACTTTTAAGTATCGCTTCTTTTGTGTCTTTAACGTCTACGATTTACCTTTCAGAAAGTCCCTTAGTTTTGTTACATACATAAGGGTGTGAAAAAAGAAAAATAATACTTCACAAATAATAACCATTTAATAATGATAATTATTTGCAATACAATATTTTAAAACTATACATTAATATTCTTAAAAAACACTTACTACGAAACCAGAATGTAATTATGATATTCTTAAATAATACAAATTGTTACAAAATAATTATTTAAATGATTGCTTGTTTTAAAAATACATTACAAGAAAGTAAAAATTTTTATAATTATTATTAAAGTTTAAAAAATAAAATAACTCAATATGTAATTATTATTTGGTAGTTAAAAAATGATTTTAAGTGAAATGATTTAAAAGATAAAAAGAAACACACATAATTTTCAGGGTCAACTCCTAATTGCATGAAAATTTGGATTTAGATTCTACCCATCCCCCACTTCAAAGTTGAATTTGTGTTGTTGATTGCTTTTACTTGGAGGGTGAAAAAATATACGTTTAAAATAAGTCCGGAAACAGATCTGACTAACTTTAAGCAACTTTTGCTCTATAGAGTTTTTTTAACTTAGGTACTAGGTTAATTCAGTGGTAGGTACTAGAGTCACTTGCGACTAAAAATGTTTACTTTTCAACAAAAAAAAAACACGTGGTATATTCTTAGTCTATAGAACCAGTAAAAGTAAATTTGTAGCTCATAAAAAAGAAGATCTTATCCTTCAAATTCCAAATCAAATATTTTTACGTGATACATAGTACTCTTTATATATAAGAAGTACATAGTACATAGAAGCTCTTTTCGGGGAAAACCCATTAAAATTTTTTTAAAGTGTTTACAAAAAGGTTTATTATATTTTATAAAAGGTACATACGGATAGGAAAGACAACGGAACGAATTTTCGAACGTTTAAACAGACGACATTCCAGATTTACCAATTTCTGGACAATTGATCCAAAGGCTGGATTCTAACAACGAAACAGTTGTGGATTTTTAAGTTCTCAATGAGAGTCAGAATGAAAAAACATTAGTGACCTCGAGTATGATGGTTTGGAGAATTTGGCTGGTTATATCTGCCATAAATTGAAGGACTCCAGTATTCAATCCGAAGATGTTTCAACGTACACGTGGGTTGATCATTTGAGTAAGTGTGGTTTATGTAAACCATCAGACACTCTCTTGTCATATATTAAGTAACTGGAGACAATTTTTCCTTCCACATGAATGGTGATTCCATTTTGGTAACTAAAAATTATTTAGAAAACCTTATGTCCAAAAGTGTAACTGTAGACTGTTCTAACAAAGCGAACAAGTTATTTTTTAGGTCTCGGATGTACTTCCGAATTAAAGAATTAAACAAGTCTCTTAACAACCTGACATTGCGTAAAAGAAAAATTATGAAAACTGCTACATAGTTGCTGTATGTACATCCATTTCACATGCACAAAATTTAAATAAAGTGCATGGCATGAAAACTGTAAAACTTATTTTTGTCTTTTCCAAGCCTCTTACTTAAATCTGATGAAATACATTATTTAAAAAGTAAAAAATTTTAGTTTTTTTATCAATCCATTAAATTTATAGTTTTATTTTGGGGCTTTTCTTCCCCTTGGTAAAAATTATATTTACTAATATGTAAAAATTATATTTACCACTAATCAATTTTTGCCAACTAACGAAATATAATAATTTTATTAGATATCGATTATATGAATATTTTTATTTTCCGGATACCAATATAATCAAGAAACTGGGAACTTTACAAATAACTGAAAATCAATTTAAATAAAAGTAAATAGTTTAATAATTTTCCTCTAAACTATAAAAATCACTTAGTTTCTTTTAGTCATAATTCATTCATTTGTACTATTCTCAAATTTCATTCGCGTTCGTATTACGAACGCATAGACGGGACTATGCTTTACTCTGTTGCTGACGTCATGCGCCAATCGGACGAGCTTAGGTAACTAGAATATCAGGGTGTGCATATTTCCGGGTCCCGGTGAATTCGTATCTATTTTAATCCCCCATCCTAATTACAGGCCAACTGGCAACTCTGGTGCGCAGTTATTTTTAGATTACCCATTAACTACCGGTGAATTGGTAACTTTAATTTTTTAAGTATTGTTGATAATCTAATATCGGTATTCCAGGTATTTAGCGCTGCACTCCTAGAAAATGGAAAAAATGGCACAGGAAGTGAAACCGATGATGAAACGAAACGCAAAAGAGAAAACTTGGATGATTGTTTTAATAGAAGTGAAATTAAAAAACGGTCACCAAGCAAAGCAGGCAACGAAAACAAGGAAGACATGTAAAATGTTATGATTACAATAATGAAAGAGCTAATGAATAAAAACGATGAAATGCTTCAGGAAATAAAACAAATAAGGAAAGAATAACAACAAACCAATAAAGAGTTAATGGACGTAAAAGCAGAGAATCAAAAACTAAAAAAAGAAGTAAAACAGCTACATGAAAGAATGGAGCAACTGGAGAAATTTAGCAAAAAGACAAGCTTGATCGTAACTGGGTTGAAAGTAGAAACAAATGGTTATAAGAAATTAAAAGAAGAAATGGAAAATTTCATAGCCCAAGAGTTGCAAATACAAATAAAACTAAGAAGTGCAAAAAAAATAGGAGAAACAGTATGCGCAATAGAAACAGAAGCCCTCACGGATAAAATGGAAATCCTAAACAAGAAACGTAAACTAAAACAGCATAAAGATCGTATCTATATAAACAACGATTGGACATCCAAAGAAAAAGAAAGGCAAAAGGAAATAACTAAAATACCAAAGGACGAAAGAAGCAAAGGTAAGCAAACGAAAATCGGCTACAAGAAATTAATAGTGAATGGCAAAATCTAGATATGGGACGAAGAGAGAGAAAAGCTGATAGAAAATTCAAAAAACTAATAAACGAAGAACAGCGGCTGAAATATGATATTGACATGGCATAAAAAGACTTGGAAATGCAAACGGGTAACGAAAACAAAATAACGCACACAAAATAAAGAAATAATCTCAATAAGAAGAAAAGAACAAAACCCATTAGAATGGGATCTTGGAATATTAGAACCATGCTGGCAGTAGGTAAGATGCAAGAAATAGCTCTTGAAATGAAAAAATACCAACTAGAAATCCCTACAGGAAATACGACGGAAAAAAGAAGGAAAAATTGAGAAGAAAAACTTTAGCATGTATTATTCGGGAGAAAACAAACAGGGAACGAATGGTACGGCATTTATGGTGAACAAAAAAATGAGGGAAAAAGTGATAAAATTCAAAGCAGTTAATGAAAGGATATCTTACATAAGAAAATAAACAAGCCAACATCTCGATAGTCAATTGCTATGCACCCACCGAAGAAGCAAACCAAGAAGATAAAGCAGAATTATACGACATCCTGGAAGAAACCTGTGAAAATATTCCGAGGAATGACATATTAATAATATTGGGTGATTTTAATGCAAAGATCGGAAAGGAGGACTATAATCGTAATGTAGCTGGCAAAGAAACCATTCATGAAACTACGAATGATAATGGAGGAGAAATCTGCAACCTGGCAGTAGCAACAAACACATATATAGTTAGTACTGGGCATAAACATAAAAAAGAACACAAAATAACATGGATGATACCAGGAAGAATGGATGGAAACCAAATAAATCATACTCTAATTTCGAAAAAGTGGACACAAATATTACAAGACGTAAGGTCATATAGAGGGGCAAATGGAGGCATTGACCACATATTGTTGATAGCAAAACTTAAGATGAAAATAATCAAAGCAAATAATCATAAGGGAGGAAAAAGGGGAAATGGAATATAGCCAATCTGAAAACGCAAGAAACAAAGCAACATACAGAACATGCAACAGCATACAGAAAAACTGGAACAGAAATTGGGTCAGTACGAGCACAGAGAAATAGAAGGAGAATGGAAAAACATAAAGAACAGCATAACAGAGACAGCAGAAAAAATAATAGGATTCCAA
Source organism: Diabrotica virgifera virgifera (assembly GCF_917563875.1). Lineage (NCBI taxonomy): Eukaryota > Metazoa > Arthropoda > Insecta > Coleoptera > Chrysomelidae > Diabrotica > Diabrotica virgifera. The sequence continues at coordinate 187,376,211 of NC_065446.1, read as the reverse complement.
AAAACAAAGAATCGAAAGAATGGTTTGATGAGGAATGTCACCAAAAAAGTCAACTGAAGCACCTCGCAAGAAACAAATGGCTACAAAGTGCCGTACAGGAACAACTGGACCAATATAGAAAAGAAAAACAAGAAGCATTGAAACTCTATAGAAGAAAGAACAACACATGGATCTCTGAACAAATGCAAGAATTAGAAACGAATAATAAAGACAACAAGAAATTGTTCGAATAGATAAAACAACAATACAGTACCAAAAAATCTGTCACAAAAATAAACAAAAAAGATTGGGAAAAACATTTCACGGACCTATACAAAAACGACAATAAGGCATATTCAGAGGATGAGGATATAAGAGATAACAGAGATGAAGAGGAAGGCTCACCTACTTATCAGGAATTCATGGAGGTATTAAAACAACTAAAAGTAAACAAAACGCCAGGGCCAGATGAAATCAACAACAAACTGATCATCAACGGAGGAGAGGAGCTCACGAAGCGAATGCACAAGTTAATGGTTACAATTTGGAAGGACGAAAGCATGCCCATAGAATGGAAAAACGGACACATCGCACCAATCTTTAAAAAAGGAGATCCAACTAAGTGCTGCAACTACAGACCAATTATGCTACTAAATACAACGTATAAGATATTGACCACAATTATAAGAAACCGACTAGAAATATCATAATTCAATACACAGAAAAAATTATAGGACCATACCAACAGGGTTTTAGAAAAGGAAGATCAACAATAGATGCAATACACGTACTTACACAAACAATTGAAAAAAGCTATGAACATGACATAGAATTACACATACTATTCATCGACTTCTAACAGGCCTTCGACAGCATATACAGACAACAATTATTAAAATAAATGAAAAAAATGGAGATAACGGCAAAATTAATAAGACTATCTAGAATGACAATAAAAGACTTAACAGCAAAAGTTAAAACAAATGAGGGCGATACAAATGACATCAAAATAGAACTTGAAGTAAGACAAGGTGACAGTCTGTCAACGACAAACGACACTATTTAATATCGCTCTAGAAGGAGTAATTAGTGACACAGGGCTGAAAAAGACAATCATTCAAAGCTCAACACAGATCATAGGATATGCAGATGACCTGGGACTGGTAGCACGAGATAAAAAAAGACTAGAAGAGGCACTTTTAACCCTGGTAAGAGAAGCAAAGACGAGAGGATTAATAATCAATCAGAATAAAACAAAATACGAGTATCTTATAAGCAAACGAGACAATGTAAACAGAATAACAGAAATAAAGATAGGTGAAAATACATTCCAGAGAGTAGATTGCTTCAAATACCTGGGGGTGATGGTGGACGGCAAAAACGGAAGGAATATAGAGATAAACGAAAGAATTAAAGCAGATAATAGAGTATATTGGAAATATCATCAATTACTCAAGGACAAAAACCTGAGCAAAAAACAAAATCAAAAATATACACAGCAGCAATCAGATCAGTGATAGCCTATGGACCAGAAGTAATGTGCCTTACGAAAAAAGTCGAAGAAAAGTTAAGAATAATTGAGAGAAAAATTATGAGAAGAATACATGGCCCAGTAAAGACAGAAACAGGGGAATATAGAAAGCTGATGAACCATGAAATAATAAATATAAATAAAGGAGAAGATATAGTAAAATTCATTAAAGCACAAAGGCTCAGATGGTTTGGGCACACACAAAGAAGAGGGGTAGAAGAACTGATCAGGAAGATAATGAACTGGAAATCAGTAAAAAATAGACCAAGAGGAAGACCAAAAATATCAACTGCTAGACGATATACCAAAGATGGAAATTGAAAACTGGAGAGAAAAGATTCAGGACCGGAGAGAGTGGAAGAAGATAGTAGAGAAGGCAAAAAAACATCACAACCTATGAACTACGACCTAAAGGAAAAGCGGACTAATTTACCGCGTGAAATGGATTAAAAGAGATATTTAAAGGATATTTGAGCGAACTATACTCTAACAAGAGTGAACGGTCCATATAATAATTCCAGGTATGTACCTGTATAAATTACCCTTCTTGAAGTTGGTGTAAAAGGTATTCATCATTTATGTATTGTCTTTTGGAAGGATTGTTAGAGAAAATCCAAATAAATTTTGAAAAAATGGCTGAAATCGCTGAAATTCTTGTAACAGATTTCGTAATGAGTGAACATGGGTGTAAGTTATTGGTGGTAAATGATTTTAAATTTCACTTAAAGAAAGTGCTAAAAAGTGGAAAACATTTATGGTACTCTTCTGCATCTGGTTGCCAGGCAACCTGTTATACCGACGGTTAGTTTTTTTAAATATTTTGAGTAGTAACTATGTTAGTTATCAACAATTTGATGTCAAAAATGCACATTTTGCCATTTTTTGTCTACCAGTAAGAAGAAAAACATTCAAAACAAAATTTAAGATAACCGCATTATAGAGCATGTAAAACAATTTAAACAAGGTTTTATAAATTTCGCTAAACTTAATTGTTGCTTATAAAACTATAAATTAAGTCAGTATAACGTTAATATAACTTATGTAAAAATACAACTTATATCTCGATTTTACGTGAAATAGCTCAAAGCAATGAGTAAAACTACACGGTTTTTATGACACTCAGTGTAACTACGTAACAATTGTTTTAGTTTCTATATGGCCGGAATAACAAAATTTATGTAAATCTGACCAATTTTTTATCAATTTAATTATTTATTGACAATTTAAATGAAAAATAGCCGATTTTACGAATTTTCGTCTATAAGTTACAATATTTTACCAAAAAACTGAAAAAAGAACCGGTTAGTTTATTGAAATAGCCTTAAAATGAGTTGAAGTAAAATAGAATTGGAGCTTTGTTTATCAATAAACATTAATGAAAAGTATACATTTGCGATAGGCTCTGTGTTGGCTTAATCCGTTACTATTCAAATTTATTTCTTACGTTTTAAGCTACCTGAGGTACCCCTAAACCCTAAAAATGTCATCAAAACGACGATTTTGAAGCTCTTCGGACTGGAATAAAGAAGCTATTATCGATTAAAACAAAGGTTGTGTATTTTTAATTCTAAATTTCAACTATTTAATTAAAAATAAAGGGTTTCAGTTGATAATTCAAAGTTGCTACACCCACCGCTTTCCCAGGCAGAATAAGAACCCTGCTATTGCATAAGTATATAGATTTTGAAAAACCATTAAAAAAGTATTCCAAAGTTTTTTCGATATGCTGTCTAGTCTCGAGATATTTGACAATCGCCTTTCTGGACAGAGCCCTTAAATAATGTAAATATTCTTTATTCTTATTCAAGCTAGACATAAGCCGAGTGAGAGAGCTGACTGTGAAATTCATTTGCGATGTTTCCAAATTTACCGGATCTCGGATTGTCTGCAAAATATATATTTAGCATATACACAACGGATCGCGCGCGCTGCCCTCTACAGCGGATTTAGTGGAACCACTGCAATATAAAATTCACCAAAAGGGGTGCAAAATGAGGTCCAGACAAAAATCGATTTCCTTGTACCCCAACCATTGTTACATCGAGATGTCACTATATACACGTGAATACAAGGTGAGATCCAAAATCGGATCTCGCCTTGCAAAACGGATCTCATCTTTTATAGCTTATGATACAAACGGATCTCGCCTTGATATGAAGACATATATATATATATATATATATATATATATATATATATATATATATATATATATATATACGAGTATAGTGTCGCATGCACGGGGGCTGAGCGCCACTGGCGAGAACTGCCGTTCTCTGGAATGATAAATGATTATTAAATAAGTTCTAAATTCACAAATTAGTTGACAGAAATAAACCTATAAAATACTATGTTCATTTCTTTATTTCTATTTGGTTTTAACGTTAATGGCTCTACTATGAAATAAGATTTATCGATATAATCGAAATGATTAATGATGAGGTTTAATTTAAGAAATTACAAAGCTGTTCCTATTTATCATTTTGTAGTTCTGGTTGCTGGTACAGATGCTTTCATCGACTTTATGAAATTTGACGATCGTTTATCATTCTGAAGCAACAAGGATGATGCTGATTAAAGGAAATACAAAACTGGTTGAAGGTAGAAGGTAGGATTTATTAAAACATCTGTCCTAACATTGTCGCAGTTGAATAATAGAAATATTGAAAATTGTTTGTTTAAAAGTATATTTTCAATTATTATGAGCTCTCTATGATATAAAAGGTTGGTACAAAGTATGGAGTAAATATATTTGAAACGAATCATAAATGTAGCAGCTTAATACTCCAGGGAAGTAAGCTAGAAATAGACCGTGTTCGGGACACTTAAAGATCCAGGTAGCTGACTACTTTTTTAATTATTATTGCAGACCTATAGGAAGAAAACCTACCTATTTTCTGCCTAGAGTTCGCGTCCGATTTTTAATTATTAACAATTTAGTGCAAAAATCGTGATTTTTTCGATTTTTTGCACCCCAATCAAAAGTTTTGTAAATTTTAAAATTTACAAAATTTAATATTTTCAAACATTGAAAAACTTTCAAAATGCCTATTTTTGGAAGTTAAAAAGTTAATTTGTTACTACGCAAACTGCAAAATAAATGAAAATCGTTTTTTGTTGATAACTTTTACTAAAACTATCTTAAAACTTTAGTGTTTCACCCAAAGTTGGGTATTGGGGTACTTAACACACACTCTAAATTTGAGACCGATCCATTAATCAGTTTAACAGTTACTCGATTTGTTTATCCCAGAGACTTTTATTTTGCAATAACATAAGTCTTCAATCTGATGCTATTAAGATGTACTATAAATAGATAAAAAAATTTTAGCTATAAATCATAATGCCAAATTTCTTGAAATTTTATAGTTTCTAAACATTTAAAATAAATTTAAAAATATTGTTCGTAGAATAAATCCTTTTACATTAGAAAAGCAAGCTGGTATTTTACACAAATTTTTAAAAATGTAGTTCAATTGGTGACTAGTCGTGGTAAGTAAAGGGAAAGGGGGGCTGGGAGCTGACAAATTCACGAGTTTAAAAACTAATAAGATGGTTTTCTCTATAGCCCAGTAGTATTTGTGTAACTACTCAATACATAATTCGGCCTTCAAGTATTGTTTATTTTAAGTCTTATGGCGGCCATAAAGGCAACCGCCGAAATATATAATTCCAGTGGAGTTAGACCTGCGATAGGCTCTAATGAAACCGTTCCTGTACCATTCAAGGCTCCTGTTATACTTATAAAAGCTTGTCTTTGTAGGGTGGTTACAAGGGTCATAAAATATTACAAAGCCATCTTTCTCCACCAAAGTACTGAACCATAAGCAACTGTCGATCGTATCACTGATGTGTATAACCAACATATTCCCTTGGGTTTCAATCCCCAGGTTTTACCTACAACTCGTCTGCGATTCCAGAGTAGTCGCTTAGCCCTGTTGGTTATATTGTTAATATGAGTGTTCCAATTTAGTTGGGAATCCAGGGTTACTCCTTGATACTTGACCTCATTGATTCTTTTCAGTACCTCTCGAAATAATTTAACCTCAGTCCGGCCACCCTGTATGTAGCAGTCAGCTAAATTTTCAGGGCGATCAGCGTCAAACCATTTTTAGTCCAAGTAATGAAGCTTAAAATAGGACAAAACCTCGCAATTTTTACAGAATGGATCGATTTGCTTGAAAATTTGAAAATAAGTAGTGGATAGTCCAAGGACCAAAATCTATATGATGCGGAAAGGCGCTTTGACCATGGGGGTGGTTGCCACCCCATCACGGGGGTGGAAATTTTTATTATATTTTGACCACAAGAGTTAGTAAAATAGCCATTATAAGCAAAAAATGTTCTATACGTTTTTTTGATAAAATTAATACCACCACATCTAGGGGTGGAACATTTTTATTATATTTTGACCACAAGAGTTGGTAAAAACATTCATTATAAGCCAAAAATGTTCTATACATTTTTTTGATAAAATTAATAGTTTTCGATTTATTCGCTATCGAAAGTGTTACTTTTGTATCGAAAAAATCAATGTTTTTAATCAGTTTTCTGATAATAACTCAAAAAGTTTTCGTTTTATCAAAACAACTTTACTTAACAAAAATGTACCTCTTGAAAAAATAAACAAAACCGTTTTTATTTTCTTTAAGACCAACAGTAATCGAGCTATACTTTATTATATGTTGGCTCTTCTTCGTCAAATGCTAAATATTGTAGTTTCAAAGTCAAAGGACGGGAAAACTATGCATTTTTTGAGGATAACTTGTTGAAACTAATTTAAAGTATTTAAACACATGAAGGGCAGAGGCACCACTTATGGCCACTTTAAGAACTTTTGTTATTATATTTCTCTTAAGAAACATGAAGGATTCGAATAAAATCTTTCCGCTCAATGCTATTTTTACTTTCGAATTAGCTCTACAAGGAAATCAAATGATCATAAGGATTCAATTTAGAATAAAAATAATATATCGTTTTATATTTTGAACAACAAAAATCGCCACTTTTGGCCATGTGTTTCTACATTTGGCCATACAGTTTCCCTACTTTTGGCCACCCAAAAAATAGATAAAAAGAAAGATACAAGTTGATATTTATATGTTTAAATATTTATTGAACTACAAAAATAGGTAAAACAAAATAAATTTCTGGTAATACAAATAGGTAAAAAGTATTGAAAAATGTTGTAAATAGTGTTTATGATTTTATATTTGTTCATAAATGTCTAGTTTTCCTGGAAAAATAGTCTTAAATTTTCTTTATTGTTCCTGGACAATGGAATCGGGTAGTTTTCCTAAAATATCGTTTTTATCTATACTGCAAACATCATTTTCAATAGGACAAATCACAGTTTTCTTTTCATTAGCACTTTTGAAACATTGTATCTCATACTCTTCTGATGAAAGGACATATATAATTTTGGCAACATATTTATATGTTGTCGTCGATCTTTTACCCAGTTGCTTAAATCTTGCAAGCACAAAGTCTCCCAATTTGAGATCATCGGTATCAAACATTTCAATATTTTCTTGTTCTGGTTCCACGAAGTCAATATCCTCTTCACTGCTACCAGTTTCCTCCCAGTCTTCATGTTCTTCCGAAGAAGAGTCTGAATATAGATCTTGTTTTTTAGGTTTTGTCGTTTTTAGTTTTGTTGTCTTTTGTTCCATTTTTTCGACTTTTTTTGTTCCTTCATCTGTTTGTTATGCTCTCGAGCCTGCTTCCTTCCTTGCTTTTGTTTTTCTTTATCATTTTTACGTTTCTCACATTCTTTATGATACTCCACCCACTTATCAGATGTGACAACACTTGGTGTGTATTCTTTTGTTCTTTTTTTTCTTTGAGTCCGGTTCCTTTTGTTGAGGGTAAGGGAGAACATTGTAATACTGTTGAAGAAATCGGGTTTTGTGCAAAAAAAATATTACGTTTGTCTTCTTCTACCTTATTTGAACTAAAACTGCTATCCATCGCAATACTGCTAGCAGTCGATGTGGTCGAACTTGATCGCCTAAATCATCAGAAGTTTCCGAAAACACGGCATTGATCATATCATCATTTGTAGTAGATACCAGTGGACATATTGTTATATTTCTATTTGATATAAAAATTAAAATTTGATAATTATAAACAAAATTGACTTTAATATAAAATATTTTTAATTTTCTCAACCTCGGGCATATAAATTTAGAACAACCTGTATACAACAAATTGTTATATTTAATTTTAAGAAGTGATTAGAATAAGCGTACGAAACTCGGAACAATGTGCTTAGATAAACAAAGTGAATGACGCGTACCATTATCGTTCTTCTCGGAAGGTCGATCATTAGCCTATGCTAAATAAAACTCAGTGAAATAGATGATAGTTCATTATCGTTTTTCGCGGAAGGTTTCGATCATTAGCCTATGCTGAATAAGACTCATTTGAAAGAGAGAATAGGTCATTAAAATTTGTAAATAATAGAAAGTAAGTTTAGAATGGGAATTAAATATTTTCTTTTGAAATCCATTAAGCATATTTAGAAAGATTAAAAATTGGTTTTGGGGAATACTGCGAATGAGAGTTGGTGGTGGAAGATTGATTTGTGAATCTGGAAGGGATATTTAGAAAGTAGGTGAATGAATGACAAAGTGAGATCAGAATGTTTTGAGCTGTCGAGAAGTGAAGTCGAGTAGTAGACGGTAGTGTACGGAGAGTGAGAAAGCCGGTAGTTCCGTGAGTGTGGAGTATCTATCGTGGAACGAGAAGTAGGCCAGGTCGAGAGTAAAAGAACCTCCTTGAGCCAAGAGTGTCCCGGTAGCTGATAGCAGTTTCGAAAGAGGTAGAACACAGCATCACGACAAAAGCAGGAACGAGAGCTATTCGAGCTAGTTTTTCAAAGGAGAACATTACTGGAAGCCAGGACGAGGTTTGATCGCAGCCAAGGATAGCAGGAAACGGGTCTTGTGTGAGGACATTTTCAGTTCACCAGGAAAAGGTCAGTCTCATTTGTTTGGACATGAATGTATGGGTTTTTCGCATTAAATTCCACATAAAAAATTGAATAACATAATCAATAATATCAGAAAAGCTTCATCAAACTTAAATAGAGTTGTTCCTAATAACTCCTAATAGTTAAATGTTAATAAAAACTTTCAATTGAAAACCAAAAGGAAATAAGATTCCCATTTGTAAATGTTATGTTTAAGAATAATAAGAAATAGCAAATATTAAGCATTGATTGCCTTTTAAATAAAATAAAAAATATTTTGATTATAATTGTAACCCATATGTGTATTTTTTTTTTACTCTTTTCTTTTCTATCCCGATTAGGAACCATTAAGAAATATTTAGAAGCCACGAAAGTAAGTAATTAATTTATAATTCGCCCTGAGATTGAAAACATATTGATATGTGATCTGGTTAATTAATTAGATTAGTATTAATACATTGATTAAATTAAGTGACATATAAGAATATTATCTCATATCAATAATCAAGATCACATCAACTGTCGTCCAACGTGGAAAGCATTGTAAAGTATTTCTAGTGGCAAATTTGAAGGATAGAAAGAGTAAAGCCGGTATTTGAAAATTTATATGCCTGTGGTAAAAAGTGAGATACTTACATTTGATAACATAAAATTTTAGATCTCTTTAGGTACAAATTTCACATAACTGATTTAATATTTTATTTTTACGATATTTACATTTGATATATTTATTGACAATTTATAATATTTGGGTAAAAAAAAAAAAAAATCGTTTTGGTAACATACTAGTAAAATTTCATATTTGGCGGGGATAATACTTCTTGAAAACAAATGTCTGTGACAAGAAGCCAAAGCAAGGACAACAAAAAACAAAAAGAACATTCAGACCAAGAAGATATTTTAGACACGACAATCATGGCATCAGAACAGCAAGAATTATCAGGAATAGATAAACTATTACAACTGATGCAACTCCAGTCACAAAAACTGGATGACAATCAAAGAGAAACAAAACAAGCAATGGATGAAGCAAAAAGGACAATGGATAAAAATCAGGAAGAAACACAACGAAAAATGGATGAAACACAAAAAAAATTGGATCAAAAAATGGATGAAACAAAAAGAATAATGCAAGAAAATCAGAAGGAAACAAAACAAGCCATAGAAGAGAACAACAAGAAAATGGAGGAACGCATAGAAAAGTATGAAATGAAAATTCAAGATAAAATAAAGGAGTTAACGAATGGCCAGAAAAAGGAACTAGAAAATTTGGAAAATAAGTTGGAAAATGCTATTCAAGTAGACAGAGAAGAAGTGGAAAAAAGAATCACAGAAATAGAAAAACAAGTCACCGAAAACCGGACGCAACAAAATGTCGGAGAAAGAAGAGAAATGGTTATACATAGCACAGATGACGTGAAGATAAGGTTTGGCGGGGATGTAAGAAGATTACACCCAGTGCCGTTCATAAATAGCCTGAAAAAGAAAATACAACACATCGGAAATTTCGATACAGCAAAAGAAACTATCAGAAACCATCTCAAAAATGAAGCAAGCCTATGGTTCGATTGCAAAGAAGAAGAATTTGACAGTTAGCAACAATTTGAACAAAAATTTTTGAATTATTTCTGGGGAAAAGTCCAACAATTGGAAATTAACAAGGAATTGCAAAATGGGAAATACAATGATAGGATGGGTATATCAGAAAGGACATATGCATTACAAATTTACTATAACGCAAAACATTTACAATATAATTACTCATCGGAACAATTAGTCGAACTGATTGCAAGACATTTCGAAGAAATGCTGGAAGACCATATCACATTGCAAAACTACAAAGACATAGATAGTTTATGCCAATTCCTACAAATAAGAGAATTACGTGTAAGAGAAACAAAATCAAGAAGGTCGCGAGAAGATTACAGGCCCCGAGAAACACAGGATTACAGAGATAGAAATCAAAATAGGAGGGACTATACAAGACGAGATTTTAATCCCAGAAGGGAAAACGAAAATAGAGACAACGGAAGAGGAAATTATGAACAAAGAAATAGGCAATGGAATGAGGACAGAAATCGAGAATACCAGAATAGAAACACCACACGCTCAAATCAAGAAAACAGAAATAATGGTAGACAAAATGAACAGGGATATCAAGAAAACCGAAACAGATCCGACAGACCAAGAGAAAATAGAAGAGAAGTAAATAATACCCAGACAGATGGATATGACGGAGAGAGACATTATGACGAAAATATAAACAACGATGAGCAACCGGCGTTTTTTCACGACGGCGCTCACTAAAAACCAAAAATCAAACAGGAATCTTTTGTAACCCCAAGGAGTTTATTAAATTGGCAAGAAACAACGAAAAGAAAAATGGAGTTAATTTAAAATTTGTGGATGGATTTATCAACGAGAAACCAATTAAAATTATGATAGACACTGGATCTGAAAAAACATTGGTCAACAGAAAACTAATAGAAGAAGTTAACTTAACAAATTTAATTTACAAAATACCTAGGGTAAATTTAGTGGGCGCAAACAAACGGACATTGGCAACTATAAATGAAGGCATACGAGTAATGGTACGACTGGGTAAGAAGATGTATGCACTACAATGTGTAATAATGCCAAACATGTCACATGACATGATAGTAGGAGTTGACGAATTGGCAGAAAAACATGTAGTGATAGATTTTAAAAATAATACGATGAATCTAACAGAAGAAAAAGAAGAAGAACAGGACAAGGAACAGGAGAAACAAAATACGGACGAATCAGGTAAAGAACAAACAGTGGAAATGAATTTGGCAACGAAGCAAGGACAAAGAAGAAAAGGGAGAAAAAGTCAGAAAAAGACAAAAGAAAATGAAACCTGTGGCTCCTCAAAAGAAGAGTTGAGCCCAGAAGAAGAAAATTTGAGAGTATCAGAAACAAAGGAAACCTGGGATTCCTCAAAAGAAGAGACGAGCTCAGGAGAAGAAGAAATAAAGCAAAAAAATGAAAGCGAAAAAGATATGATCGAAACAGTGGCATTTGAAGAGGAGGCATATGAAAACGAGGATGCAGAATACACGATAAAAGTATGTGAAAAATCTGAGGAAAAAGACAGAAGATTAATATGGGAAAAAGGGAAAGACAACATAATAGCCGACACTCTAACACAGGATGAGGACACTGAAAATAAGGAAACAATTACTCTACAGGTGGGACTAATTAGAGTAATACAAGAAGAAGGGGTATAAGACGTAGATTAAAGTAAGGAAATATACAGGGAGTTGGTTTTGCCTCGAGAAAATTTATTTAAAAATGCAGATAAATTTTATCGAATACAAGGCGGGGATTTGTTATATTTCTATTTGATATAAAAATTAAAATTTGATAATTATAAACAAAATTCACTTTAATATAAAATATTTTTAATTTTCTCAACCTCGGGCATATAAATTTAGAACAACCTGTATACAACAAATTGTTATATTTAATTTTAAGAAGTGATTAGAATAAGCGTACGAAACTCGGAACAATGTGCTTAGATAAACAAAGTGAATGACGCGTACCATTATCGTTCTTCTCGGAAGGTCGATCATTAGCCTATGCTAAATAAAACTCAGTGAAATAGATGATAGTTCATTATCGTTTTTCGCGGAAGGTTTCGATCATTAGCCTATGCTGAATAAGACTCATTTGAAAGAGAGAATAGGTCATTAAAATTTGTAAATAATAGAAAGTAAGTTTAGAATGGGAATTAAATATTTTCTTTTGAAATCCATTAAGCATATTTAGAAAGATTAAAAATTGGTTTTGGGGAATACTGCGAATGAGAGTTGGTGGTGGAAGATTGATTTGTGAATCTGGAAGGGATATTTAGAAAGTAGGTGAATGAATGACAAAGTGAGATCAGAATGTTTTGAGCTGTCGAGAAGTGAAGTCGAGTAGTAGACGGTAGTGTACGGAGAGTGAGAAAGCCGGTAGTTCCGTGAGTGTGGAGTATCTATCGTGGAACGAGAAGTAGGCCAGGTCGAGAGTAAAAGAACCTCCTTGAGCCAAGAGTGTCCCGGTAGCTGATAGCAGTTTCGAAAGAGGTAGAACACAGCATCACGACAAAAGCAGGAACGAGAGCTATTCGAGCTAGTTTTTCAAAGGAGAACATTACTGGAAGCCAGGACGAGGTTTGATCGCAGCCAAGGATAGCAGGAAACGGGTCTTGTGTGAGGACATTTTCAGTTCACCAGGAAAAGGTCAGTCTCATTTGTTTGGACATGAATGTATGGGTTTTTCGCATTAAATTCCACATAAAAAATTGAATAACATAATCAATAATATCAGAAAAGCTTCATCAAACTTAAATAGAGTTGTTCCTAATAACTCCTAATAGTTAAATGTTAATAAAAACTTTCAATTGAAAACCAAAAGGAAATAAGATTCCCATTTGTAAATGTTATGTTTAAGAATAATAAGAAATAGCAAATATTAAGCATTGATTGCCTTTTAAATAAAATAAAAAATATTTTGATTATAATTGTAACCCATATGTGTATTTTTTTTTTACTCTTTTCTTTTCTATCCCGATTAGGAACCATTAAGAAATATTTAGAAGCCACGAAAGTAAGTAATTAATTTATAATTCGCCCTGAGATTGAAAACATATTGATATGTGATCTGGTTAATTAATTAGATTAGTATTAATACATTGATTAAATTAAGTGACATATAAGAATATTATCTCATATCAATAATCAAGATCACATCAATATATTTGGAGGAGCATTATTATCAGGTTCTGGATCTTCTCTCGCCAGAACCGGATCTCTACTTTCGGTTGATTGAATTTCTACTTCGTTTGTAATTTGTAATCAAACACTGTATAGCGATTTATCTTCAATATTACCTTCCCATTAATATTTTTTTTGTTGTCTTAAATTGGTCCAGGATACCCACATCAATTTTTGATTCTAAATATTTAAGAAAAACTGTGGCTTTAGTGTTAATATCTTTAGTTTGAAATACATCGGGTTTTCTCAATACAATTTTACTGTAGTCCACATTATTTTTCGAAAAAGGATACAGACCTGTGGCTTTAAATCCCGATATTATGTTTGAGGTCATTTTTGGATCATCAATCAACTGAGCAAGTGCCATTTCCTTATCTTACGAAGCTCGTTCATCGTAGATGTGTTTTCCTCGCGGTCCAATTACAGTACCACTTTTTGGGGCTAAACAGAAATATGTTTCATCCATATTATAAATCCTTTTTGGATAATCTAATATGCTGGTAGCACTCATATCACTTAAATTCATACGGACCTCGTCGAATCATTTACGTATTTTCTCTTCAGTTACTGCACCTCTACCACCGTGAATGTATTCTGATTTCTTCTGGGAAAGTTGCTTGTGCCTGTTAAGGAAGCTGTAATATAATTTTTTCCTGGTCGATCATTGACAAAAGGAGTTTTAATATTTGCCTCTCGAACAAGTTTTTGTACTGAACTCAATAACCCATCTTCGTAGAAGTTAATATCCATTCAACTAGGAGGTCTTCAGTCTCTTTTCCCAAGCCCAAGTGAGAGTCGAATCCACAGTGCACTGAATCTCTTGGAGACTTTCCGGATATTTTATTACGCAAAGTAGTTCTCGGAACTTTAAATTGACGACTGGCTGTGGCCACAGGCATTCCTTCGGATATGCCATTTAATGCTCAATTTACTTTTGAAGGTGAGTACTGGAATTTAGGTATTTTTACCTTTTATACTCTGCTCTTATTATTCTTCAGTGCGTTTGGCATTTTCACTAAAAGAAATAAAGTAGGTATAACTATGTAAACATGCTACATTAGTAGAGAAGTAAACTGGCCATAAGTGGATTTCGTTTAACTACTTGTGGCCAGCAGATTGGCCATAAGTAGGTAAATAGTAATTTTTCGGTTTCCACTTATGGCGTCCAGCATATTTTCAAATTTCATACTATTAATTATAATGAAAAATAAATAATATCAAATAAAAAGTGTCTATTTACCTTATCTAGCACTTCCAGTGCAGAAAGAGTATCATATAGTATTGTATTTAAAAGGATGATTTCACGTATGTTTCTTATGAAAATTCGTTAGCTAGCTTGGCACGTGCAACACGCTACCACTCAAACATCAACAATAAAATAAACTGATCACTTAGGTAGGCATTTGTCACTGTTCCCACTTCCTATAGAATCATTTGACGTTTTAGCAGCTTCAAGGTTATTGGTTGATGGACGCCATGCTTATTATCTTACAAATCACAGCGAAATGGCCATAGGCGGGGTAGTGGCCATAAGTGGTGCCTCTGCCCTATCTCCAGAAATAAAAAGAAAATCTCTAGCTAAAAAAATTAAATGACCTATAATGAAAAGAATTTCAGTCTCTATTTTTTTTTAGAAAAAAAGTGCTCGTAAACAACCCACTAATCACCACCCTAATTAAATTATGTCATTGACCTGATTTATTTTTCTTAATTTATGTATTGTTAATAGGATGTAGAAGTTTGATCGGCTTTTAATGATTAGTTTTAAAAAAAATGGAGTTAAAAGCGAATAACCAGTTTTGTAGTTTGGTAAAAAATGCCCTTTTCTTCAGAATAGAAAAATTATCATCAGAGATACGAAAAAATATTTAAATATGGAATTGTAGCCTATTTAATTCCCAAGACCACGGTTTGCAAACATTTTTTCTATGGCAAAAATTGAGTGAGCTATTGACAATTAAATCTTGCAATAGCATGCAAAAACCACCTTTACCGACCCTTTCAATGCCACCTCTTTTTGTGACAGAAATTTAGAAGGATTTAATATTAATAGCCTTATAGATCTTGTAATAACCCACAAAATTTTTTTAACGAACTTTTTATGATAAAAAATAAAAAAGTTACGGTTAAAAAATCAGCATATTAAAAAAAAGGAGAAATCCAATTGGAAGCATAATAATGTAAGTTAGCGGTGTTTTTAGTCATTGGCCTTATTTAGTTTTCTTTATTTATGTATTATTAATAGAATCTAGAAGTTTGACTGGCTTAAAATAATCTGTTTTAAAAAAACTGAAGTTTAAAACATGTTTGCAATTTGGTAAAAAATGTCATTTTCTTCAGAATAGAAAAATGAGCTTTGATAAATGATCAGAGATACGAAAAAATGTTTAAATATGAAATTGTTGGTAATTTAATATCCAAGAACTTGGTTTAATAAAATTTGTTTTACGGCAAAAATTGAGTGAATCGTAAATGAGTACTTATGTCATAAAAAAACTTTGATTTTTTAGATATAAAACTAACACTTTCGATAGCGAGTAAATCAAAAACTATTAATTTTATCAAAAAAATGTATAGAACATTTTTTATTATACTTAGAATGAATGTTTTTATTAACTTTTGCGGTCAAAATATAATAAAAAATTTCCACCCACGAGATGAGGTGGCAACCACCCCCATGGTAAAAGCGCCTATCGGCATCATATAGATTTTGATCCATGGACTATCCACTACTTAGTCTCAAATTTTCAAGCAAATTGATCCATTCTGTAAAAATTGCGAGGTGAAAAGATTTGGTTCCTGGACTATTTGTCAAACAAAAAAAATAATATTTTCGAATTTTAAATCTCATGACATTTTGGTTCTTTACTTCTGACTCATCTTATATTAGTTTTCATAACTATTGAAATTGATGAAGGATGGCCTCCTTTACAGAATTCTCTAGTTAGTCCGAGATTTACATAGTCACGTACTTGCAAAGCTTTAGCGTGTTCGTGTTATTCATTTAATATGTATGGATTGGTTAAACTAACTGAATAGTATCAAAGGTAGATTTTACTGGAATATTCCATCTGTATAAATATTTTACGTTGGTGAATCACCGCATGGACGGCAGCTTTTTTTGTGTTTTGTTAAATAGAAGGCTGAATATATATTTCTGACATATATTTCAGTTCCAATATTTCAATATTTTACGTATTTTTTATCATTTTTCTAGTGACACCACATTAATATCTCGCCGTCTTTCCGAAAAAATCGATCTGCAGAGACGGTGAGTCATCAATGTGATGTCACACTTTTCGAATTCCGACCAGTTGTCCAGACCGACATCCGACCAGAATTTTTCAGCCCTGTTTGAAACTCTTAGTTTAGCCCTGTTCAGCCATAGTTTAGCCATAGAATTGTTTAATTCGTGTACCATCTTCCGTCATACTTCTTTTTTAATTTTCTAAGCAAGCCTTTTTCTTTATTCACTATAGAGCTTAAAAATTCTTTAAAAAAATTTCCTTTGAATATTCTTTCTTGTACCCTTGTATTTTTTGTATTTTATTGATTTTACTCGTACATGCATGCTCTCGCATTTCCATTCCATTTTCGAATATAAATGTTACGCCTCTGATTTGAGGAAATGGTTAGCTTTGAAACATTATTTCTGATTTTCATACACGTAGATATTCTGTCATGGTGGGTGCGTCATACGCTACTGATAAATTGTACGCCGTTTACATTTTTTAAAAATGAAGATTAAAGCTATCCAGACAATAAAAGAAATATCAAAGCATTTCATTTGACAAAACAAAATATATGCGATAAAGGGAATATCAAGGATCATTTATTTTACCGAACAACAAAGCATTGTGCTTTAAAAAACATTGTGCTTTGTTTATAATGCAGTAGAACATAAGCCCCCTACAAAAGCAGTTGGCCTAACTAATGACTAAATGTTACAGGCATCAATCGTGAGGATGAAAAAATACTGGCAAGACTTGTACTTAGTTTTCATGGTTAATTATTTTAATGTTTAACTAATTATAAAATATACCAGGGGTGGCCAAGTATATAAATAATAGTCCGAGTCATTTTTCAAAATTTGAAATTTTTCTAGAGTTTCAATTGTGTATTAAAAAAATAATCAAAAATAATATTAAATGGGAAAGTGAAGAAAATGTAAACAAATTAATTTATGTTACTTATAAATACAATGTAAATATGTTAATTTCAGCATATTTTGAAGAATATCGTGAGAGATTTTTAACCTATTATTATATAAAATAAAGACCTTTTCTTGTAGAGTGGAGGATAAGCCTCCTCCTCGCTTGTTCACAATAAGTGAATCACCTACTAATTTTTCTAAAAACCTTACATTATCTTTAGGAAACCGGATTTTTATTCTTCATTCTTTGAAAAGGAATTTATTCTTTCTTTGAGAGTTTTCCTTTTTCGTGTATTTTCCATCATGTTAATTATTAAATTATCAAATTCCTCGTTAGCCGCAATACCTCTTAAACACATTTTTTTATTATATATCTACTCACAAAACAAATAAAAAAAGAATGTGTGTGTACTTTGTAAGCACGTAAGAAGTTATACTTCTATTATAATATAATTTCAACGAAATAAATATACCTACTTAACAGTTACAATACAAAAAATTAACAATAATTACCAAAATTTAACCAAAACCTAACAATGCCAAATATTAAAAAAAAAACGAAAAAAGTATGAATAGTCCAGGAATTGAACCCGCAACCTTGCGAATTCTCAATCTCTGGTCCAATGCTCTACCAACAAGACCATCAAGGCACATACTATTAACGTGTCAGATATACATATTTACACATCACGGTGACAAGTGAAATATAAAAATAGATGTTTTATTTTTTTACGCCCAAGGAAGACAAATCCAAAGACACAAAATTATAATAAAAAACCTTTTAAACCACATTTTTCAAATTGCGCAAGTTGTATTATTATTATTAATGTTAATAAATGAAATATACATATTTTGACGTTTCACAATTTGACAATATCATAACAAAATTTGATCTACTATTTTTAAAACACTTACCAGTGTAGGATTCTTTAGCTTTGAATAAGCGAGATCGTAGATCGTCCCGGTTGATTGTTGTTATCCACAGTTCTCTTCGGCTTCGAGCTAATAGGCTTTTTATCAGTAATTTTGCGGCACTCATACTAGTCACAGTTTGATGGGCTTTCACATTGACATGCAACAATCATCTCTTCTATGTTAATAAGTCCAAAAATATAATACGAAAACTATTTAAAAAGGCAGTATAACCATTAACTAACTTTTTGTTTGTTGTTTCTCTTCCTACAAATTTTAAAACGCAACAACCATACAACATGCATAACCAAATCATAGTCCCACAGCTGTGATACAGCTGCCATATTGGATAATTTTTGTCATGTCATTTGAACATCCAATCAGAACAAAGTTGTAATGCGACTGCGCCGGGATCAAAGGTTTTAATCCTATTAAAATTCACCCTCATATGCGCGTAAAGAAGTATAACTTCAAAAATAATATATTTTCGTCTCTGATGACTTTCACAGTCATAAAATAGGTTATACCAGACTTAAACAATTGTGTGATCGGTATAAACTTGGACCCAATTCGTATACCAAGTATAACCTATACCTAAGTTATTCCATGTTTATTGGTAATGATTTTGCCTATACCTGATTTATTCTCAGTATAATTTTAAGAGTTATAAAATTTCTTCTACTTGGTTTATTAGTAACAGGGCTAGTCTCTAGGTGCTGTATTTAAAAATCGATTTATTCCGGTGTTTTTAGCGCTAAATGCAATGGTCTGAAAGGAAATCTCATGTAGTGGGATTATGTTGGTCCACAAGTTTGGATTTATAATGGAAGAGAGTAGGTCCTAAAGAAGCAATTTTATTTTATAAATTAGATCATTTTTATTAGCTCCGTGCATGACTGGCGCGACACCTAGCGTAGTTGCCTGGAATTTTTGGAGAACACCATCTGACGTTAAACATATTATTATGATACACATATCGCTACCTACATTCTAATACCACGTATGAGAATTTTTAGGCGAAACGAGTTAGAGGTTGATTCTGAGTTTATTGCGCACGCTCTACCGAATGATTCTAATCCCAAGTATGAGAAAACATTATTTAGCGCATTATATATTAATTTGTAATATCACGGATCAGATTCTTTTAATCAGATGTTCAGATGATCAGATGTTTTAATACCACGTATTCGAATTCTAATACCACGTTAACGTGTGCTACTAAATTCAAGTTCTAATAGCCATGCTACTTATAGACTCTGAACAACTTGACGATCTTTTCAGTATATTTAGAATGCAGGTTATTGTTGTTACGTATCTCTATATCAATGAGTGTTGTTTGTCCCGTTAATTTGTTAACTAATAGGAGATCTGGTCTATTATGCCACTGTTTGGTCTGTGAAAACAGTGAGGTCCCAGCATAGGTTGTAGTTGTCATTCTCAAGCATATTCTCAGGAATATATTGTTAGTATGGGAAATGGTTTGTTTGGAGAAGTCCCAGTTTGATGGGTACCTTTTGATAAATGCTCTTTCCTACTAAGTCATGCCGTTTCTTTTACTGAGTTGCAGAAAATGCCTGGCAGCCTCCGGTAAGATGTTGAATGGTTTCTCGGGCTTGACATCCATATCGGCATTTGTCGTCTACAGAAATGCCTGGCAGACTCCGGTAAGATGTTGAATGGTGTCTTGGGCTTGACATTCATATCGGCCTAATGGTCTTTGACAAAATATTTCAGCTAATTTTTGGTAGGTATAACCTGATGTTGTTCTGAAGCTCATTCCTTCATAAATAGGTTTAACCTGATCCTGAATGGCGAGTAATAAACCTTCCTTCTTAGGGAACATTTTTCCTGATGTCAACCAATAGTTCGACCCTATAGTGTCGACATAGTCTTGGCTGACCTCATTGGGATGTCGCCCGTGCAGAGGTATACCTATCCAAGTAAACATTATTCCCCATTTTTAAGGTGGTTTATGCGGACTAGCGGATTTCTGGTTCCCTCAGTTTGATCGGTGTAGTCGGTGTAGTTATCTCAGTTAACATTTGCTCATGGTCAATTTTCCGCGCTTGCTTTACTTCAAGATATTTCCTTTTCACCCATGACCCCGATGTTCTGTTCATTTTGAATATCTAATCCTCCTGGCTGTATCTGTCCTCTGACTATATTTAAAACACGGCACTTTTCTAGTCCAAAGTGCATACTAATATCATTAGAAAAGGAACCTACAGCTTTTAGTATCTGATCTATATAATTGGTTTCGAGTGGAATCCATTAATTTCAAATCATCCAAACACAACAGATGATTAAGCTTCGCCAACACATTGTTGTTATTTTAATGCTAAAACCTACGTCAGTGGAAGTTTAGCAGCTGAGATAGTGGGTTCATAGCTAGACAGAACCACAGTGGACTCAATAACTCCTTGAAACAGGCCCAGGCTGATTGCGATATTTTCAGTTTCCATGTTATTTTCACCAGATATTTGAAGGTGAATTTCAGTCTTCCATTACGTCATCATATGTTTTAAAAAGTTTACTATACATATTATCATTGACTTTAAAATATTCTTAACATATCTACAAACCATTCATGCGAGACTCAATCAGAGGTCTTCTTGTAATTAATAAAGGCAGTAAAAAGGTTCTTTTCTTTAAATAATATGCCTGGTTAGAAATGACTGAGTCGATGATAGGTTATTCTTTGCAGCCCATGGTACCCTTAGCGCATCCTGTCTGTTGAGGCTCTATGATATTCTTTAGAGCACAGTGTTGGTAGATACGCCGGGCTACACAGGATGTAACCAAAAAGACAAGTAATTGAGCGGTATTTGGCTGGATCTTAGGTATTATTTTAATCCTTCGGTTAATTCCCTAAGTTACTTTACTACTTTTACTATTTTACTGTATTACTTTTACTATTTCTATGTTTATTATTGTAAGGTGTCTATAACATAATTCAGTGTTAATATATGTCACCCATAAGGCACAACACAGTTCCAATACCGTGTACGTGGCGTAACAAGCTTAAGATACCACGTATCAAATAAAATTATAATTATAATACCTCGTAAGTGACTTAAAATGCACCAAAGCTTATATTCAGGCATGTTATTATTACACACAATAAAAAGCAAGTATGTTATGTAAATGGATATGCAATAAAATTGTTTAGAATGTATGCTACAAAAAGGAAAAAATCAGTTTTCTTGGCTCTCCTGAAAAACGTTACATTTACTCATACGTGGTATTTGAATGAAAGTAGCGATATGACCTATTTGACGGTAATGTAATATTTATTTACCATTTTTGATAAAATTTATTATACAAACTATAAGTTCGAGTGTCAGATAAACGTCAAATTGATTTGGAAATTCTCTGAAGAAAATATCAATTTTAAGGGCTTTTCTTCATTTTTCGTTATAGTTTATTTGACGGTAATAACACTAATTAAGTGTACATCGAAAGCAATTAGGCAGGGTAAATTATTAGCAGATTTCAATATTAGCTAGGTCTATTGAACTATTAATTGTGTGGTGTGTCTGTAACACAAAATGAAAATAGATGACAATAGGAACATACCACCAGATCAGCAAAGGAAAGAAAGTCAGTATGAAAATATAAATATAAGTTACAAAAATCAAAACGGCAATAATGAGGTAAGCAAAATACGTATTGAAAAAAATTATTATTCAATCATTATTCGCCAAAGTTGTCATATTTCGCCGCTACGGGCTATGGCATAGTTCCGTGTATCCCCACCATGCTCACGCATGGAGTGAATAGCTAAATGCGGAATATTAGTAGCAGTTGCACTGGATTAACCATGACACTATATTATTCTATCACTGGCATATAATATGCATTTGATTGGTAAAGCAATATTTTTACTTAACTAGCCAATCGCAAGAACATGTGAGGATGCTTAATACTCAACATAAATTTAAAACTAAATTATTTGCATTAAATGATATGTTTTTTTATTGTGAACTAATTACCTATGGTTTTGTAAGTGATGCAAATAAATACGCTATTTATGCTACACAATATATAATGAAATAAAAACCTATACTAACCTTCAGTATCAAAAGATTTACAGATATTTCAAAGATTATGAAAGACAAGGAGCGGAGGATAATAAAATCGCAATATAAAGTCCTACCTTGTGCTCTCCTAGCAACACCCTTTAATAAGTACGGATAACCAAATTCAACAGTTGAAGTATTATACTGCATACTTAAACATTCTCTTCATAATTATGTCTGTTTTAGATATTATTAATCCGTACTTTGCCTCCTTTAAAAGCTCGTATATGTTCAAGAAGTGTTAATAATTACGGCGCAATTGACCTAGAACGTAGATAGTGGAATCTATTTAGTACAAGAATTAAACCGGTCTTTTATGAATACATGTTCTTCTAGGAACATATTTATGAACAAAACACCCTAATGTTTATAGGTTAATTTACAGGAAAATCTTACTTTAAATATACAGGATGAAAGTATTTTAAAGCGTTTTTATATACCTACTTCGTCTTTGTCACTGTGTCCGCAAATTTTGTAATCCATTTTAAACAGAGTTCTAAGCTACCTAGGCACCTGAAATTTTCAGAATAGCTCAGAACTTGCTAACAATGCAATATTTAACCGCTATTATATGGATAAATCTTCTTCTTCTTCATGCCACTAGGATTAATCCTGTTTGTCTGCCTCTTATTCTGTTTCAGTTGTTGTTGACTGTACATTGTCTTTCCACCTTTTTGGCGGCCCTCCAACGGGTCTTCTGCTATACGGCTCGTTGTTTTTACAGATATTCGCTAATCTATCTAAGGCCAGGGTAATAAGACAAAAATATACCCTGTTCGTGACACTTCAGCAGCCAGAGTACTGAAGCGTTTTTTCGACAGGTAATACCTATAGAAACAAATTATAACTATTTCCTGCGTAGGATCTGGCGGCCATTTTTATTTATAAACAATTAACTGTCAAAAAATGGCATTTTCCCCTTTTTTCAATTCAACGGAAAACAGTGAAACTTATGATTTTTTTAGTACAAATATCTTCGAGATTATGGAGAAAGTTTTAAAATGGCTTATTACCAAGTTTTGATATACTCATTTTAGCCCAGTCGGGATAGCATTTGACCTTGCATTAGGAGCTGCCTCAAATTTTATTTTTCTAATCTTTAGGGAGGGTCAATATTAGTATAAATTTAAAATCTCGACTGAATTCCGCCGTAGCGTTAGCCGCCATCTTGATTTTAAACGAGAACCGTTTTTGCTCAATATCTCCGCCATTTTCAATTTTTTGACAAAAAGTCTACAAACTGAAATTGTTGAAAATGCGATTTTCTATAATTTCATATATTGTAATTTTTTTTGTGCGGTCGATATTTTCCGAGTTATGAGGGGAAAATAGTGACAGTTGTAGCATAATTATTGAATTATTGAATTATCTCGTTTATTATTAGTTTTACAACAAATATATACCTATACAAAAATGAGGAGAATTAAATTTTCTACAATTTTGATGCCGTACATTTTTTTGATAAAATCAATATTTAAAGTAGTACGTATGTGGTAAATGTGCGAGCGTAAGATCTGATTGATTTTGTAGCAATTGTTTTTGTTCAATATCTCCGCCATTTTCAACTTTTCGACAAAAAGTGTAAGAACTGAAATTGTTGCAATTACGATTTACTACAATTTTTCGAGAGAACCAGTGGCGGGTCTACAAGGGGGGAAATGGGAAAATTCCTCCCAACAGGGTCCAAAATAAAATAAAAATTGTTGAAACATCACGATATATTATCCGACATAAAACTTAAAATATCGGAAGACAAATTCAACCAATAAAACCCGCTAGTTAATAAAATTAAGTGAACTTAATGCATATAATGTCTTTTTATGTCTTTTATATACAGTGGAACCTCGATAAGTCGGATTAATCGGGACCGCGACCGATCCGGGTTATAGAAAATCCGAGATAGCCGGAGAATATGGTAAAAATTAATAAAATACGGTATACTTACAGATAAACTCCGTTAGAATTGAAATAACATGAAATATATTGATAAATATGCACAGTACCTACTCATTAAAATTACCAAAAAAAAAACACCAAACACAAACGTAAGCAAATGGAAGCGAACAATACAAGACACACAATATAGTCACAATGTTGTAATGTTATTATTTAAGAACAGTGAAACCTAAAGACCATTCTTTATAAAAGAATTTTTTAAATAGTTTTTCCTAAACAATGCTGACAGTTTGAAATAAAAAGGAATAGATACTACAGACAGGTGGCTGTTGTTTCTGCGGCGTGTGCTATGAGTCATTTTTAATATCGTATAGTTCAAATGACAGACATACACATTATCTCTCAAATATTATATTACATACATTTTTATTGTTGAAAGGTTTGTCTGATAATTAACTATTTTGATGGGAAATAAGCCACAAATAAATTGAAAATACAAAATATTGAAAATCAAAATGTTTATTTGATGAAAATCGGTCCGGGTTAGCCGGACTTCTGGGTTATCGGGGGCCGACTTATCGGGGTTCCACTGTATTTAGTTTGGTTGATGTTTCATTGGAAGTTTCAAAAATTGTATAAAATATAATTCTCTTTATTTTTGTTTATGTACAATTATGTCGTAAAATTAATAATAAATGAGACAATTCAATAATTATGCTTCCCCTCCGCTTCCATTATTTCCCCCTTAACTCAGAGAATATTGATCCTATAAAAAAATTGTGCCGAAAAAATTGTAGGAAATTGCATTTCCAACAATTTTCTTTTCCACCATTTATGTCGAAAAGTTGAAAATGGCGGAGATATTAAGCAACAACAGTTCTGATTTAAAATCATTATGGCGGCTGATGCAACCGCGGAATTCAGTCGAGATTTTAAATTTACACTACTATTGATCTCTCCTATAGGATAGAATTATAAAATTTGGGGCAGCTCGGAAACAAAATTCAATTCAATAATTATGCTCCCCCCACCACTTTTTATTATTTTCCCATGTAACTCGGAAAATATCAACCGCATGAAAAAAAATTGTTAAGCAGAAATTGTAGGATATTATATTTTGAACAATTTTACTTGAAAATGGCGTAGATATTGAACAAAAACAATTGCTATAAAATCAATCCGGTCTTACAGCAACTTACAGCAATCCGGTCTTACTTTAGACAGCAACCTCAAATGGTCCCTTCATATCGATTTGTTAAGTAAGAAACTCGCCTCGGCCTGCTATGCCATAAGATCTGTTTCGAAGGAACTCAATTTAGCATCTTCTAAAATAACATATTTTTCTTTATTCGAGTCTCATCTTCGATATGGTCTTCCTTTTTGGGGGTCTAGTATAGCTGCCCAATTTGATGTTATTTTCAAATTACAAAAAAGAGCACTAAGATATCTGTTTGGCCTCAGAAGAACAACCCATTGCAGAAGTTACTTTAAAGATCACGAAATTTTAACTCTTCCATCTTTGTATATTTTACAAACTGTTTGCTTAATTCGTAAACACATGCATCTCTTTCCAGCAAGGCCTCATCATGACTACTCCACCAGAAATTCAACTTTTGATGGCTATTTACCGATCCCGCCTTCT
This sequence comes from Diabrotica virgifera virgifera, assembly GCF_917563875.1. Lineage (NCBI taxonomy): Eukaryota > Metazoa > Arthropoda > Insecta > Coleoptera > Chrysomelidae > Diabrotica > Diabrotica virgifera. Next base: position 187,350,265 of record NC_065446.1, on the reverse strand, counting down.
GAGTTAGTAAAGAAATCTATACTATATTCCGCAAAAAAACTACACAACCATCTCCCTTTACAACTCAAATCTGTAACATCCTTTCTCAAGTTCCGTAAAATGACAAAAGCTCATTTATCTAAAAGACCATATTATTCAGTAGAAGAGTTTCTTAATCACTAACTAAGAAATCACAGTAATGTACAAGTAACTAAAGTGTATTTATATATATTTAGGTGTCACATACAGCAGCTTAAACTTATTAGTTCCTTTGTTTGTGTTTTATTATATTATGTTGTATGTTCAATTTTGCAATTTATAATAATTTTGCAATATATTGGTTTTTGTTTTTTACTTCACTTTTTTAACTTGTTTATATTTTTTTTATTGACGATTTATCTAATTTTATAAAATTGTATTTGTTACTGTTATGTATATCTTTTTCGTGAATCTATGTTAAGCTTTGTCCATAAAATTGTATAATTTTCAGTGACAATAAAGCTTATTTCTATTCTATTCTTACGCTCGCGCCATTACCGCATACGTACTACCTTAAATATTAATTTAAGCAAAAAATTGAAAGAGACCAAAATTCTGTAGAATTTAATTCTCTTCATTTTTGTATGGGTACATATTTGTTGTAAAACTAACAAGAATAAAAAACCGCTAAACGCCGTAAAAATGAGTGGCGCATAAAATATTCCAGCTACAAAAGATCTGATATGAATGTTACGTGGCGCGAAAATGGATTTTCATTTGATGCAAAACAAAATTTTAGTTTTATTTTAAAATATTTTTCCATATTATTTGCTAAATTTGAAGTAAACGCGCCACAAAAGAGTAACTTTGATACAGTTTGAATTTTGAAACTCTTTTGTGGCGCGTTTACTTCAAATTTAGCAAATATTATGGAAAAAATATTTTAAAATAAAACTAAAATTTTGTTTTGCATCAAATGAAAATCCATTTTTGCGCCACGTAACATTCATATCAGATCTTTTGTAGCTGGAATATTTTATGCGCCACTCATTTTTACGGCGTTTAGCGGTTTTTTATTCTTGTATCAGGAGTTTTTCAAAGTTATTTATAAATTAAATGTATGAAGTTGAATGCAATGTTCCTCTATTACACGTCAAGCTTTATAAATTGTCACTTTTGTTGCATTATCTCCCAAATGATCTAGTGTCCATCGAATGTACACTAGATTTTTTTCTATTCGAAATATATTGAAAAAAAAACTATATTGAGATGGCCGGTAAATGAAGTCGGATTGCCCATTGCCAGATCAAATTTAGCGTCGTAACCACTACAACTACATAAACATAAACCATTTGGGGAATAATCGTTAATTGGATTATACTTTTGTATCTTAATAACTTCTAAACGGCTTAACCGATTTTGATCAGTAAACATGAGATTGAAACGTATTGACCAGTAGTATCTGATGGATCTAAGGTCAAGTATGATAACTGAAGCTATTACAGGAATTATTAAGCTTTCGAAACCGTTTTTCCCAGAGGAAATAGATTTTATCATATTTATGAAGCCTATAACCTAAAAATTCGAATTTTCCCGGATATGAGGTATACATCGTTAGATTCGTCTTGAGTCCTTCTACAAACGCTAAGTTATTGGCGCAATTCGTACGTTGAAATGTTGAGTAATTGTCGAAAAACCAAAATTTTCAAAGTTTAGTTTTTCAGTTTTTCGGCTATACTGAGCCGTATGTATGTCTAATCCTGACGGCTTAGACACCATTTGAAAGTCAAGACTATTGATTTGATGCATTTGCGGTTCTCCTGCCTCTTCTTGATCCGAATATATATACCCCCAAAAAATATGCTGTTTTGTACCTACCAAGTCCTATAGCTGGCTTATGGATGGTCAAAAGTCACAAACTACACCGGTTCTAAATCGGCCCTGACCCCCTCTTTAAATACAGAGAAAAATATCAAATCGGTTTAACTTTCAAACACATATACATACATATCCACAAACATTTTCCCTTTTTTAAATAAAAATTGAGTCACATTTCTAAGCTCTATAACTTTTGAATGGTATAACCGATTTTCAAAATTAGACATGCGTTGGAAAGGTAATGATCAGTTCTATTAGAAGCCGCAAAGGTTGGACAATTTTTTAAACTTTTTGAGAGTTTTGGTGACGAGAACGAAAAACAGATCCTAAATAGGAAGGGCCGTAAAATCTACACCCTTGGACCAATATCGATGGTTGACATATAAATGGGTGAGTCTTTTCTGAACTTTAAGATGGGAGTTGGCCCAATTTTCAATTCAGTCAGATTTAGAAAATCGAAAATTTTGTTTATAAATAGTGTCGCGTGTAGGGTGGTGTGGGTGTGCGCCACTGGCGAGAACTGCCGTTCTCTGGTAATGTTCAAAATTAGACATGCGTTGGAAAGGTAACGATCAGTACTGTTAGAAGCCGCAAAGGTTGGACTTAAATTTTCGAAGTTTTTGGGAGTTTTGGGGACCAGAACGAAAAACAGACCCTAAATAGGAAGGGCCTTAAAATCGACACACTTGGACCAAAATGGATGGTTGACATATGAATTGGTGAATCTTTTTCTGAACTTGAAGATGGGAGTTGGCAAAATTTTCAATTCAGTCAGATTTAGAAAATTGAAAATTTCGTGTATATAATAGTGTCGCGTGTAGGGGGGTTTATTTCTGCGCCACTGGCGAGAACTGCCGTTATCTGGTAATCTTTCCGATATAAAACTAACAGCTTCGATAACTAATAAATCGAAAACTATTAATTTTATCAAAAAAATGTATAATGAACCTTTTTTGCTTATAATTAATATTTTTTCCAGCATTTGCGGTCAAAATATAAAAAAAAAATTCCACCCTCGAGATGAGGTGGCAACCACCCCATGGTAAAAGCGTCGTTCGGCATCATATAGATTTTGATCCTTGGACTATCTACTACTTATTGTCAAATTTTTAAGCAAATCTATCCATTCTGTAAAAATTGCGAAGTGAAAAATTTCAGTTCCTGGACTAATTAAACTTTTGGAGCTCTATAACTTCTGAACGGCTTACCTGATGTTGATCACTAAACACGAATTTGAAACGTATGGACAAGTAGTATCTGATGCAACCAAGATCGAGTATGATAACTGAACGTATTACAGGAATTATTGAGCTTGAAAAACCGTTTTTTCCCATAAGAAATAGATTTGATCATACTTATGAAGCCTAGAACTTAATAATTCGAATTTTCCCAGATATAAGGTATACACCGTTAGACGCGTCCTGAGTCCTTCTACAAACGCTCAATTATTGGCGCAATTCGTAGGTTGAAATTTTGAGTAATTGTCGAAAAACCAAAATTTTCAAAGTTTAATTTTTCAGTTTTTCGGCTATGGTGAGCAGTGTGTATGTCTCAGGTTGATCGCTTAAGCACCATTTGAAAGCTTAACTCAACCCTATTAATTTGGTGTATTTGCGGTTTTCCTGTCTCTCCTTGAACCTAAGATATATACGCCCAAATAATATGCTATTTTGTATTTACCTAGTCCTCTAGCTAACTTACGGGTAGTCAGAAGTCAAAAATTAGACCGGTTCTGAATCGGCCTTCACACCCTCTTGAAACACAGAAAAAAAAAATTCAGATCGGTTTAACTTTTCCACACACATACATACATACATACATACATACATACATACATACATACATACATACATACATACATATCCACAAATATTTTCCATTTTTTAAATAAAAATTGAGTCATATTTCTGAGCTCGATAACTTTTGAATGGTATAACCGATTTTCAAAATTAAACATGCGTTGGAAAGGTAATGATCTATTCTATCAGAAGCCGCAAAGGTCGGGCTTAAATTTTTGAAATTTTTGGGAGTTTTGGGGACGAGAACGAAAAACAGGCTTTAAATGGGAAGGGCCGTAAAATCCACACCCTTGGACCAAAATGGAGAAGTAACATATGGATGGACGAGTCTTTTCCTAAACTTTAAGATGGGATTTGGCTCAATTTTCAATTCAGTCAGGTTTAGAAAATCGAAAATTTCGTGTATATATAGTGTCGCATGTAGGGGTGTTGTGCGCCACTGGTGAGAACTGCCGTTCTCTGTGGATAATAAACGAGATAATTTAATAATTCAATAATTATGCTCCAACTCTCACTATTTTCCCCTCATAACTCGGAAAATATCGACCGCACGAAAAAAATTATAATAAATGAAATTATAGAAAATCGCATTTGAGGTATGGTAATGGCGGAAATATTGAGCAAAAACGGTTCTCGTTTAAAATCAAGATGGCGGCTACGCAACGGTGGAATTCAGTCGAGATTTTAAATTTGTACTAATATTGACCCTCCCTAAAGATTAGAAGAATAAAATTTGGGGCAGCTCCTAATGCAAGGTTAGGCCTGTTATTCGTCTAACCCGACTGGGCTATTTATTGCTAATATAATTGCGAAAAAAGTCGGAATTGCAAAAAAAATATTTTCTTAATAACTGTTGTAAAAATTAGTGTATAGCTTTGAAATTTTTGTCAAATGAAAGTTCTTTGGTGCTTAATATGTGATAAAAATTTCAATGCGATTCATTCAATTGTTTAAATTTTATTCAAATTGTTTATCCCAGAGAGCATTTTTTTTGCAATAACAAAAGTAAAAAAAATGACCTGTGAACCATTCCAGAGCTGTCAAATGAAAGAGCATGAGCTACATTTTCAACATGGTTTAAAACAGTGAATAAAAATGCATTTATTAGTAATAAATAATTATGCAAAATATTGTCAATTTTTCTTTATAATCTTTTTGAATAACTTTGTCCAAAAAAATTAACTTTTTTACCTTGTTTTAAGTGCACAACTACCAAGTAATATTATCTATATCATAATTGATAAAAAGTTGTAATAAATATGCATAATTTCTTATATAACAAAATAAAAAGTTATAAGGAAAGATTTACGATACTTTTGCATAATTATTTATTACTAATAAATGCATTTTTTATTCACTTTTTTTAAATCAAGTTGAAAATATAGCTCATGCTCTTTCATGTGACACCTGTGGAATGGTTCTAACGTCATTTTCTTCTGCCTTATGTTATTGCAAAAAAATGCTCTCTGGGATAAACAATTTGAATAAAATTTAAACAATTGAATGAATCGCTTTAAAATTGTGATCATATATTAAGCACCAAAGAACCCTTATTTGACAAAAATGTCAAAGCCGTACACTAATTTTTACAATAGTTATTGCAAAAACATTTTTCCTTGCAATTCGGAAATTTTTTCGCAATTATATTAACAATAAATGAGTATATCAAACTTTTTAATACGTGATTTCAAAGCTTTTTCCATAATCTCGAAGATATTTGTACTAAAAAAACCATAAGTTTCCTGTTTTTCATTGATTTGAAAAAAAAAAAATGAAAGAATGCCATTGTTTCACACTTAATTGTTTATAAATAAAAATGGCCGCCATATCCTACGCAGGAAATAGTTGCAATTTGCTCTTATAGGAATTACCTGTAAAAAACTCTTCACTACCCTGGCTGTTCAAGTGTCATGGAAAAAACCTTATTACCCTTGACTATCTGTTTACATTCGGTTTACATGTTTGTTCCAGTTCTTCATTATGGATAAATAGATTTTTTTAATTTCAAACTATTTGAAAAATGTGGCTAATGCGATAATGTGACATTTAGATTCCATTTTAAGGTACCTCAACAAATCGATAATTACAAATTGATGGTGTCTGTGTGGTAGAGCATTAAACTGCAGATCGAGAGGTCCCGAGTTCGAAACCCGGCTGTTGCGTATATTTTTTAAATTTTTTAAATAAATAATTAAAAGTTAATATAGGTACTTAAAGTTCATATTTTATAAGTTAATTATTATTTTATGTAAATATTATATACAGAGTGAGTTTTATGTATGGAAACTCTCAATTATCTCAGAACCAGCTTGGACGATTCTTATAGATTTTGGTGGGTAAAGGTCTTCTAATGCGGCCGATATTATAGTGGTAATTACATTGTTGTCAGTTTTTCAGTTTTTCTTCAAATCTAATGAACTTTCTTATTTTAAATAGAGCACCCTGTATATTTATTGCGTCTTAAATTCTTTAAGAAATACTGATTATTGTTTATGTTATATTCCCTATACCTAAATGAAAAAATTTAAACAAAATATAAAAATCAATTGTTTCGGCCCGGGTAGACAATATTTTAGGTTCTTTGGATCATTGGGAACAAAAAAGGTATTTTTTAGTTTTTCTCTTAAACTAATCGTTTTCGAGTTATAAACAATTTAAAACCGAAAAAAAAAAATCAAATAATGACGATCCTCAAGGTCCAAAAACACAAATAAAATATATTACTTTTGACACTGCGAAGTACCTATATTCAAGTTGAAGCCTTATTTTATTATTTATCCATAAGTAATTTGAGGTTGTTTCATTTTAAAACATTGTTTTTTAGTTGTTAATGCAGCCCGATCGCCGGTCCTCTCATATGCACTTCATAAAAATAAAATAAAAAACAATGTTTTAGAATAAAACGTGCCAAAAATTATTATAGGAAGCTGAAAGAAGAAAGTTTTAGCTTGAATTTATGTACTTCGTAGTTTTCAAAATTATATTTTTTAATTTTTTTTTGAACCTTGAAAATAGTCATTATTCGGATTTTTTTTCAGTTTTAAATTGTTTATAATTCGAAAACGCTTCACTTCAGAGAAAAATTACAAAATAATTTTTTTGTTTCTAATGATTCAAAGAACGTAAAATAGTGTCTACCCTGGCAAAAAAAGATTTTTATAATTTGTTGATTTTTTTTTTAAATAAATGTAGCAATAACACTGAAATTAACCGTTAACTACCCGCGCAACAAGTTATAACATAACTACACGCGTGGCGTACTTTGTACGCCACAAGAAAATACACTTAAGACCAGCGGATTTGTTTAATTTTTTTTGAAAAAATACACTTAGTTGTTTGTTATAAACCTTATTCGGCATCAGTGAATACTTGTAGTTCCTTTTCAGTAAGCCAATTGGGATTTATAACTGGAATCATGGAATAACTGGATTCCATGATAAATAAAATTACGAATAAAAAATTTTTTTAAATGTGATTTTTTACAGGAGAAAACGTATTGTTTACAAAGAAAAATATATCTTTTGCCATAATGACTAAAAAATAATTAAAATATGTACTTATATTACGACTTATAGTAATATAATCCTGGGATATATTGTCCACCACCGGAAACAACAAATAATAAAATGTAAATTACGATCTTTTCAGAACGCCGATTATAACGAAACTAAAACCAAATTGTAAAGCACATTACAGTGATAGGTTAGAAAAATAAGCAAGGTCAAAAATTAAATTTTTAAATATATTTCCAGTAGAATTCTTATATCTGGCGTACAAAGTACGCCCGTGTAGTTAAAGGTTAATGGTATTTAGGTATAGGGAATATAACATAAAAAATAATCAGTAATTCTTAAGCACTTCGAAACGCAAAAATATACAGGATGCTCCATTTGAAATAAGAAAGTTCATTAGATTTTTAGAAAACGATAGATCTGACAACAATTTTATTACCACTATAATATCGACCGCTGTAGAAAACCTTTACCCACCAACATCTATAAAAATCGTGCAAGCCGTTTCCGAGATAATTGAGGGTTTCCATAGATAAAACTCACTCTGTATTCCATTTTACAAATTTTCTTTGGTTTATATGAGTTTAAATAATATAAAATTAATATAAAATATAAAATTCTTTTATGACAGAAATTGAAACAATAAAATAGTTTATAATTTTATATTTGGTCCTATAAATAATGAAAACGTTTTATTATAAAAAGTTCTTTTTTATAAAAGTGTAATTATTTATTCTCTGTTGAATTGTTATTAATTTATATTTTTAAGAATCGGATCACTTCCACAGTTTGACTTAACGAGAATATGGATACAATGACACAAACTTGTACTTGGGCAGGTTGGTAAAAAATGTATGGCAATAATTTTAAAATTATTAACTGCAATTGAATTTCGCAATGTCAAATTTACATTTTAAGTTTTAAATATTGGGTTAGAAAAAACTGCAATAACATGTCAATGTGTATCAATTGTACGGCCGATGGGGGAGTCAATATAGAACGAAAAGGTGGATTGTTTCGGAAAAATTCAAACAAGCCTGTATTTGTCTAAAACTTTTTTTGTAATTTTCTGTACATGTTAAAGTAAAACGTTCTACATACAGATTTTGCCGCTAATGGTTTATTCATTCTTTAAACAATAACAATTGTTTTGTACAAATTTAAAAATATCGTTGAATTCATCATTTTATTTTAATCAATTATGTTTCTATTTTGATGATAGTTATATCAACTTTTATCAATTTTATACGAAGTATGTCAAAAATATGAATTTTGCTAAAGAGTAAAGTACCTTTATATTCCAGAATATAAAAAATTTTTATGAAAAAAAATTGTTTGGAATTGAAAACTATATTTTAATACACAATTACATCCTTCTAATTGAAAATTATTTTTTTTTTAATTTTTTCTCAAATTACGGATACCTATCATCAGTTTATTTCAATTATGATAACACTATCTTATTATAAATTTTACGGAAAAAGGTTATTCGTCATAAAATGCTTCTACTTGGTCTAAAATCTACGATCCAACCATCAGATATCCAACTTTTTAAATTTTATACGAGGTATGTAAAAAATATGAATTTCGCTTAACAGTTAAGTGTCTTTATGGTTCACAATATTTCAATGAAAAGGATGTAATTGAATATTTTCGATATTGTGAAGTATAAAGGTACCTACTTTACTCTTGAGTGGAATTCATATTTTTTGACGTACCTCGTAAAAAATTAATAAAATTTGATATCTGATGGTTAAGGTACGTATAGATATGCGCGCCGCGCACTTCGCGCTGTGTGTACGCCGTGCGTTTGTGGCGTCGACAGAAGTTGGATCGTGATGCACTGGAATCTAACAAATGCGCCACGACACGGCGCGCATATCTATACGTACCTTTAGATTCTATACGATGCAGAGTAATTTATAAAGAATAAAGAACTTTTTGGAAAAATAAAAAAAATAACTCAGTAAAAAATTAAAAATTCTTCTTTTACTCTACGCCACTCTTTTATAGTACGCCACTGCCTCGCGCTAGACACGTTCACGTTATTCTCTACTCAGTGGATTCTCAACTTTTGTGCGAGACGCTTCAAGTTTGTTTGCCTTGTGAGACAGTGTTTTTACTGTTTATTTTCTTTTAAAACAATTGTTTTCGAAATGACCACGTGTAAGCCATCAACTTCAAAACGTAAATATGAGGACCATATCGCGATTCGTGAATTTAAAACTAAGTGGGAAGAACAATTCTTATTTACTCGTCACAACACTTCCAAGCCTCGCTGTTTGATATGTGGAATTTGTGTGGCAGTGCCAAAAACATTTAACGCCTACGAACCGAATTCATCGCTAAGAAAAAAATCTTTAGCCGGGCAACAATCTTTGTTCCAAAAAAGAAGTAATGACACGGAAACAATGGTGAAGACTTCATACGAACTCTCGCTGTTATTAGCAAGCAAGAAAAAGCCATATTCCGACGGGGAAGAGGTAATTAAAAATAGTTTACTAATATTCGCTCAAAGTGTCGGTGATTCAAACATGGTGAACCAAATCGCTTTGTCCAGAAACACCGTCATGCGCCGAATTGATGATATGGGCCAGGATGTTGAAACACAAATTATGGCGGACTACGAGACTGCAAATATTTTTCACTGGCTTTGGATGAAAGCTGTGACATCACAGGTAATGCGCAGTTGAGCATATTTGTACGCTTCGTGACAGATAGTTTCGATGTTGTGGAGGAGCTATTAGATTTGCGCCAACTGGTCTCCACAACAGGACAGGATGTCTTGGATCAAGTGAAAAATGTTATTGAAGGTATCAAAGTGGAGTGGTCGAAATTGGAGTCGGTTTGTACAGATGGAGCGCCTTCCATGGTTGGTCGAATCAAAGGATTTCCAACGCTACTTGAAAACTTTTTAGGAAGAAATGTTTTCAAATTCCATTGTATAATCCACCAAGAAGCGTTATGATTCAGATTCACAAGCCACATTAACCATATCAACCATAAACATGTACTGTACTACTAGTAATAAATTAATAAACAATCTCGAGTTGTTGATAATTATATTTTTTTACTATTTAAAATAAAAAAAAGGTCGTAGAAAAAGTATAGTATTCTACTTGCATGTAATGGCTATTACTCACTCTGATGAATTACGACACTCGCTTTCGCTCGTGTCGCAAACTTTATCATCGTAATAGCCATCATTACATGCTCGTGGAATAATATACTATTGTAGCTACATATATTTTTTATGTCATACAAATTCCACCTACCTATTGAATTTTTTGTTAGAACATTTTTGGTGGCACGCCTAACTTTTCATAAACAGATAGTGGCACACAGTTAAGAAAGTTTGGCCACTCCTGTCGTAATGTAATCAACTCAATTTACATCCCACGTGTTGGGAAGGTCCATACCTTACCTAAGGGAAATATTTTTTTTTTATTTATATACATTCTATGGAGTTTTAAACAAGTATGCACTTTTATTGCAACTACCTACCATTTAAACTAATTTAAAGGGTTTTCAGCTTGGTATTTCTTTGGTGGCTCAGCTGAAATTCAACCTGTCTTATATAAAACTTAAATTGGAAAAGACTGCAAGACTTGTACACACTTCTGAATAGGTCAAAACGGCAAACAGGTGTATGTTTTCAAAAAACTTTTGATAGTGTGTAAAAAATATATTTTATTTCAGCTAAGTACTTTCAAAACATAACGTGCCATCATCAGAGCTTCCTAAAAGGACATATCGCACCTTTAATAAAAAAGCGAAATAACTCAAAATTCATGGTTTTCGAGATTTAATCATAAAGTGAAATAACTAGACGAGAAGAACCTGTTCCGTTTAACAGCCAGGTTAAAATGATGAAAATGAGAAAGATAAATGATTTTCCCGCTTTTTTTTACTAACGCCTTCGCACAAACCGGTACTCGTAAAGTGGTGGAATTCAGTTATACTCCGGCTGTGTTTGGAGGTAAGGTATCCGGTATTTTCAAAGAAAGTGATACAATACGAAATAATTCTGTGTTTTACTAACGAGTAAGTATATTATTTGCTATCGCTTTTTAGAAAAGTGTATTCTTTCAGATTTATTTCACTTTATTAGAAAACTAGTTGAAGATTTGTTAGTTCATTTATGAGTTAGTTCATTTTAGTAGAAATTATTTCTTATTATGTGCCGTATTATTTCAACTTTAGCAGTTTCTAATGGTAGGGGAGCAAAGTATGCTAAATGTGCAGTCACTCGAGCGCTTTGGGGACCTATTGGGTTGTGAAGCGTAGGTCCTAAAACCAAAAAAAGTTAAGTAAAGTTTTCCATTTTAGTGGGCGCTTGCCATTTTTTTATTTAATTTTCCATTTCCAACAATCGTTTTTTCCGATTATAACGCCATCTATCCATAATTCGAAAAAATGTTTCGAATAAAAGTTACTTATTTTTACGTAAGAAATCCAAATCTGCAATAAAAAATGAGGGCTCCTAATTAAGATTTTAAAGTAAGCCCCCACCCCACCTCCGTGTGGGTCGTCTTTGGTACCATTCGATAGATTTTTTAAAAATATTGAATAAGTGTATTTGACAGTTTTTCGATCTGATGTTCATTTCGCGAAATATCGCAGGATTCGTATTTAAAATATTTAATTTACCCCCCCTCTCCCTGGATAGTCGTGTTTGATATCATTCGATAGATTTTTAAAAAATATTGAGCACATATTTTTTAGTTTTTCGATCTGTCCTTCATTTCGCGAAATATTCGCTTTTTTCTCGTGAAACTTTGGGACTCGCCCATTTCCTTACGCCCGGTTCAACTAGTCATATTTTTGAAATATACACTCTTTTGTATGCACTTAACTTACCTTATGTTAATCTGACAATTTCGAGTTTTTTTAAGGATAGATTTTTTTTTTCGTGCCCCCCTTAACGAACTCCCCTATGTTAAGAGCCAATATATGGTAGAGGTACATCTGCAGGGTACCAGGTTTCTCCCCATATGCTAATCTGACGCGCTCGAGTAACTGCAAAAATCCCCGCTTGGGCTCCCCTACCATAACTAAAAATTTAAAAAATTACTTAAGTACAATAAGTATTATTTCAATATTCTGCTATTATTTTATTAGATAGGTAGTTAGAAACCTTCACGTTTTTGACTTGTTTCACTTTATTATAAAATCAACAATAATAATTGTAATAGTAATACTTTTAATGTGCAATGGTTTGATGTTCGCATTGATACTTATGTACTTATTTTTTGATAATCCAATTTAATTAGATTCTTGTTGACTATCAGCTTCTTGTATAACTAACCGGTATAATATTAATACTCTTGTTTTAGAGTGGCGTCTTCTACTCTAGAGCACAAAAATACTTGGATTAGTAGCGAAAAATTCCTCATTGAATAATAATTTTAGCAATGAAAAACCCGTTAATAATAAATGTGAAACTACGGAAGAAGTAAGTTTCAAATTTGTATTACTTTAACATATGTATAAATACACATTTTTTTATTATAAACTAAGGCTTTTACTTGTTTCTATCAAACAGTAATAGTATCTTACGTAATAATAGTAAACTTACGTATCTATGTCAAGAAATAAAAAAAACTATCCCCGCTCGTTGTCTGAAAGAGCCATGTACCGAAAAATGCAGAATTAAGTGCTCTGAGAATATTAATACAGCAAACAGATATGGTATTTTCTGCAAGTTCTGGGAATTGGGAAGTTTGCTAAAGCAAAGAGCATACATAAATTCTTGTATGGATGATATTCAACCTAAGTACAGGTACACAAACGCTGAGAATCCTAGGCTCTGCAACCAGGCTTTCCATTTTGTTATAAATGATGTCAAAATTATAGTGTGCAAAACATTTTTTAAATCAACTTTAGATATTTCTGACCGCATAATTTTTACAATACAGACTAAGATTGATGCAAATGGTTTTGCACTGGATGATTTAAGAGGAAAACATGGCAAGCACAGAAAAAATGATCCCGAACTGATAACCGACATCAAGGGGCATATTAATTCTATACCAAGAGTTGACTCACTGCCTACGCGCTTCTACTTCAAGAGAATACATAGAAGACAGCAAAACCATTAAATATTTATACAATGATTTTAAATTAGAACAAGAGCGGAACAATAAATAAATTGGTACATATATTACCTATTATAAAATATTTACGACTGAATTTAATATCGGTTTCTTCCAACCAAAAAAAAAAGATCAATGCGATCTGTGTAATACCTACAACAATTCCAATGTTAATGAAAATAAAGACCTGGAGCAAAAATATAAATCAAATTTAGAAAAAAAACTGGAGTAGGGCTGCGAAATTAAATGACTGAAACAAAGTCAGCCAAAATGTAAGAGTAGCTAGTTGTGCTGCAATGTCACACAGGTCAGTCTTCTTCATTTTATTATAAATCAAAACTGAACTGTTACAATTTAACGGTGTCGGAAATGACAGAAAAAATCTAAGCAGGCATATAAAAATGTACACTGTTATTTTTGATCTAAATGTGATGCAAAACTAGGCTCCATAGAAATCGGTTCTTGCATATGGGCCTATTTATAAAATATAAGTGAAGAGGGCGATGGTGAAAAAGAAGTCATATTCTATTCAGACAATTGCTGTGGCCAAAACAAGAATAAGTGTATAACGTCGCTCTATTTATTCGCTGTGCACACGTTAAAAATTAAGAGAATGACACATAAATTTTTAATAAGGGGCCACAGTCAGAACGAAGCCGATAGTGTGCACAGTCTTATTGAGAAAGAAGTTAAAAAGAGCTTGAAATCTGGATCTATTTACACTCCAGACCAATATGTAAGTTTAACAAGGAATGCTAGAAAATCGAACCCACTTTTAATTGTGCACGAGATGAATTACCGATCATTTTATGATTTAAAAGGTTTGCAAAAATAATTAGGGTATAACTTTACGATTAACACTGAGGGAGAAAATGTTAACTGAAACGAAATCAAAGCAATACAAATGAACAAAGATAATCCTACATTTTTTTTATAAGACATCATACAATAATGAGACTTATAAACAGGTAGATGTAAGGAAAAAACGAAAAAAAAAATAGGATCAATACCGGAAATAGCACTCAAACCCGCCTATACAAAAAAAAAACAAAAATTGAGTACAAACAAACGGAAAGATTTGCAAGCATTGCTATCTAAAGGACTGATTCCTTCTTTTTACTCCCAATTTTATAATTCAATAATTTAATCGTTTTTTTAACTCATAGTTCTTCATAGTGCCATATTTGAGAGTAGCCACACAAGTTTCTTGAAACAATCTATTTTATATTTTCGGTTTATTTTTTAAAATGTATTAACATCTTTTCATTGTATTATTATAGTGTTACTTATGTTTTAGTTTAATTTTGTAAACAGGCAATTTTTTTAATAAAGATAAACGAATAATCAGTATTTTATTATAAAGAAAACGAAAATTCATTTTGTGTTTAAGAAAATATAGAAACAACTAGGATTAATTCAGTGTTAACTCAAAGTTTTTACATCAAAACTGCAACAAACCTAATTGTTTATTTTACATGACAGTTCATTTAGCAATAAACGAGCATCGTGTTGAATTATTTCATCGGCGCAGAATATATGTTTAATCATAAAGTGAAATAACTATAAACTATCAAAAGAACAACACATTTGCACCCTTAACAATAGACAAGAGGATAAGCATTTACTAAAATCTAAGAGCTTACTAATTAAACTCTCCACACCAACCTTTAGAATTCCTCTAACCCGTATGATTTTTGTGAAATTAATTTTTAACCTGTAGTGTGCAAAACTTAAAAATTTTGACTGCGAATTCCCACAAACTGTGTTTTTTGAGTTATTTCTTTTTTTTTATTAAAGGTGCGATATTTAAGATAAGATTTTTTTTTCATATAAAAATGAGTGAAAAACTTACGTCCTCTTAAAATACCTTCACAGAAGAGCAATTGCTTACCGGTTGTCCTAGGTGAGCGACAAACGCGACAACGCGACGCGACGCGACGCGACGCGAAAATATCAAGTAATGGTTGTATTTGTGTGTGGCCTAGGTTTTCAGGTTAATCAGTTTACGACAAGACGCGACGAAGTGCGAATTTGTTTTGTTCGCGATTGTTCGCGACGAGACACGACGCAGTGTCAGTGTCAAGCTTGCAGTGTCAAGTGCAAGTTGCTTTTTTCAATTCAAATTATGCTACTCAATAGTTTATTAAATAAATAAAAACTAATATGTATAGTACCAGTGTTTTTTCATTAACTTACTTTTTAAAGCCAGTAACAGCGTCTTCTCAATAGAAATTGGTTTTTGAAAATTACTTATTGACAGTTGAATATGTACTGGGTTTAACAACTGCAATAATATAATCGAAAGTGCATGGTAATAAGCCACAATATATTTTAAACCGACGTGGATTATTTATTAATTTCGAATATAAATGATGAAACTCTCCAAATTGATTTCGCTCTAAATATATGATATTTGTTGTCTTTCTTCTTCGTTTATAAAATTTTTTAAAGCTAAGTATTTAATATGAATTTTCCAGCAAAACTGCCGTATACTTCCCCATACTTAAGATTAGGAATGAATTGACATCGTCACCTTTGTGCTGGTTTGAGTGATGGAAAGCGACGCGATGCGACGCTACATAAGCCACACGTCGCGTGAATTACTGTTCGCATCGCATCGCATCGCGTCGCGTCGTTTTCCGTCGCTCACCTAGGACAACGGGTAAACAACACAACAAAAAACATGAATACTGGGCAAAAGCCACAGATATAGGGTAATAACCCTTTAGAGTGAATAGAATCACATCTAAATTCTTTTATTAATTTATAAATATTAGAATTAATCAACACGATTTTTTAAATTTTTTTTTTAAATAACAGCTTTCGAACTCTGAGCTTGTCAAATGATATTTCTCCTAGGTTTGATTTCATCTAACTTCTTCTACACTTGGTCGAACTATAACATTTTTGTTCTTGGGAGAATTTTGATAACTTATAGGGTAACGGGTACAGTGATTGGCCACTTAAGGGATTTCAAATTGAATTAAAATTGTAAATTGGTATATTTTAATGTGAAATATTTTGTAAGGGTTTTTTAATAACGATGAAATATCAAATTTTATAAAAACTTAGCGTATTTTAGTAAAAATAATAATATACATAAAAAATTAACACAAATTTAAAAACATACAAAATTACACAGTTATTGGCCATGCAAACATAGTTATTGGCATATAGAATTACAGTTATTGGCCACTCATATAATTCCTAATTTTCTTTTTTTATTTGTGCAGTTAGGGCACACAAAACTATTTAGATATTCAATTTCTTGTTGTTTTTTAACACAACTACCAATATGGGAGCCTCTGACACAAAATAAACATTTTATTCCAACTTTTGATTTAGGAATATTTTAGGAACAAGAATAGCACAATCCTGTATACAAAAGATTATTATTTACAGACATGTTGGTGTTGTTTGATTGTTTCACCAATATATCTGAGAGAATTTGTATTTTTTTATGTTCTGGATATCCCTCTGTTTCGAAAAACAACTTTCTTTTAGCCGACTCACCAGCACGTTTTTCTTTGCTGGTTTCCAAATTTGTACATTTGCTTTGGGAAGTAGTCCTCAAATTTGATGAATTCTTATTGTTGGAGACATCAAAATATACGTTATCAATTGAGGGCAGAATAGCGTTTTTCTCTACAGAATCAGGAAATTGGTTCCGTGGCAGTTCGTGGTTTTCTTTGGCGTTAATCACTTCTGGTATATGTACTCTAACTCCACTTCTCAAAGTAGTGCTTTTAATTGTATGATCAAGAAGTGTGTCTGATTTAAAAGTACTTGTATCTAAAATATCACCTGTATTTAGTGTAACATTTTCTCTTTATTCTTCACAACATTTTGACATTTTTTGCTCTCGGAATTGGCTCTTGTGGCAATTTTTTTTATTACTTTCTTCTTGGTTTCTTTATTTTTTTTACCTTTATTGTTTGCTTTTGCGTCAATTCGCTTTTGTTTTCGTTCTAATTTTATTTTTTCTTGTTCATGTTTCTCTTCAATTTTACGCCTCTCTGCATTTTGAAGATCTGAAGAAGTGAGCACGAAAGGCAACCGTTCTGTTTGCTTTTTACCCTTTCTTTCTGGGGTTTTTGGCCAAAAAAGAATTTGTCAATTGAGGTGTCAATTTCTTTATATAACGAGTTGTCTTGATTTACTAAAGGCAGATTATCGGATGTCGATTGAATATCTAAAGTCATTGTATCTTCTGTGACAATAGTATCTTTTTGATTGGGTTTTCTCGTCTAAACTTTAATACTGCCCGGTTCCAATTTGCCTTTAATGGTTTAAATGCAGCAACATCTGCAGGCTGTATAATTCTGGTCGCATTGGGATATAATGCCACTAAAATAATTTGTAACTTTGAGCATAATTCACTGGTTTGAATGGTTAAGTGAGTTTTATGTCCATCAACGAACAAAATGACTGGAAATTTAGTGTTTTTTGCAACTAGCTACTTATATAAGACGTTTCCTATGTATTCATAGAAGTTTTCATTATTGATCCATCCCGTATCGCTATAGGCTATGCCCCATTCTCGAGGAACTGAATTTATAACATTGCTAGGAAGTCGTTTGTATGGGTAAATAATCATCGGTGCTGTTATTTCTTCAGATGCTGCAAACCTAAACATAACCGCCAAATTAACTTTGGAGTGATGTTCTATTTGATATACATTTTTGCTTCCCTTTACAGCCAACACTCGTTTATTTAATAGTACATTATATACCGCGGGACTGAAGTAGTACATTTAATCCTGAAGGTAAAGTTTATGGCCCGACCGCAGGGAGGGCCATAATTTACCTGAAGGATTAAATGTACTTCAGTCGCAAGGTATATACGATACTTTTCGTACTTCCGGTATGATTTTATTAATTATTTCAATAATTTCAATCAGTTTTTTCTCTCTTCAACTCATTTAATAAACTGTCTTTAAAATAAGTTACCATAGTAACATTGCGTTGTGACAGTTATAATTTAGAAACATTGTCATTACTAGTGTCATTGTAAAGAAACATTGTTATTGATAATTATTGGTATCATGAGTGAAGAAGGTGTATCTGATATTGATAAAAGAGCAGCCGAAGTAGGTGAAGAATTGTTACCACCGAAATCTAGAAAACTATACGAGCAGCAGTACGATGCTTTTAAAAAGTGGTGCCGCTTAAAAAATGTGAGACAACCTACTGAAAATGCGCTGTTAGTCTACTTCGATGATAAATCAAAAGCGGTTTGTGCCTCAACTCTCTGGGCACATTACTCAATGCTGAAATCGGTTATTAACATTAGAGAAGATATTGATATAAGTAAATTTCCAAAATTATTAGCTTTTTTGAAGAGAAGAAATGAGGGATTTAAGCCAAAGAAGTCAAGAATTCTCACGTCTGAGCAGGTAGATCAGTTCTTACGGGAGGCTCCGGATGATAAATATTTAATGCTTAAGGTAAATTTGGAAATTTGTTTATATTCAGAAATTTTAAGAAATCAATTTTTTTGTAGGTTGCACTTATTTTGGGCGTTGCGGGAGCTTGTCGTGGAAAAGAGTTGGTTGATTTAGAAATCGACGATGTGAGAGATTTGGGCGATTCCTTCCTAATTGCGATTAGAAACACCAAAAATAAAATTGACCGAAATTTTGTGATCAAAAATTCAGAAAACAGTGCCATCAGTTTTGTGGCGATATTTCGGAAATATGTGGCATTGCGAAAGACAGGGACAACTCATTCAAAATTTTTTGTTCAATACATCAACAAAGAATGTACTACGCGAGTAGTAGGAAAAAACATGTTTGGTACAATTCCACGGCAAATAGCAGCTTTCTTGAAATTAGAAAATGCGACGTCTTATACGGGACATTGTTTTAGACGCACATCTGCGTCTTTGTTAGCTGATTCGGGAGCAACAATAGACGTGCTGAAGAGACATGGAGGATGGAAATCCTCCAACGTGGCCGAGGGATATATTGAATCGTCTATTAAAAATAAACAAAAAATTTCAGATAAAATATTTGGTCAAGTCGCCGATTCGTCCACTATAGTTATGCCACAGTCCTCATTCTCGCTTCCTGTTTCCGCAGGATCTTCGAAACAAACACCAGTTCAATATGAAAAGGACCTATCTGTTACTCGTCAGTTACCTGCTGCATTAACCCAGGAAAGACTGGTCAATATGACGAACTGTCACAATATTAATTTGAATATTAACGTTAATTACCATTCTAATTAATTATATTTTTCAATAAAATATCCCTTAAATTCGTTTGTTTGTGATTTAATCGTTCCGGGAGTTTCGTCAATATTTAATCCCGGAGGGATTAAATGTGACACTTTAGTACCTGTCACAAGGGAGTGAAGTTGTCACTTTAGGCCCGGAAGTACGAAAAGGTTTATTAAAGGTATAGGGTTTACTTAAAATTTGTTTATCACAAGATTTCTTTTCTTTTAACAACATTATTTATAGACAGGCACAAGGCCTTGCAATGGGAAATCCATTATCACCTTTTCTAGCAGATCTGTTCCTTAACAACCTTGAGATTAATATCTTTGATAATAATTCTTCAAATCACAATCCTTTACAAAAAATCTTGTATTGGTTTAGATATGTGGATGATGTGTTGGCTATTATAGAAGGAAATTCCTCAGATGCAGAAAATATTCTAGTTTCACTCAATAATTTACATCCAGCCATAACTTTCACTTTAGAAACAGAGTCTAACAATTCTATTAATTTTCTAGACTTAAGATTGACTAGAATAGAGAACAAATTAAGTTTTTCAGTCTTTAGAAAACCAACTCAGACTGACCATACTATCTCTAGATCTTCAAATCATCATTTTCAACAGAAGATGTCTTCTTTTTATTGCTATATCCATCGTTTACTTACCTTACCATTATCAGATACAAATTTTACTTCTGAATTTGATATTATTAAACAACTTTCACATAGTAACGGTTACTCCCCTACTTTGGTTGATAACATTCTCAACAAATTAAGGAATAAAAGAAACAGATCTCTAGCTTATATTGCGACCCCAGACAACTCCAACTCAGCAGTTATGTATAGATCTATATCATACATAGGTTATCCTTTAGACAATATAGCAAAAATCTTAAATAACATTCCTAACTTAAAACTTTCATTTAAATGCAAAGATAACATCAAGTCAATTTTCTCTCATACTAAAGACAAAATTAAAAAAACTTCAAAAAGTGGCATTTATAAATTGTCATCTGTTGAATGCCCTGTGACTTACGTGGGTAGAACGATACGACCTTTGGATACTCGTATTAAAGAGCATCTGTCAAAGATCGATAAATCTAGCTTTGGTCATCATTTACATGCATCGAAACATAGCTTTAGTCCACAAAGAGATAGTAGGATCTTACACAGCATACCTAATAATAACTATACCAAAATGAATCTACTAGAAGATCTAGAAATAAGTAGAGAAAGGAAAAGAAACCCTCAAAACTGTGTTAACACCCAGATTCAATTAAATTGTCAATTTGATCCTATTTTTAAGAAATTTCTTTAATAATTTTGGTTTAGTATACAGTATACCCAACAATTTATGAAAGTTTTTTGAACATTACTTTTAGGTATTCTTGAGTTTTCGTTCATTTTTTACATATTTTTATACAAATAAATATTTGTTATTTGTCTGAATTAATCAATACGATTTTTTAAATTTTTTTTTTAAATAACAGCTTTCGAACTCTGAGCTTGTCAAATGATATTTCTCCTAGGTTTGATTTCATCTAACTTCTTATACACTTGGTCGAACTATAACAGTTTTGTTTTTGGGAGAATTTTGACAACTTATAATATACACTTTAACATTTCACTTCAATAGTAATAATAGTAATCTTTTGAAAATTTAACTTTAAAAATTTTGTATCTTAACTTTAAATTCATTTAACCTATACATGGCTTTTTAGTCATTTTCAATTTTTTAATTAATATTTATCAATATGGAAGTCGCATAAGATTGTAGTTCCTTCTTTACCATTTTAATAAATGACAGTCTTCCTCAGCTGATCTGCTGTTCACGTGGGCTCAAAATGGTCTGACTCAGCCATGTTGTCTTTATAAATTAATAAAAGAATTTATATGTGATTCTATTCACTGTAAAGAGTTATTACCCTATATCTGTGGCTTTTGCCCAGTATTCACGTTTTTTGTTGTGTTGTTAAGCAATTGCTCTTCTATGAAGGTACTTTAAGAGGACGTAAATTTTTCACTCATTTTTTATATGGAAAAAAAATCTTATCTTAAATATGTCCTTTTAGGAAGCTCTGATGATGGCACGTTATGTGTTGAAAGTACTTAGCTGATATAAAATATATTTTTTACACACTATCAAAAGTTTTTTGATAACATACACCTGTTTGCCGTTTTGACTTACATAAAACTGATGATCATTTTGTAATTAAATCGAAAACGTATTGTTGTGATGTAGCCCTTAAAGGGGTGTGTTCTGTAACATTTCCGTAAAATTTAAGAGGCCTCTAAAATTTAACTTTTAACGGTCTTCTAAAACTTTTAGGTTAGATTGACATTCTGTAAACACATATTTTAGAGGACCGCTAAAATAATTTGTTTTAGAGGAATCCTCTAAAATGTTTTGAAATAAATACGGCAACGTCGCACGTTTTGCGTTTTTGAACTACTTTTAACCTAGAAATTGACCGAAAACTGACTGTCAGAGGCCAAAAATCTTAAGAAAGAAGAAGCAATTGACAGTTTGCTAGACAATATATTTATTTTATTTAATTATTTTTTAGTAAAACTCATATTTTCCAATTAAACATTTTTATTTATAAAGTTATACATTAAAATATTGCTGAAAAATTGCATGTTGTATTTCTTCTACCCCTCTACACGAATTTTGGTCAAATTGTACTTACACACTTACTTAAGCCGTCCTCTTGTACCTTACGGTGTCGAGGTAAGTGGAGAAATGAGACGTCTCCATGCCTTTCGGTCGGTAGCTAGTCTTTCTGCTTCTCTCCACCCAATATTTCTTTTTCCGCAAGCCTTTCCAATATTTGCATTCCACGTTCTTGCTGGCCTGCCTCTTCTTCGTTTGTTGTCAGATGAAATGGTCAAATTGTTTATTTTCAATTACATTAAGGTCATCTACCTCATCTGCATCTTGTTCTAAACCTTATGGAACTTCATTTTTATAAATATTTGATACGTTTTATACTGTTCCACAATAATTTTAAATAATTTTACCTGCATTGATAGGATCAAAATTCAGCTCTACAAAAAGAAGCAAAAATTTGAATTTTGTTATACCTATGTATTTAGGTGTAGCGTGTCGATTTTAAAGTAAACTGAGACTTACCTTTTATTATTTTTTATTATTTTTTCACCAAATACATTATAAAAACATAAAATCCTATAAAAGGTATATTTGTTAAAATCCCTATACAGGGCTACATCAAAGACAGAACTAGTTTTCGATCGGTTGACCGATCATCATCAGTGCAATCTTAGAATCTACATGCAAGCCACCAAAGTAAAAATAACAGGGTAAAAACCCTTTACAATTGATCCGTCATCGGAACATATGACAAAGATGTGAATTATAACATGGATGATTAAGATATCCAATGTTTTTCGCCCGAGGTACCAATGAGCTCTATCTGACAAGTTCACATCATGACTGTACGGAAGCAAGTGATTTTGATAACGGAAATTCTGAATGGTGACATGACAGGAATGACAGTTCCACAGGAAGTTATAATTTCCCTGTTGTTTTGTGGTATTTATTGTAAAATTTGTTAAATTAATAACAATAAAAACAGTCGTTCCCACTGTGGTAGATAGTCTGGAAAAATGGAAATAGACTTGATGTAAATGTTAAAATATTGTAATGGAGGAAGTAGGCAAACCACATTACACATAATACAGAAAACTTAATAAACATTATAAAACCCTTTATATGTGATATCTAGGGCTTAGAAAAGCAGTTGTGTGTTTATTATACAACTGCTTTTCTAAGCCCTAGATATCACATATAAAGGGTTTGATAATGTTTTGCATCTAGACCCCTTATGTATTCATTACGTCATTACAAATTACAATTATTTCAAATATTTTAAGTTATAGGGCAGTAAATGAGGGGTATTTGGCTCCGAATTACATTATACTACATCGATTTAATTGATATTTTCACAGTAAGTAGGGTATAGCTCATGAAACAAAGTCTACCCCATGCCGATGTGCACTTTTATCTTGGGGGTGGTTGCCACTCCTTCTCGGGAGTGAAAAATGTTTTGGTTAAAATAGCCACGGAATAAGCTAGAGCACCTACTTTTAAGCAAAAACTGTTCTATAATTATTTTTTGACAACTCAATACTTTTCGAGTTCATAGTGGTTGAAAATTGGCCATTTTCATTGAAAAATAACACTTTTTCGGATGGATTTTTTTGAATATCTTAAAAATTATGCATCTAACAAAAAACTATATTAAAAATTTCTGTTGTTATCTTCATAAATCTTATAGTTAAAATAGAAAGAGAAAGATGGTAGGTAAGAGGAGTTTGTTTTCTGCTGCTGGCTCAAATCGGTGTATTCAACTTGAAATAACAGAGAAACAGTCGATTTTAGGTGTATAATGATACTTACACAACTTTTATAGTACTTGAAAAAGCCTTTAAAATGAGCAGTACTAAATGTCGATTATAAAAAGTTGATGATTAATAGTTTAAAAAAAATAAGATCAAAATATATAGTGCATTTTTAAATTTTCTTGAAAGTCTTCTTTTTCTCCATTTAACTCGAAAATGATAAGAGATACGAAAAAAGGTACCACACAAAAATGTAGTCTATTTTCAAATAAAAATTTCCATTTTGTTTTTCATTATAGTATCTCTTATCATTTTTAAGTTACATGGAGAAAAAGAAAGATTTTTAAGAAAATTTAAAAATGCTCTCTATAATTTGATCTTTTTTTTTCAAAAACAATTAATTTTAAACCCGTCCAACTTTCTAAACATAGAAGTAACACTATAGTAAAAGGTATTGTAGAAGGAAAACGATGCATTTACATTTTGATGGATGGGGGTTAATATTACTTCTCATTTTTTCTTAAAACATATTAGTTATCAATTTTGTTTGCAGCATATCTCGTTTAGTTTTAATGCAGTGGACCTTTAATACAGCTCATTTTAAAAGTCTTTTCAAGCACTACAAAATGTATTGATAGCATTATACACCTAAAATCGACCGTTTCTCTGTTATTTCAAGTTAAATACACCAATTTGAGAATGTATCAAAAAACAAACTATTTTCACCTACCATATCCCTTTTTGTATTATAACTAGAAGAGTTATGGAGGCAAGCGTCTCTTTGTTTTTTTATAACTTACAAAAATGTTGAATATAGCTATTTTAGTTAGATGCATAGTTTTTAAGGTATTTGCAAAAAACCTTTCGAAAAAGTATTATGTTTCAATGAAAACGGCCAATTTTCAACCACGAATAACTCAAAAAGTATTGAGTTTTAAAAAAATGTTAGAACAGTTTTTGCTTAGAATTAGGTTCTCTAGTGAATTCCGTGATAATTTTAACCAAAAAATTTTCCACCCCTAAGAAGGGTTGGGAACCACCCGCAAGATAAAAGCACACATCGGCATAGTGTAGACTTTGAATTAGGAGAAAGTAGAGGCTAGGCCCAAAAATTTCATTAAAATCCATGCAGTAGGATAGAATTCGGAGGTAACATCCTATTCTTGCTCCCATTGACTGGCGTATTAGAAAGTTGCTAGTTACATTATTTATTATATTATAATGTTAGTGAAACGAGTAAGCGATGGACTACCCCAGCTAATTAAAATAATATTCGAAAATATTACTTACCTCAATCATCTAAGATAGTTATCGTTACACCCCTAGCTTAGCTCAGTCACTCAGGTGTGTATTCATCTTGTCCTAATCTTAGAAATGAACTCTGAAATTTCAGAATGGAAGCAAACAAAACAGTATTTTTAACTAATCATGCTTATTGTTTATAAAGATATAATAAAAATATGACTTACTAAATTGTTAAAAAAATGACTTAGGCATGTTCCGTATTGAAAGACAAATACTTACAGAGTAAGAATGTATGGGGTACGTTCAGTATGTTCAGTTGATGATTTAAATAAAATGGGATATATTAAATAGAAGATAATAAAAGTGGATAATAAAAGAGGATAATAAAAGAGGATAGTAATAGAGGGCGCCAACGAGTTTTTAACGAAGAAAACTGGTAAAACAAATAGAAGAAAATTATCGTTAATGACATATTAAAGAAAATAAAATAAAATAATTATTTAAAAATAAAATATCAAAGATGTGACGTTTGTAACGTTACATTAGTTAAAGTTCTGCCATATCCAACAATCTTAATTAATTTAATTCTTTTTTTCTTTTCAGGTATGTAACTTCGAGTTGTTAGCAGTTTTGTGAGTATGTTTTTGTTAAATTAAATCAAAATTCTGTATTAAATCTTAGTTAAACATTCCAATAATTAATTTATTTTATTGTTTTATTTATATTTATATTTCTGAACAATAACATCAACGCTGTACTTTTGTATTATTATTTAACTGCACAGTTCTGACAGTTTATTTGTAAAATGATCTAAAAGATGATTGATATATTTTGTCTAATTTTCGTGTATTTGATTAAATTGTGCAGTAACACTCAGTATATAAGTTTAATTTTTGTAGGATGCTCTCAAGAGAAGTTTATGGTGTTGATGATAAAACTCCCGTTGGGCTCATCTATCCGCTGTAATCTCTTTCAAAAATTTTACCGAAATCTGCCAAAAATTCCGTTACGATCTACTTAGTCTATATTAATTCTTTAAAGCTTTTACCAAAGTTTCGCCTAAATTTTCGTCAAAGTATTTGTGTGAAAATACTCTAAATAATGTAGAATGTCGTTAAGAATACCCAATAATTCCAGTAAAATTCGGAGACTGTATCTTTTCTTGACAATTTTTTTGTGTGTACAAAACGCTCTTTCAAATTCTATTTTATTTTCCATTGTACATCAAGATGTAAAGACGTTTTACGTGTGTTTCGATTGTTTCGATACCGTCGTCAAGGATAAGATCTTTTTTGTACCTTTTCATTGTTTATATAATATTACGTATCTTTTAATTCTTCGGATATTTGATTTTGTATTTTATCATTTGATCAGAGTCTCACTGGGAGTCCGGTTTCTCCGTATTTATGGGGAGACCTTTATTTCTTCGGGAAGCTAAGTTTGTTCCACTGGGAATTTACGTTTCCCCTAATTTTAAGTTCATATTGATTTGTCCCAGTTCTGACGGAGGCCCCTTTTATTCAAAATTTGGCTAATGCGTACATGCGACACCACCATCCGTTAAATCTGATCAACAGCTTATTTGAAATAATGTGAGTACATTTTCCTTATATTATAAGCCAATTCGAATGATGTTACCTTCAAGTAAAAAAATTATACAGTATAATCCCAAACAATGGAATAAATTCATTATTTCAAATAAAGACGACTTAACAAATCTTAAAACACGTCAATTTTAATTTTGGAATGGCATTCGATTGATAATATATACATATTTATATGTGTTGGACAGTAAGTCATCGGTATTGGCCTAATGACGTAATACACGATTTTTTAAGTACAAACTGAGGCGAGGTCGCTTAAATACCTTATTTGAAAGGTCTCGCAATATCATTTGCAACGTTGTAATATTCGAATAATTAGTTCTACAGGATTACCTAAATTTATGTATTTTTCTGTTCTCATATAGTATATCAGTTATAATTTCACTACCTGTATCATAATGAAGTTCATTATGATACAGATTTTCATTACAATATAGATTTTTAACCAATAGAATCGCGCTATGGTATTCATGATGAAGATGGCACAAACGCAGTGGCCAATGGCGAATCAAATACATACGCTTTGGCAGTTCTCAATATGTTAGCAATCTGACAAACTACTTAATTTGTTTGCGTTACAAAATTAATAAATTTGAATATATTTTTTGTTGTGAATGATCATAGAAAAAATGGTTAAAACAACTTGCATTTAATTGTCATTATGAAGCTCGTACTCTATATATCGCCGCTAGGAGGCTCGTTTCGTATCCCTGATACTCGTTTCATAATGACCATCATTAAGTGCTCATTTTATAATATACTATGACTGGAACAAACTGGAACAGACCTTTGTTAATAAAAACAACAAAATAGTCTTCTGGTCTAGATATGTTGATGATTGTCTAGCTGTGATAGAGGGAACTCAAGATAATGCCACACAGATACTATATCATCTTAATGAACTGCATCCAACCATTACTTTTATACTTGAACCAGAGTCTAACAATAAGTTGAACTTCTTGGATATAGCCATATATAGAAAACCTACCCAAACTGATCATGTTATACATGAAACATCTAACCATCCAATACAACATAAAATGGCAGCCTTCAATATGAAGTTTCATTTATAGACTTCTCAAATATCCAGTTTCTAATGACAACTTCACCTTAGAACTTTGTAATCTTAAACAAATTGCTTACAACAATTGTTATGATCCCAATATCATAGATAGCCTTCTCAATAAATCAAAACGTAAACTTGCAGAAAAGCTTGCTTACTCTCAAACAACCACTCCTTTCAATACTAATAATAACATCAGGTATTTCTCCTTCATTTACATCAGTGATATTTCCAAAAAAATATCCAAACTTTTTACTTCCACAATTATTGACAATATTCAATATCAAAATATCTTTCGTCACATAATACTTTAGGCTCTTATTTAATTAACACCAAAGACAGTATGAATACCTTGGATAAGAGTGGTATATATAAATTAAGATGTGATGATTGCGATGCATCCTATGTAGGTAGAACCATTCATAAGTTGTCAACGAGAATTACAGAACATTTGAAAAGACCAAACTCTTCAAGTTTCGGTCAACAATTAGATTCCAACAAAACATAATTTCAATGTCAATACAGGCTCGTCCACTTTACATGATATCAGTAGAAGGAAAAACGACTTTGAGTCGGATTTATTGGAGGATTTAGAGATTACCTGGGAATCAAATGAAAACTCTCATTGCCTTAACACTCAGATAAATTTAATTTGCACTAAATTAAAAAAAAATTTAAAAACTTTATTACAGCATCACCTTGCAGGAGTCCCAACTCGACTGTAAAGGTTTTCTACACTGAGTCTATATTCGTTCATAGTTTTATATTTCTTCACAAGATTTGTATCATCCATAACTCATCACATGTTAGCCAAGCTTATTTGAGATTAATTGTGGGGTCTCGATTTAAAACCTGACATTTCCACTTTATATCATTCCGAGTAAACTGAAAAAAACAAGTCCACTTTTGCATCTGAACTGATTCTTTCACACTGAATTACTACTAGGAACTGTCCAATTTTGCTCTTTATCAAATTGTTAAAATATGGATCTTTAATCACATATTACAGAGGTGTATTCAACTAATTTTGACCAAAAAGTGGAAATGTTCGGTTTGCATCTAGACCCCTCAATTGTTTTACAGCTGGCCTTGATTAAAACTTATATATTATCCTTTATTGAAATTTAAATATTTCATTTACATAGTATTTTTACATAGCCCTCGCTGATTTCATTTGGTCTTGGATAATGCTTGACACTTCAATTTTGTATTCTGATCATTGACTTCAAGTTTGACTTCTCTCTCTCCTGTCGTTTCCCCATTACTGAGGATCGTGATTTCTTCCAATATTCCTAACAATGTTTCTCCATTGGTCTCTATCTTCAGCTGCTCTAAGAGCTGCGCAGAATGAGTTTCCAGCTGAATGCTTTATTTGGTCAGACCATCTAGTTGGTGATCGTCCTCTTGATCTTCTCCCCGGAACGTTTCCAGAAACAATTAATCTCTCCAAACTGTCGTCACCTCTGCGAACTACGTGACCAAAGAATTGCAGAATTCGTTGCAGACATATTGTGGACAGCCTTTTTTTAATATTGAGTTGGTTTAGAATGGAAACGTTTGTCCTATGAGCTGTCCAAGGTATGCGCAGCATTCTTCTCCAGCACTACATCTCAAAGGCATCAATTTTTTGGCGCTCGCATGCGCGAAGAGTCCAAGTCTCTGCTCCGTATAGAAATATTGAGAATACAAGGGCATTCACCAGTCTCATCTTGATATTTTGAGAGATAGATCTGTCTTTCCAAACTTTAGTTAGGCGACTCATCGCATTTTTTGCCATACCAATACGTCTCCGAACTTCTGCTTCACAGTTACCATCGTTAGTTATACTAGACCCGAGATAGACAAAGGTGTTTACTATCTGGTATTCCTGTAATATGTTAGTCAGTTGAATAGTGTCAAATCTGTCGACCACCATTATTTTTGTCTTAGCTTTATTGATTTTCAGACCAACTCTATTGCTTTCGTACTCAACTCTTCGCAGAAGATCAAACATTTCTTGCTCATTTGCTGCTATAAGTGTAGTGTCATCAGCAAATCTTAAATTGGAGATTTTCTTACCAGCTACTGTTACTCCACCGGCCCATCCTTCTAAAACCATCCTCATGACATGTTCACCATAAATGTTAAATAAGTCAGGTGACAACACGGATCCTTGTCTAACACCTCTCTCGGTCTTGAATTGGTTTGAGAACTTCTGATCTAGTCGTACTGTCGCTATATTAGACTGGTATAGATTTTTAATAAGTGTCACCAGGTGCATTGGTGCGCCCATTTCTATTAAAATTGACCACAGATTTATCCAGCTTACACAATCAAATGCCTTTTGGTAGTCAACGAAGCATATAATCATAGGTACTTGAAATTCTCTAGACTTTTCAATGAGTTGTCTCAGGTTCAGGATTTGTTCCCTTGTACCTTTACCCTTTACAAACCCCGCTTGTTCCTGAGGTATTTGGTAATGTAGATAGGTTTTTAATCTGTTTTTGATGATATGCAACAAGATTTTACTAGCATGTGTTATTAGTGACAGTGTGCGGTAGTTTTCACATCTGGTAGTAGTTCCTTTTTTGTGTAGTGGGATATAAATTGAGGTACACCAATCAGATGGCAATTTTCCTGAATTCCAAACAGCGACACAGATAGAATGGATGATATGTAATCCTTTGTCACCTAGTAACTGTAGTATTTCACATGGTATTGAATCAATGCCTGGGGATTTATTTCCCTTTAGTGATTTAATTGCATCTTTGACTTCAGCGAGTAAGACAGTAGGTTCTCTAGGGTAGTCAGAAGGCCACTGATTTTCTGCTGATACCTCGTTATTTTTATATAGCTCGCCACAGTAGTTTCGCCATGTTTCCAATATTTCATCAGTATCGGTCTTTAAATTACCTTTCTTATCTATTACAGACCACGTTTGAGGTTTAAACTCTCTGGTAAGGAGTTTGATTTTCTGGAAGAAGTCACTCGGTTCATTTCGACAGCCATGTTCCTCTATCTCTCTGCATATTTGAGAGATGTAATCAGCTTTATCTTTGCGGCACTGTTTTCTGATTTCTCTCGATAACGCTCTGTATTCATCGTTTGTTCCGTATCTAGTTTTATGTGCTTTTCTGCGTTGAATCACAGTCCACGTATTATCGTATATCCATGGCTTACGGCCAGTGGAAACCGCTGCCTCACAGTCTTTTGCAGCCTCGATTACCTTATCTTTGAGATAGATCCAAGTGCTCTCAGGGTCATTATCTACTTGGTCTAAAGAAAGAGCATCTTCTAGGTTTTGTCGGAAGTCATTGATTTTTGATGGACTTAGAAACATGACTTTCCTCTGGGGTCTTCTTTTGGGGACTTTAAAACGAAGTCGAACGTTCAATACCAAGAGTTGATGATCGCTTCCACAGTCTGCGCCAGGATATGTTTTACAGTTGATGGACGACGATTTCCATCTTGATCTTATTAGGATGTAGTCTATTTGATTCCTTGTTCGTCCATCTGGGCTGCGCCATGTGTATAATCTCCGTGGATGATGTTGATATAATGTGTTTGTAATTGTAAGATGTTGTTCTACACAGAACTCCACTAGACGGTCACCATTCTCATTTCTCTGTCCTAGTCCATTTTTGCCCAGCACTCCTTCAATATTTTCATTAGATGACCCCACTTTGGCGTTAAAATCTCCTAAAATTATGACGAGTTCACGATTCGAAATAGCGCGAACAGTTTCTTCTAAACAACCATAGAACCTGTTGATATCTTCTTCTTGTGCAGCTGTTGTAGGAGCGTATACCTGGACAAGGTGTAGGGTATTGGTGGATATTCTCATTTTAAGGGATGTTATCCTGTCATCTCTCGGGGGAACCTGTAACCCCTAGAGAGCGCGTCCCCAAGGTGGCGGATAGGGGCATGTCCTCACCAGCCTAGTGCTGGCGGATAGGTAGGAAATAAAATACTACCCGCGGACCAACAGGTAGGGCGGAGGATGCTCTAAAGCTGTAGAGAAAGCAAATCCTCTAGGAGAAGGAATATTCCAAAATCAAACCCTGGTCCTCCAGGTCGGGGGTTGAGGCATCGGGTTAACTCCCCGTTACTCGGAAAAATTCAAACTGTTAAAAAAGCTAGCGAAACGCCTCGGAATCGATTGATTATAAAACGACGACACATGCTACGGAAAAGGATGACGAATATTGGAACTTGGAACGTACAAGGGTTTAAACAAAAAATAAATGAAGTAATACACGAAATAAATAGACTGAACATAGACATCGCAGTGATTACCGAAACAAAACGAAAGGGTCAAGGATCAGAAAATATCGGAGAATATGATTACTTCTACAGCGGGGTACCAAAGGAGAAAAGAGCACAACAAGGTGTAGGTATACTTATACGCAAGAAACTAAGGAGATTCATAACTGCTTGGGAAGCCATCAGCGAAAGGCTCATAAAAATGAATCTAACTATCAAAGGAAAAAAGATTACGATTATTGGAGTATATGCAGTAAACGATGATGCACTGGTGAATATTAAGGACGACTTTTTTGAAAAGCTACATTCAGAAATTGCAAATATCGGCAGATCACGAGAAATTATAATCTTGGGGGACCTAAACAGTAGAACAGGCAAGAAACAGCACAATAAAGTCATAGGCCAATATGGTGAAGAAGCTATAAATGACAATGGTACTAGGCTAATAGCCTTATGCGAACAAAATGATATGAAAATCACAAACGGATTCTTCCAACACCGAGATATCCATAAATATACATGGACACAAAATACCCGAGAGCTGAAATCAATCATAGACTATACAATCATAAGACAAAAGACTAAATTGATTGTACAGGATGTGCGGGTATATAGAGGAGCCACTTGCGGCAGTGACCACCATCTATTAAAAACAAAGCTCACAATAGGAATAGATAGAGCAAGAGATTTAAAAGAAGCTGCAGCGGAAATAGAAAAATTAACAGAAAAGAAATACAACCTAAACAGCTTAGAACAAGAAAGCGTGAGGGATTTATACAGGAGTAGATTAGATAAAAAGTTAGAAACCATGCAATTTACCAGCAATGAAGAGCATTATCATTATATAAAAACATGTCTTCAGGAAGCAGCAACAGATGCCCTCGGACTCCAAATAAAAAACCACAGAAAAACTCCGTATTGGTGGGACGAAGAAATAGAACAAGAGATTAAAAATAAAAGAGAGAAGTATAAAAAATTTCTGAACACAAGGACCGACGCCGATAAGGTAGAATACAAGAGGGTCCAAGCTAAAGTGCGAAAAATGATATGCCAAAAGAAGAATGAGGCTTGGGAGCAAAAGTGTAACATGATTAACACACATTTAGGAGGACGGAGAAGTACAGAAAGTTGGAAAGTATTAAAATCGCTACGACAGGAAAAGAAAAGAGATATAATATCAGCAATCACACCGGATCAATGGGACGAATATTTTGAAAAACTCCTAAATGAGGACAGAGCGGAATTTTTAAATAACAGTGATACCAGCAATGTAAATATCTTAGCCTCACCATTACGGGTAACAACAAAAGAAGTAGAAGAAGTATGTAAGTTTTTAAAAAATAACAAAGCACCAGGACCAGGGAACATACCAGCTGAACTAATAAAATATGGCACAACAAAATTATATGAAAACCTGGCTAAACTCTTTCAAAGATGCATCAACGGAGCGGAAATCCCAGAAGAATGGAAGACATCATGGATATCCACCATACATAAAAAAGGCAGACGGGATCAATGTGACAACTACAGAGGCATCGCTGTAACGAACTCGATCAGCCGAATATACGGAAAACTGATTAAAAATAAAATCGAAAACGAATATAAAGATATAGAAGCTGAAGAACAGGCAGGATTCAGGGCAGGGAGATCAACGGTTGACCATCTGTTTTGTATTACACAGATTATTGAGAAGAAACTGGCCGTCAACCAGGAGGTGCATCTGTTATATGTGGACTTAAGAAAAGCGTATGATAGCATCCCACAAAACAAATTATGGGAAGCATTAGAGAAAACCAATATAAGCGCAAATTTAATAACAGCGACGAAACAATTGTATACCAAAACTGCATCAAGGGTGAAAGTTGGAAGCAGGCTATCGAG
The DNA here is from genome assembly GCF_917563875.1 of Diabrotica virgifera virgifera. NCBI lineage: Eukaryota > Metazoa > Arthropoda > Insecta > Coleoptera > Chrysomelidae > Diabrotica > Diabrotica virgifera. Next base: position 187,316,407 of record NC_065446.1, on the reverse strand, counting down.
AGGATTCCAAATTAGCAAAGGCCTAAAACAAGGGTGCTGCCTTTCACCGACATTATTTAAGATCTACCTCGAACAAACTCTAAAACTTTGGAAACGCAAATGCAAAAACATGGGATTACCGATCAGCAACAATACAATATACACTTTGTCATTTGCAGACGACCAACTTGTACTAGCGCAAGACTACGATGATATAGAATATATGACAAGGAAATTAATAGAGGAGTACAAAAAAGGTGGTTTGGAAATAAACATAAAGAAGACCGAATATATGTGTATCGGTGGGACACAGCAGGACCTTACACTGGGGAATGGCGAAATTATTAAACATTGCGACGCATATAAATACCTTGGTATGACCATCACACAAGAAGGAAGCGTAGACCGGACGATAGAAGAAAGAAACAACCAGGGAAGAAAAGCAATTACCCTTCTCAATAGCATCCTCTGGGACCAGTCAATATCAAACAACAACAAACATAGAATATACAATACAATTGTTAAGAGTATAATCACTTACAGCAGTGAAGTATGGCAAATAAAAGAAAGATACAAGAGAAAACTTGAAGCAACAGAAATGGATTTCTGGAGGCGCTCAGCAGGAAAATCAAGATTAGAAAGGGTAACCAACAACAGAATTAGGGAAATAATGAATGTGAAACACACAATAGTAGATGACATTAGTACCAAACAGCTTAGATGGTATGGACACGTACAAAGAATGTCCGAAGAACGACTCCCGAAACAAATCCTAACGTGGACCCCTCATGGTAGACGAAAAAGAGGAAGACCCCGCCTGAGTTGGAGAGAAGGCATAAATCGAGAAATGAGAGAAAGAGAATTGGATGAAGACCTTTGGATGGACCGAAGTGAATGGCGACTAGGCATCGGAAGACGTAGGAGAACGTTTTAAAACCGATATATATATATATATATATATATATATATATATATATATATATATATATATATATATATATATATATATATATATATATATATATATATATATATATATATATATATATATATATATATCCTGTCATCAATAGTATTATATCCAATTACGCAGTCGTTAAGTTTAGAGGGTACAATTATTGCGACTCCATTTGTACTTTTGTTATCTGGGCCTGAAAAATAGACGACGTTGCCAGCAGTTGTTTTAAAATGCCCTTTTCCTCTCCAGTGAGCTTCTGAGAGTCCCAGTACCGAAAGATTGTGGTCTGCCATTTCTTTTTCAATTATGTGTAACTTTCCAGGATTAAGTTTGACTTAACAGTGGTATAATATTTCATATTTCATTAAGTTTTTTAAATCTCAAATTTTACTCAGTTCATTTTAATAAGTCAATTTCATTTTCATTTCTACTTTTAATACCTAAGTAGTACTACAGAGTATGCAACCAACCACTCTGCAGGTGTTAGCAGGTACCACATCCACTCATATGTCCACAAACATTGTCGCCAACTAACATCTTTTAGCTCTAACATAGCATCTAACATAGCTCATTTCTGACAGGTTTGAATGTGGGAACGGGCTTACACATTTAACTACAATAAATAATTTAACAATAATTTCAATTACCTCTAATTTCACTTCTTGCCTTACTTTTATTGTTTCGTCGTGCTTGAGGTCTTTGATCAGTTATAGATTTTTTTGAATTTGCAGTTCACTATGTAGTGACTGTACCTATTACACAGTCATAGGCTTACCTCAGTCTCTATCTCTCAGCCATCACTCGATCATTTCCGTCAATTAAATAATACTTCATTCTACTTCCATCTTGTAACAACGTAGAACCTTAGTGGTACCCGGCACTCAAATGTATCTGTTTGTCCTTTGTTAAGTGTATTCGTAGTTATATGTTAATTTAAGTTGCCACCAAAATATTTTCATAATAAATGACATTCGAGGATACCTTCATTTTATTAACGAAGTAAGTAACTAAACGTTATTGAACTTTTTATCACATCATCTTCGATTTTTTGTCAAAGTTCCTAACTTTTTCTTGCTTTACAATGGCGTTTTTCTTTACTTCTTTCAGATGCCCCTGAGGATGCTCTAGATAGCGAAAGTTACTTGGGCAAGATTAAATAACTCCAATGCTCGATATCTGCCTTTGACTTTGTAAAATTATTATACTATTATTTAATGAATATAAATTAAACCTGTGGTATTAAATCATCTCACTTAGTATGGCTAAGTTGTTCCTGTTCAATTTTGTATTCTCTGTAAATTATAAATTCTCTGTATGAGCCAATTTCTTCTACAATGAGTCTAACTTTCCAAAAATCTTATGAACACTAGGTCCCTACCTGTTATTTAAAAAAGGTCCTGAAAATATTTTCTTGAGACCCTCAAAGGCCACATCTTAATTGCAGAACCTTTTGATCCACATTGATCATCATCAGTGCTGATTCAGGCAAATCACATGCTGAGTGAATCACATTCTCTTAGTTGCTGCTCACCGTCCGTAATGTAGAGACATACAACAATTCAAACCAACGCATGTGCCTTGTGGGGAGTCATAAGATGCCAAAGGCCATATCCCATATCCATACTAATTTTTATCCATCATTTGGATTTTTTAATAATAATGTCACTCTAACCTGTTCTGTTATCATTTAAATGGTTTTTAGCCATGTATTTTTGTGGCTCAACATGTGATTTGCCTGTATCAGCACTGATTATGATCTATATAAATCGAAAACGTTCTGTGATTTAGAGGTGGACTTTAAGAGTCTTTTGATAAATATATGTACCTTTTGTAAATGATTTTTTCTACGACCTTTTAATAATATGCTCATTATTCGCTGTTTTTGAATAGATAATAACACCCATTAGTTTCCCCGTGAGTAAACGTTCATTACTCACGGCCTGAAGTTACTAACGGGTCATTACTCACGGGTTGAAGTTAGATTCAAGTGGTGCATTGCACTTTTAATATACTATTAGCAAATAAAATTACCTAAACTTGTTTATTTAATAAAATAGTCGTTGTAATTTATATCAACAATTAAATTCGAAATATGTTTAAATAGTCGAGGAAATGAAGCATATTGGCTCGCATTTTTTTCGTCCAGCATGGATTTACTTGAAATTTTTACAGAAGGTAGGGAATAGTCCAAGGACCATTTTCTATATCATGCCGCTGTACGCTAAAACCTTGGGGGTGGTTGCCACCCCATCTCGAGGTGGGAATTTTTATTACAATATAACCATGTAAATCGATGTAAAAAGTGCTAAGAGAAAAATGTTTCTTATGTTTTCTAAAATTAATATTTTTCGAGTTATTCGCGCATGAAAGTAACAGTTTTTCGTCGAAAAAATCGACTTTTTTAGAGGGTTTTTTGAGAATACCTCGAAATATATGCATTTAATCAAAAAACTGTAGTTAACAAAATTGTATCTTTTAGTAACTCAAATTAAATTATTTTTCTATAATATCTTTAAGACCAATACAAACCGAGATGCGGCATGTTAAAAGTTAGCTTTTCTCGTCAAATGCATAATTTAAAATATTCAAAGTCAAATAACGGGAAAACTTTGCATTTTTCAAGGAAAACTTAAATTATCTTTTTTCAAGCATATAATTAAACCTTTCAAAAAAAATAATAAAAAATTACATTTTTATCATGAAAATATAGCGACTTATGGTCAAAAAAAGGTCGGTACCTGCTTTTCTCTACGAAAAAATCAGTGAAAATAACCCCCTAACTACCCCCCTAATTACAAATTGGTCTTTACCTTTCCATAATTCCTTGTATATTTGTATTATCAATACACCGAAGAAGTTTGACTTATTTAAAGGGCCCAATTTTAGAAAAATTGGAGTTTAAAAAAAATTGATTCTGATGAATTACGACACTCGCCTACGGCTCGTGTCGCAAACTTCATCATCGTGAGTAATAGCCATCATTACATGCTCGTTGAATAATATACTATTTCAAAAAAATTTTTGTTATTAATGGTATACAACCAGCTACCGGAGAATTTTTTCCTTCTGCATTTTTGTAATATTATTAGTGCAGTCACTGAAGGTGGATTTGAGTTATTACCTACGATTTCATTGAACCTCCATGGATTTGTATGAAAATTGGTAAGCGGTTAGAGGGTATCTTAGGAAACAAAAGTGAAATAGTGCTAACTTGCGCTTTTTGCATTTTAAGGGTGAAATCCACTCATGCTTTAAAATTATTTTTTATATTTGTGAAAGTGCCGTCACCGAAGATTTTCACCTCCGATTTCGTTGAACCTCCATTGATTCTCATAAAAATTGGTAAGTAGTTAGAAGATACTTCAAAACATAAAAGTAATATAGTGCCAATTTGCGCTTTATGCATTTTAGGAGTGAAATCCACCCCTGATTTAAAATTATTTTTTATATTTCTGAAAGTGTAGTCACCGAAGGTTTTCACCTCCGATTTCGTTAAACCGCGATTGATTCTCATGAAACTTGGTAAGTAGTTAGAGGATACCTTAGGAAATAAAAATTATATGGTGTTAACTTGCGATTTTTGCATTTTAGGAACGAAATTCACCCCTGCTTTAAAATTATTTTTTATATTTCTGAAAGTGCAGCCACCGAAAGTTTTCACCTCCGATTTCGTTGAACCTCCATGGATTTTTATATAAATTGGTGAGTAGTTAGAGTGTACCTCAATAAATAAAAATAATATAGTGCCAACTGGCCCTTTTTGTATTTTAGGGGTGAAGTCTACCCTGTTTTAAATGGTAAACATGCTGATTTAAGCATTCTGACAAAAGTAATCTAGTTTGATCAAATAAAATAAATGTTTTTTTAAATTTGCATGGATAATTTATAGTTTTAATTAATTTTTCAACACTTTTAGCAACCTCCGCTTAAATAAAAAATCATAAAAAAAAATATTTTTGAATAAATATTTTCCCGGAAAACGTAATAAAATATCCCATAATTGTTGTTGCAATTAATGTTTGGTAAGAATCACCAATAACTCACAAATAAAAACAGTTACCATACCTGCCATACCATAAAATAGCATTTCAATAGAATGGTAAAATATGGGGTGCTCCATTTGAAAAAATTCAAGGAATACTCATTCAGTTTCGAACAGCCCTGTATACCTAGTAAAATAAAACAGTTAGCTATATTATTAATTTTTATATTAATACTTATTAACAATAAGTAAATTATATTAAAAATCATTTGAACACAAATAGATTTTTTGTTGTCAATTCGCTACAATTATACAGGGTGTGAATATTGCTATGAAATTAATAAAAAAAAACTTAATATCTTTTAAAATATTTTGTATCACATTACAAAACCTCATATTAAAAAAAAAACATCGAAAAGAATCCAAAAATGAAAAAATATACAAGGTGTTCCATTAAAGAAAAGATAAGTTTGTTTCACCCTTTCAATACGGGTGGCCCTGTATATTAGAAAATATTTTCAAAATTCTGATGCTATCTACGCCCCAATCCTACTTAAATAATTTTTTTGTATCTCTTACGAGAAACGTGTAATTAGACTTCCCCGCACGCTGTATACATACACAATCTTTGCTACAAATTTAAAAAAAAAATGCTCTTGGTTTTTTAAAAGTAACTCCGTTAATTTTTATGATATCATGTTTATCTGACACCCAGTTTAATGGTAATTGCTAGGGCTATAACGCTATAACCCCGTATTAAATTGAATCTTCTAAATCTCTTATTTTTTTTAGAGACAAACGGTAAAAGAGACTTTGTTACATGGTTCTCGCAGAAAAATTTAGGCTTTAAACGTTTCTATCCCGATTATGTTTTATCGTTAAAAAATAAAAAAACGGAAAAGGCTTTGCTAAAAAGAAAACCAAAATTTAATTCTGTATCATTTTTTACGTGTATCAAGTATTTTTGGAGTTATCAAGAAATTTACGAAAATTTGAAAAATTCTGATATTATTAAATTATATATCTTATTTAAAATGTGTATTCTGAACCGGTAAAAATTTTTGAAATCATTAATTCTATTAAAATAAGGAAATGTTTATAGGGATTCCTATTAATTTTAATTTTTGTGGAAATGACGTACTTATGTATTTTTCACGTTTTCCTAAAAAATCTAAGGGATCCTAAGGATAAAAAAACTTACTATTTTTGAATTATTTATGAAAAACCGCTTGAAAACATCCATTTTTTTTACTAAAGTCAAAATATTTTATCGTGAATAACTCAAAAACTATGGACTTATTTGAATAACTTTATATAACAAATTTTACTTTGAATTGGTCCATCTATTGATTTTTGGAAATATTTTAAATAAAATATTTTCCACCCAGGAGAAGGGGCGGCATCCACCATCCGGGTAAAAGCGCAAGTTCGCACCATGTCACCTTTGTTTCTTGAGATATCTTCTAAATTCAGGTTCAACGAAATTAGGCCAAAATTTATTGTAATAATAGTTGTTGTAACTTGTTTCACTAACGTTTTACGTTTCGATTTCCACTCAAAAATCGTTTGAAAATAAAAATTATTTTAAAAATTCTTCGCCATTTTAGGCCAAGTTAAAACATTAGGATTATTTTTTTTAAAGCAGGTTATTGCCTACAACATCGACCCCAAGTAAGTCAACCATTAATTTGGAAAGTATATCCTACAAAGAACTGGTTTTTTATAGACTTTCGCTGATTTTTAAAATAATCATATTTTTATAAAATGAATTTCATAGTGGAAATGTAAACGTCAAGTTAAAAATGCAATGTTAATTCGATATACATAATCTGTATATTACCCGATAAAATGCTACTACCCTCTCTTGTAAGTTTTTCTTTAGTAGAAAACCCACCTTTCTGGTCATTTTTTACCCAAATCTTGAAATTGAAATGAAAATTGTCATCTTCTCTATGTCTTCAGGCTCACAACACAACACAACAAACAACACAACTCTGAAAAATTATTAAATTTTTATTAAACATATGATTAAATTCAGTCAATTTATACTTTACGAGCGCCCTAGTGGGAAAGTTTTGGGTTATGATTTCTTTCATTATAATGTAGTTTGGGCTGCTGAATCCTAATATGAGGTTAGCGGGCAAAATGTACAAGACAAAAAGCTACAATGAGAAATTGAATAGATAATCTTAAAAATGTCAAAAATGGTAAAGTATAAAATTTTGAAAACCATAACTTGCCTAAAAATAGTCTTACAACCTTACACAATAGACCAATTTAATGGTAATTGACTTTTCTTCATACTATAGGTACCATTGCGTATACCTAGAAATGCATAGAAAAAAGTTACAGAACAATGTTTGCGAAATAATGAGAAAAATGGCCAAAATAGCTGTGAGCAGCAAAATTTTAAAAATCATATTTAGCCCAATAAATGACCGTTTTGGAGTGTAATTTCCAGGGGCAACTCCGAATTGCATGAAAATTTGGATTTAGGTTCTACTTACCCTCCACTTCAAAGTTGAATTTGTGCCGTTGGTTGCTTTTACTTGGGGGGTGATATTTACCCCTTCTCGGGGGGTGAAAAACGCCTGTTTAAAATAAGGCCGGAAATGGATAAATTGACTTATTCTAAGCACCTTTGGTTCTATAAAGGTTTTTACGTAAGTCAATACTTTTCGAGTTATTCGCGATTTTAAATGTTGATTTTTCTACAAAAAAAACTACGTTTTCAGACCGTTTTTCCCAAATAACTCAAAAAGTAAATATTTTATCGAAAAAAATATTTTTAGTAAAAGTGTAGCCTATAAAAAAACGAAAAAAATGCCATGAACATAACGCACATCTGTCATACTGCCTCGAATAAACAAAAGTGGTGATCGGCTACCTTAGGCGATAACCCCCTAAACAATTACTCCAACTGTCCTGTGTAGATGCCTCTCAACAGCAAACCCGACATCTCGTCGCTCTCCACGGCGGTGTCTTATCATTTTACGACCATCATGCATACCTAAACAAAATCTCGATTCATACCTGAATTCTGCATTATGTCATTCTGCCTCCCAATGCTGCCGTTCTCTGCACCAATTCAAACGTTGATGACAGTGCAGTGGTCCGCAGTCAAAGGAAGCACTCGTCGTGGACAGAATGAAACCAGTCCAAAGGCTCGAATGCTACGGTATATGGTGCATATAGTAACAAGTCTACCTTCTACTCCAAACCATTGGTCAGCGACTTAACGCGTAGTAGCAAAACGGTCTCGCAGAGCCAGGAGTCTAAAGCGCCTCTCTTGACGCCCTGTGATATGCCTCGGTTGACCAGTTGGTCTTTTTGTCTTTTTCGTGTTCCTCTACCTTAGTTTGTCCACACACGACACACTCGCATAACTGTCATTGCCGTACAATTAACACAACGGCCGATTTCGCGATAAGACAAACCCATATCTCTATAGTCAATAATTCTACCAATGTCAAAATCGCTAAATCATGGGTAATTTTGGTGTTTTCGAACTCGAGACATATTCTTGCACTGAATACAATTAGACTGAGGAATAAGAACTAAAAGTTTCTGTATCAAGCGGTCTTCAAAAGTTGGTCTTTTCACAAAAAAATTTAAAGATAAATCTTTATTTTTACAAAAACTACAAAAGATAAAATATTGATACTAGGTTTGTTCTAGCAAACAGTCAAACTAGTCAGAAACAGTCAGCAAATAGTTGGTCAGTGAGAAAACATGATACAGTCACCAGTGCTATCCCCATCTACTCGCGCTGGTCGACTATTCGCTGATGGTTTCAAACCGTTTGAAACTGATGCTAGAACAAACCTAATGTTATCATAGCATGCTTTAAATATAGTCATTGTGCTGCCAAAAATTAAGTTCAAGAAATAATTCCTTCTGGGTGTAACACGTCTAAAATAACTGAGTATATTTCGATAGTAAATTTAATCTGGAACAATTTTTTTGTAGACGTGTTTGTACCAAAAGTGCATAGAACTCACCGTAATGCACCCTGTGCCTAGGGACTAATTCACCTCTTTCTCGAAAACGCACCCCTTTATGTGGTATCACTCCGCGGTTTTTTCATATTTAGAGGTACTTTGAACATATTAAACAATAAAACCCCGTTAAAGTTGTAGTTCCTTTCTAAAGTACATAATCAGTAGCCTAATAAACTTGTAAATAATATTTGTTTTTAATTATTAAATATTCATGATTGAGTATTATTAGCATATTTATAATATGTCAGAAACTTTCAAACATATATCTGAAGTCAGCATGTTTCACTTAGCCCTTCTCGTTCGGTCTTCTGCTTTACAATATTATTAAGGTATTATGCACATCATATCAATTACGTCTTAGGGAATATTAAGACCAACAACTAAGTTGAAAAGGGTCGATGGCTAACTAACTACAACTAAATGACTAATAATAACAAGATCGAGATAAGGGTTCTTCAGCATCCGCTATACGATCTTTGACTTTAAGTTCATCTATTTTGATTTGCAGCCCTTAGACATCACTCAAATATCGTTTTTTGGAATAGTAATTAAGGACAGTGGTGTATCAGTTTTGATTGCTAATAACTGATAAATTTAGTACATAATATGTATGCCTAATATTTAAACTCAAATATAAAATATTGTGTTTATATTGAAATAAGTCACAATAATTGATTGTAATGAAAATTGCATTTTAAAAAACTTAACGTTTCGATTTCCACTTCGGAAATCGTATTCGAACAATATTGTTTGAGAATTTTGTGAAGAGAGTATGTCTACCAAAGTTGTTAATGGTCTTTGCAAAATTGACTTAGTTGGCCACTGTTTTGAAGACAATGATCATGCTTTTGGCTGAAGAAGTAATAAAGCTGACATAAATCTTATAAATGCGTCTCTCAGATTAACCTTTAACTACCCGCGCATCAAGTTATAAAGTTATAACATAACTACACGCGTGGCGAGATAACAGCGGATTTGTTTATTTTTTTAATACACTTATTTGTTTGTTATAAACCGTATTCGGCATCAGTGAATACTTAGAGTTCCTTCTCAGTGATTGGATGAATAAAGTAAAATTAACAATATCAGATTCAAAAACAACATATTATATAGTTTAATAAAAGGAAATTTAGAAAGAGATCCAATTATAAAAATTAGAGGGAAAACAATAAAAAGAAAAATGGAAACAAGATATTTAGGTATTATAATAGACGAACAAAAATTATTTACAAAACACATGAGTTTTGTCTGTGAAAAGGCAAAAAAGATCATGCATAGCATTGCTAGTCTAGCACAGAAGGAATATAGAATTTCGTTCCAACAGATGAGAATATACCTAAGTACAATACTTGCATCAATTGTAGGGTACGGTTCAAGTGTATGGGCACATGGCCTAATAAATAAAAAAAAATGCAGAAAAATTAAATAGAGCACAGAGAGGATTTCTTGTAAGAATGACGGGAGCATTTGGAACAACTGCAACACAGGCACTCACAGTTTTAACTGGAGTAATGCCAATGCATTTAGAAACACAAAAAAGAGCATGTAATTATTGGCTAAAAAAAGAAAAATAAGAAAAAATAATACAAATAATAGGATTAGACATAAGACATAAAAGAGAATTAAAAGAAATAATAAATAGAAATAATACAAATAATAGGATTAGACATAAGAAATAAAAGAGAATTAAAAGAAATAATAAATAGAAAAAGACAAAATTAATGGGAAAATTCAACAAAATCTAGACCTTTATACAATTTTATACCAATAATAGAAAACATTCCAAATTATTTTAATCCAAAACAAGGTTTAGTACACTTTTTAACAGGACATGGACCGTACCCAACATATTTGGAAAGATTTAACTTAAAAGATGGTGCATATTGTGAATGTGGAGAACTAGGTACACCAGAACATATAGTGTTACATTGTGAAAATACTATTGAAAATGAAGAACATAGAGAAATGAGAAGAAGATTAGAAAGAATTGAAATAAGAGATATATTACAAAATGAAGAATATTTTGGAATATTAAACAATCTAACAGAAATAATATCTAAAAAACAACAAGAAATCTATAATAATAGAAGAAGACAACAAATAATCCAACCCTGATGAAGTTGAGTAAGATAAAGTTAAAATAAATAAAATAAACTATAAATCTAACAATAAAACACCGAAAACGTTTGTTTTCTATACTTCCACAAAATTTATTATAACTAAGTGTCTACAGCTGTTTCGGCGGAGTGCCTTTCTCAAGTGATATAGTTTACAATGTGTTTGCCTTTTTAAGTCTTCAACTGAAGAGGTTGAGGAGTGGGGAGCTGTTTGTCTCGAGTTGGTCATTCAGAATTATATCTGTATTTTTCAGTTTATTAATTTCCATAGATTCTAAAAAAGATAGCTTAAGGCCTTTATTTTGAATATGTAGAATTTGAAACTCTTCATTGAAAGAATGATTATGATCTAGAAGGTGAAGATTCTTTCAATGAAGAGTTTCAAATTCTACATATTCAAAATAAAGGCCTTAAGCTATCTTTTTTAGAATCTATGGAAATTAATAAACTGAAAAATACAGATATAATTCTGAATGACCAACTCGAGACAAACAGCTCCCCACTCCTCAACCTCTTCAGTTGAAGACTTAAAAAGGCAAACACATTGTAAACTATATCACTTGAGAAAGGCACTCCGCCGAAACAGCTGTAGTCACTTAGTTATAATAAATTTTGTGGAAGTATAGAAAACAAACGTTTTCGGTGTTTTATTGTTAGATAAAATGAACTTCCATCAGGTAACGGTCGAATCCATCAATTATAAACTATAAACTCAAAAATAGATATTTACAATTATAATAATAATAATTCAATAGAAAATAAATAAATAAAAATAATAATTCAATAAATAATTCATCAAATTAAAAAAAAAGACTACCAACTCTCTTCTGAAATAGAGTCTGTCTTTATAACTTAGAAGGGAGTTGATGGTACCAAAAATATTTTAACAAATGTATATTGTTTAGTTAAATTTGTTAAATGGAATTAATAGATTATGGCACATTAGTTAATAAATTGTAAAAATAGATTTAGTAGTTTAGTAAAAAATGTAAAAATATAAAAAATATCTGTAATACCATCAGGAAAAACGACCTGGATTAGTCACTAGAGGCCAGGTCATATGTATAAACAATAAATAAATAATAAAAAAAAGTTCCTTCTCAGTAAACCAATTGGGATTTATAACTGGAATCTTATTTCATGATAAATAAAATTAATAATAAAAAACTTTTTGAAATGTGATATTTTACATGAAAAAAAAATTATTGTTTATAAAGAAAACTATATTTTGTGCCAGAATGACTAAAAAACAATTGAAAGATGTACCTACTTATTTACTACTTATATTGCTATAATCGTGGCGTATATTGTCCACCACCGGAAACAACAAATAATAAAGTGTACATTATGATCTTCCCAGAATGCCGATTATAACGAAACTAAAACCAATTGTAAAGCACATTCCACTGTAAGGTTAGAGAGATAAACAAAGTCAAAAATTAAATTTTTAAATGTAGATGCAGTAGAATTCTTCTATCTGGCGTACAAAATACGCCAGCGGGTGTAATTAAAAGTTAAGGTATATTCCCAAGACATGAAACGTTGCAGAAGTCATATTGATTCTCAAACCTGGAAAAGAACCAATTACAGTATCATCGTAGTAGTCCAGGCTGTATGCCCGCCCCCGTTAGATACATTATTCCGATTCGTTTTTTTGCACAAACTTACTCAAAAAGAGGTCCTTATAACTAATTCATATGGTACCTGGAGGTACCGCGGTCGAAAAATTGTTTAAATATTTTTTTAAGTTAACTCAAAAAATCAAAATTTTCCCTTCGTACAAATTGTTTTACATTCTTTGGGTCATTCTGAGCAAAAAAGGTCACTCGTGATTTTTTTCCAAAAAATCGATTGTTGTCAAGTTATACGCGATTTAAAATGCGAGAAACGCAAAAATGGCCATTTTCACGGCAATAAATCAGTTAAAAATTATTATTATGAAAGTTCCCCCCTGTAAGATCCTGAGTGAATTTTTGTTATTATTTTATTACTAAGCTGACATTTTTAATTAATAAACTTCGGATGATCAAGGGGGTAAATTTGGACCCTAGTGTATGTTTTTATTTAATACATTCAGAAATATTTCCAATTTTAATATCATTAGTTTTTATTTGACTTTAATATCGTTCTAGATACCCTCATATTTTTTTCGTAAAATTCCCTATATTTTACGAAAAAAAAATATTTTCTGAATTTGGGGTCAAAGACGAACTACCTTGGCCTTCCATATTCCAATTTTATAAGTAAATACCGTCTATTATGTGGAATTGTATGTAAGAAACATTTCAATATTGAAAAAATATTGTTTGTTAAACCCGTGGCGACGTAATTAGTGTATATTTTAAAATTTATTTACTTCTAAGTTCAGAATGATAATTCCTGCTTTTGTTCTGTTGTAATTGAAAATATGTTTTACTAATGTTTATTTATAATTTCTTGATACAATAGTAACATTAAAATTACGAATACATTATTACATTTCTTAAAACAACTTCAATTTTTTGTCAATTGTCATTTTTGACTTGGGATCACTTTTTACCCCCGTTGGTCATCCGTGTAACAAAAAAAGGTTGGTCATCGGAAGGTTAACAATAAACTGGAAGCGCGTATTAGCGGGCCGTCAATAGTGAATGCGAGTGAAATTTTTTCAGGATCTTGTAGGGGCTATAAACTTTGATTTGGTCACTTACTGACTTTTATAATATTGATTTCTAACAATCAGTTTTAGAGAAAAATATTTTTTTTTGAAAATGTTTAATTTACAATCTGTCCTCAACTGAGAACAATAGGTAAATTATTTGACAAAAGTTAAAAATTTGACCTGTAGAGGGAGATCCAGTGATCACCCTCACTACATAAATTAAATTAAAAAAGTTAAAGTAAGTTTAATTATCACAGATTATTCGAATATTCTTGCTAGGTCCACTAACTTGAATCTCTTCAGCGTCGTAATTCATTATGGTCATAGGTGAGGTTGCTGACTAACTCGTTTGGATGAGATTCTAGTCTCTTGGTAGGTATATTTTTTGTAATATTCTTTTTTTTTTTGGATGGCACATATTCGTTTTTTTTTTGGATGGCACATTGAGGCCTTAATCTATCACATAGTTTGGCACGTACCAAGGGGCGTTCAGGATCGTCCAGCATTCTAAAAAAATATATTAAGTTCTCTTATTAAGAGAACTTTTTTTCTTGGAATGAAACAAATAATGTAAAAAAAATCTCCGAAGAGCAATAATTGATTTTTTGAGTTTGTTTAAAAAAATGTTTTAAACAATTTTTCGACGCGGTATCCCCTGGCTCCGTGTGGATTTGTTGTAAGGACCTTCTTCTGAGTAGATTTGTGCGAAAAAAACGAACAGGAATAATTTACCTAACGAGGGCCAGCATACAGCCTGAAATATTATAGGCTGTATGCCTGTTATTACTACCTGTAATTTCGGAGCTATATGTACGAGAAGCTATTGGAGAAAAGGCTAAAACCTCTCAAAGACACTAAGACCCTAATTCCATTACACCAGTTTAAAAAATAATCACAAAGAAGGCCTAAACCTCCGAGAGGTTGGATCGAGTTTAGATCTTAGCACTGAAAAAAAAAATATTTTAATATCAATTAGTGGTTTAGTATAAGTATTTGGTAATAGTGTCCAATATTAGTATGAATTTTTAATGTAATGTATGTAATATATGTTTGTAATTATTAAAATATAATGTATATCAATTAAAATGAGGAAATTGTGTCTATGATAAAGACAATAAAAAAATTGAGCTGGCCAATTGGTTCAAACCAAGGTCATACATCTAAACACATACACACACACCAGTTTAAATCGGACGCCCATTTTATAGGTGTTTTAGGAATTGATTAGGGACTTAATGAAATAACTACAAGTAACTAAACTTATCGAACACGTAATTCAAATTTTATTATTAAATTAAAAATTTCACAACATTTATTTTAATTTGGAAACCATAAAATATATAAAGCTGTAAACAATTTTTATATTCCATTTTATTATTTGGATACGATGTGTACCGAATTTAACAGTTAGTGAATTATGAGGTTTTTAAGGTCTAAAGTACACTTTAGAAGACCAAAAATAAGCATTTCTTCAAGATTTTTTTTTCTCATTACTTTTAACAAAAATGAACATAAAACTTTTTATATATTAATATCTAACTCTTAGAGAACACAAAAAATATATCTTTTTTCATTTATGCATGTACACTAATATTGTAGAGGGCGCCAAAATCGAGGCCTCGAAAAAAAAATAGTTCCGATGGCGGACAGTGAATCTCAGGTTTGGGATCTCTGAAACAAAAAAATCGTACGGCATTTGAAAAAGGAAGGTTTCTTACGTGATAATTTACCACCATTGGTGAAAAATTATGCAAAAAAAGTTCTTGCGGAAAATTGAGAAATTTTTGTGAAAAAATCGCTCGTTTTTCTTCAGTTTTTCATGGTTAAAAAATATTTATTTTTCATTTTTTGGTCAAATTGTGGTAAATTGTCACGTAAGAAACCTTTCTTTTTCAAATGCAGTACGATTTTTCTGTTTCAGATATCCCAATTCTGAGATTAACTGTCCGCCATCATTTTTCGAGGCCTCGACTTTTGCGCCCTCTACAATATTAGTGTACGTGCATAAATGAAAGAAGATACATTGTTGTACTCTCTAAGAATTGGAGATTAATATGAAAAAAGCTTTATTTTCGATTTTGATAAAGGTTCTGAGAAAAAAATTCTTGAAAAAAATTATTATTTTTGGTCTTCTAAAGTGTACTAGTACCTTAAATATCAATGGAGCTTTTTGAAAAAATAACAAAGAAATAAAAGACTAGATCCCACGTACAGTTGATTAATAGCAATCGGAAATTTTGTTAATAGCTTAACGGTGTCTAGTCGGACAAACTTTGATGTACGGGAACACAGGAAGAGAGAAGTTTTAATTGTGACGCAGTTTAAAACTTTGGAACGTCAGATAACGCAAACGTCTCATGTATTTTGTCGGACAGAATATCCAATTGATTTGATACCCTTTCATTAAACTCTCATGCAAAAATCAGACTGCTATTACTAACCAACATGATTCCTATCATTTGACATATTCTTCGTGTTCCACTCATTAAAATGCCCAGTTGGTGATAAGCACCAGTCCGATTTTTGCATGAGAGTTTAATGAAATGGTAAGAAATCAATTGGAAGTTCTGTCTGACACAATGCTTGGATAGTTTTCGTGGTCCGATGTTCTAAATTTTAACCTGTTCCACAGTTAAAATTTCCTCTGTTCCAGTGTTCCCATACATCAAAGTTTGTCCGACTAGACACCGTTAAGCTATTAAAAAATTTTCAGCTTGCTATTAATCAACTTTTTTTTGGTAAGCGGGATCCAGGTCTATAACTGTTTTCAAAAATATATAAGAAATATATTAAACAGATTAAACGCATAATAATAATCGACGGTGAGCATGCGATGGTAACACCACAACTCGAGTTGTCGAGTTTTGTCTCCAATGCTATTTAAATGTATTAGTTTTTTTCGATTCCTGAAAAATTTATTAAATATTTTTTATTTATTTATTTTATTTATTTATTTATTTAGTACCCAAATAAGAGTACTGGACCAATTACAATCTGGGTTAGTGGATTAAGCGTATTAGTAAATTTACCGTTTACAGAGCATAAACATAACAACAAAACAGTATAAAATACATAGACTACATAAACGCCGTTTATATGTAAGTGTGTGAAAAAACTCAAAATGAGAAAAACACACTCACATACGAACAACGACGAACAAAAACTTATAAAGTAATTAAAGAAAAACAGAAAATACATAGTATGTAAAACAATTAAATACAAAAATACAGAATAAATATATAATATAACAGCAAGATGCTAAAAAGTGACTGGTTGCAACCTAATATCGTTAGCAGTATTCTTAATGATGCGTAAATTAGAATTGAAGATGTCAAAGAGATCAGAGTTCGCATTGTAGTGAGCTTGCATTTGTACTAGAGGTGACTGCACCAAAATATTTGATCTGGCTCTGTTAGCATAAAACGTTTGTGAAGTACGAGAAGCAACACGTGGTACGTGGAGATTAAGAAGTTGCAATAACTCAGGAGTATTTACTTGATTGTTAATAATTTTAAATAAAAAGCATAAATATTGAGTTATTCTACGACGCTGAAGACTTTGCATCTTAAATTTACCGAGAAGTAGTTCTTCAGAAAATCCCCTAGCAGGATAAATGCCAGTGGATTTAAAGTGCATACTTTTTAAAAACCACCTCTGTACTGATTCCAAAACAGTTGTGTGATTTTGATAAATTGGAGACCAAACTATCGATGCATAATCGAGTTTGGGGAGAACAAGAGATGAATATAAAAATTTGCAAGTGTCAATATCGGTAAGTTCTTTCGCATTTCGTAAAATGAAACCTAGAGTACTAAACGCACCCGCAACGATATTAGTGATGTGTGGAACAAATGATAGTCTGCAGTCAAATATGACCCCCAGGTCCTTAACAGAGCTGGGGCGACAAATGGAAGTATTATGTATATGATAATCGTTGTGTGTTGGAGAAGGGCTTCTAGAAAAAGACATAACATTACATTTAGACGCATTTAGCTGCAAACAATTAGTGTCACACCATATACTGATTTTATTTAAATTTTCTTGAAGTCTAATGCAATCGGAGGGTGACTTAATTTCAAAAAATAATTTTAAATCGTCCGCATAAATTAGTGAATGAACATCTAGGTCATCAACAATATCATTAACGAATATCACAAACAGTAGCGGCCCTACAATTGAACCTTGAGGTACTCCGGATAACTGAGGAAAAGGGGTTGATTTAAAACCTCTAATTTGTGTATATTGCCATCGATCTGTAAAATAAGAGTTAAATAATTGTAACAGTGTAGGTGTGATTGAAATAGAACTGAGCTTATTCAGTAGAATTTTATGACTTAAGCGGTCAAAAGCTTTGGAAAAGTCAGTGTATATGACGTCGACTTGAGCATTTCTGTTTAATGCTTCACACAGGAATTGAGTGATATTAACAAGATTTGTTAAAGTAGATTTACCACTGATAAATCCGTGCTGTTGGGGAACTATGAATGGTGAAATGTGGGTGTAAAGGTGTTTATTTATACATATCTCGAAAATTTTACTAAAGTTGGATATGATAGCAATAGGCCTATAGTTTTGGATAGAAGTTCGATTTTCTTTCTTAAACACAGGGACAATTTTAGAAACTTTCCATTGTGTGGGAAAGACCGAACTGGATAATATGCAGTTAAATAAAGTACACAGAGGAGTTGAAAATACGTGGGCACAATCTTTTATGAGAAATGCAGGAATATTATCTGGTCCCATCGTCATGTTCGGCTTAATCTTCCTTATGGCCTGTTCAATTTCAGATTTTGTAAAAGCGGGAATGTGCAATTGTTCGGCAATATATGTATTTAATTTGGGAGTGATATGGTCGGGAGGAGAAATATCGGTGTATGACTTTGAGAAGAAATCGGCAAATGATGAGGCAATATCCTGTGAAGTCTCTAGCTTTATATTATTATACGACATAGTTTCAGGAATAGAACAATTTGTTTTCTTGGAGATTATGAACGACCAAAAGCTACGAGGATCTCGTTTAAGATTGAGTTCTAGTTGAGACACATAACGCTTGTATATTATTTGATTAAAGTATTTGAATTCTGAACGAATTCTCTTGAATTCAGTGTAATTTTGAATATTACGAGATTTTTTGTACGCGTTCCAAGCTCTATTTTTAGTATTCAGAAGATTAATCAGATCACCATTGAACCAAAACGGA
The DNA here is from genome assembly GCF_917563875.1 of Diabrotica virgifera virgifera. Classification (NCBI taxonomy): domain Eukaryota; kingdom Metazoa; phylum Arthropoda; class Insecta; order Coleoptera; family Chrysomelidae; genus Diabrotica; species Diabrotica virgifera. The sequence goes on along the minus strand of NC_065446.1, from coordinate 187,297,529 downwards.
TAACGTTTAGTTTGCTTCTTTTTAAGAGGAATATGTTTAGAGAAGATGCTGTGAATATACTGATAAAAGGCACTTAGGTTGCTGTTGATATCAAGATCAGTGGAAAGAAAAGACCAGTCAGATAAATAGAGTTCATTATAAAGTTCTATAAAGTTGGCTCTCTTAAAGTTAAAATTCTGCTTACTGTCGATTTTGATTTCATTAAATTCTTTTTTAATACTATAATCAATGATGAGCGGTGGATGATGGTTATCCATGGGAACAACATAGTCAATTGCCTGATATACGTTACAAAATATATTGGAAAATACCAAATCTAGGATTCGTTCATTATGATTAACTACATGATTATATTGCGATAGATTAAAGAAATTTGCAACATTCTGCACGGCCACTGATTTACCGGTAGTAATGCCTTGAGTATATTCCGGTACATTAAAATCACCCAAGACTAATACTGTTTCGTTAAAAAGGCATTCAACTGTTTCTAAACACTCTAGGAATAATTCTAGTTCAGCTAGAGGTGTTTGCGGAGGTATATATACTAACACGAGATAAAAAACTATTTTCTTTGATACAACTTTGCTTATGACTACATCAATTAATTTGACTTTAGCAATAGCAGCACATATAGAGTAGACATCAATAGGAATAACATTTAATGCTTTATTAACTGCTAATAGTATACCTCCTCTTTTAAAAATTTAAACGCATGATGAATGACTACATTATTACAGAGGGCCGAAAGTCCCTGAAAACTTTTATAATGTTTAATTTAGTAAGTTACAGGGGTGAAAAAAAAAGCCAAAATTTAGTGTGATTTTTAATTTCAAATATCTCATACAAAAGAAGCTTCTAGTTTATTTTAAGGGACTTTCAGCCCTTGTTAATAATTTAATCTTTAATTCTGAGTTCAAGTTTGTTTAAATGTTTAAAATATTTTTTATTAATTCTTTCACGATTTGAAATCAAATGAATACATTTAAATAGTATTGGAGCCGAAAGTTTACGCCTATCAACTTATTGATCAGTGACACGAATTTTTATGTTAGGTATATTTTTCGTAAAAATTGGACTACGTCTCTCTCTTTTTTAAAATGTTTCTCCAGACAGTTATGGCTTAAAGGGCACATTCATTCACTTAAGCAAATTATATTGATTCAGATAAAATCATAATTAGCAGTACGAAGCGCGTTTCGTCGGGTAAACCCATGTTTGTTTGGTTTTTTCTTTAAATTCATATTCATTACGAAGTGTAGCAATCATCATAGCCACTGCGACAAAAAACTTTTCTAAATAGTTGTTTTGAGTTGCAATAACACTGGTCTTTCAATTAAAATATTCGTAAACCGAGGAAGACGAAAAGCCTCAGATAGGTACAAAGTTTACTGTAATTAAATTAAACAATTAAAATAACTGAAATAGAAATAATAAGCAATACAGTGAACTCTCCCTTTTTTTTGGAGGTCGTCTGACATATGTCTCCGATGGCACTGCAGCCTCATGGGCTTATTGTGCCAACCATCCTACCTTTTATGTCACCCAATCCACAAGCTTGGTTCCACGTACCAAATTGTACATCCCTAGCATGGGTTGGGTGGCATATTCTGCTGGACTTAATTTTGGTTGTCCATAAATAGCCTGGCTTTTGTGATCCAAAGCCTCACACTCGTACAGTAAGTGATATGCTGTTTCAGTTCCCCTATTGAACAGTCTGCAGTTAAGGTTCCCTTCGTACAGCCCAATTCTATTCAGGTGTCCTTTTAGGGCACAGTGACCCGTGAGAAGACCTGTAATTATGCGGAGCTGACTCCTATGTAATTTTATTAGTTTCTCAGCTCTCCGTTTTGAGGGTCCCCTTGTTAAGGGCCTCCCGTGTCGCTGACCAGGTACGTTCCCCCAGTATTCTTTGTGTTTGTTTTTGACCCATTCCCTGACTTGTCCCCTAATTATTGTTTTAGGTACTCCTAAAGCAGGTTCTGGACCAAAATATAAAGCTGATGAACCGTTACTTGCCAGCTCATCTGCTTTCTCATTACCGTCTATCCCGGTGTGTCCTGGCACCCAGAATAGATTTACACTATTTCTTTCGGCCAGTTCTTCCAGTTCTTGTCGGCATTCCCATACCAGCCTTGACGTCACTTTCGGGCTCATTAGTGCCTTCAGTGATGCTTGGCTGTCTGTGAGTATATTGATCCGTCTATTTTCATAGGCCCTCAAGTTGTTCATTGCGACACACTGCAGAATTGCGTACATTTCCGCTTAAAACACAGTTGTGTATGTTCCTAGTGGGAAACTGAGTCCTACATTCTCTGTTTCACTAACTCTCCCTTGAACAAACAGTAGTCGTTCCGCATAAAGTGTCCGTTTAACCTTCCGATGACCAACCTTTTTTTGTTACACGGATGACCAAGGGGGGGGGGGGGGAAATGACCCCAGGTCAAAAATGCCAAAAATGACAAAATTAACAAAAAAATTAAGTTTTTTTTTTAATTTTTTTAATTTTTTTGGCATGGACTTTATGTCATTCAGCCAGTCACAAAGTGAGTATTAGTCTCATGTGTAGTGTGTATGTTGAGTAAGTGTCTTGTTACTTTGCAAAGTCGACGGCATTAGCGTAAAACTACTTGGAATTGCACATAATAGACGGCATTTTACTAAACATCAACTTCAGAATATATTTTTTATTCGTAAAATATAGGGAATTTTTTTAAGTTCAAAATACGAGAATATCTAGAATGATATTAAAGTCAAATAAAAAAATTATTAGTTAAAAATTGAAAATACTTAAAGAAAAACATACGCTGGGGTCACAATTTCCCCCGCTTGGTCATCCGAAGGTTAAAGGAGGTGTCCGGTGAAGAGAAAAAAATATGCTAACTTAAGTTTTTTAAAAATAATTGCATGTATTCTTGTTCTCATGATCATTTTTTAGTGCGTCATTAATTATGACGTCACATACTGTATTGGGTGTGTCGAGACTTATTTCATGTAATTATTGACGAATCTGACAGATGCCAGAATCGTACTTCGCCATAGGTGAAAAGCTTGTGGAATTAAACTAATTAGTAATTTAGTAGATTTGATTTTTACACAATATGTTAACATGTAGGTATTTTTTATAAAGGGGAATAAAATTAAAAATTAAACAATATTGTTAATTAAATTTATAAATATGGAAACATTAAAAAATGACACAAAACTATCCATAAACTGTGTTATTATCTTCTTCTCTAGGTGCTGTCTCCGCTTCAAAATCATCAAATCCGGCAATCATCAGAGAGATCTTTATTTCTGAAACCGCGGATCTAAATAATTCATTGTTATTACATCCAAACCAGTTCCTAAGGTTCTTCAGCCATGAGTTACGTCTCCTTACTCTGGATCTTTTTTTTGCATAATGACCTGGAGTATTAGATATACATCTCTCATTACATGTCCCATATATCTCAGTTTTCTTCTTATTTGTTAGTTCTTCTCGTTCCCTATGCGTAAGTCTCATTACCTCTACGTTGGCTATTCTATCTACTCATGAGATTTTTAGCACTCTTCGGTACATCTCGAATGTCTCTAGTCTCCTCACGCCAATGACTAACTTTTAACGAACTAAATTCTAAACCAAAACACAAAATAATGCACAAAAACGTTGTGAAACACAAGGGAAGTCGAATTCGAATTTCAAAATGACAGGTACACAAAATACTGACCTGAATAATAACCGTCACTTGACTCTTTGACACTTCTAAAAAATGGCCAAAATGGACGAAGTTTTCGTCAAATGTTCGTAATACGAGTATTTGATTGGCTAGAAAAAACGCGCATTCTAAATATCAACGAATCAAACGTAGGTTAGGAATAGACATCTTATGTATATAACCATTGTAATGCTGCATTATTTTTGTGTTTAATCACGGAGCTACCGCTTTTTCCGTCTCATCTAACTTAATGCATTAGAGAGAAATCGAAAAACTGTGACGCACTGAAAAATGATCATGAGAACAAGAATATGTATGTATATATATATAAAAAGACCACCATCCACAACACAAGTTGTGGATGAGCACGCAGCATTGTCTATGAACATTGGCTATTTAACTTTTCAATTTTCTCTCTGCGTTCTTCTATCAAAATATCATATTGTTACAAAATAGAATAATGGTCCTATCTTTAGAAGACTTGCCTCCAATGCACCTTTCTCCTTTTCAGGGTATAAGTTTTCTCCACATACAGATTTGAAGGAAATATTGTGTCATTTACAAAATTTCTCGAGCCATCCACCAGAAGCTTTCATATCAACGCTTCGTTCCCTTGCAACTTCTAATCCCTTTTGTTGAATAATTTTACCAGAAACAGAAATATTTTTAGACCGCACTTCACACAACCAATCGAAAACAATTATTTATAAGTCTAATGCAGTACCATCGGTTTTCAAAAATTTTCTTTTCGCTTCCAGGTTTCCGTTTTCAGAAAACTGATTGATTAAATCATTTTATGTTTCAAAATTTCACTGGGAGGTTTTCCAATTACAAATTTTTCAGCTAACTGTCTTACACTTAATTTATGCTTCTCTCCATAATGAATCAAATCGACTTTTTCTTTCAAACTTTAAAAAAAAACTAAAACTAGACACAACATTTACTATGAAATTTAATCCGAAAATAAGATTTTTAAGAAAACACTCATAAAAATACAACGACGCGCGACGTCTATTAGATATTATGCACTTATGTAGTGTTGATAACGTGAACAGTATCAAATATCATGTCGTGGACATCTGTATCGATTTGAAATAATAAATGTATTATAAAATATAAATTATAGTTTTATATTGTAAAATATTTGGAAAAAAAAATATGATAATTTTTTTCATTTACTGTCCGCATTTTCACATCATTTACTGTCAGCGTCCGTTGTTGAGAGTGTCCGTAGAAGGGAGTTAAAGGGTACACGTTCATATTATATGGCCGAGTAATCTTTGTTTTAAAAATCGTCCGTGTAGAGGAGTTGTCCGGCGAAGAGAGGTTAAGAGAGAGTTTACTTTATTTTAAATCCAAGACTTTTAGTTAAGAAACTGCTTTCTGTCAGCATCCTAAATCCCCGGCTTTTACAATTTATAAGCACAGAGATGGCGAATATAGAAGAAAGCAGATAAATGACACGGTCACGTATCTATTTTCTTTTTGTCTAGGAAAAGGACCGAAATACAGTTTCAAGTACTCAAATCTGTGTAAAAATGAAAAAGAGAAAAGACAGTTTTTGTTTTTATTTGATTCAGAGTTGGACCACCATCTCCAAATATCTATTTCTGCCTCTCAGGCTTTATCAATGGAGCTATGTAGTCACAACTCTGAATCAAACACTAACAAACTGCCTTATTTAACCCGGCAGCTGCCACGTGGGGTGCTACCATCACCCCATTACCAGAGAACGGCAGTTCTCGCCAGAGGCGCACACCTACACCCCCTACACTACACGCGACACTATATATAAACGAAATTTTCGATTTTCTAAATCTAACTGAATTGAAAATTGGGCCACATCCCATCTTAAAGTTCAGGAAAAGACTCACCCATTCATATGTCAACCATCCATTTTGGCCCAAGGGTGTGGATTTTACGGCCCCTCCTATTTAGGGTCTGTTTTTCGTTCTCGTCCCCAAAACTCCCAAAAACTTCGAAAATTTAACTCCGACCTTTACGGTTTCTAATAGAAGCGATCATTACCTTTCCAACGCATGTCTAATTTTGGAAATCGGTTACACCGTTCAAAAGTTACCGAGCTCAGAAATATGAGTCAATTTTTATTTAAAAAAGGGAAAATAGTCAAGAAAGCCACTGCGCATCCGCTAGGAAAAATATTCTAATTCGGATTTTTTGCACAATCTTACCCAAAAAGGACTCCTTTTAACAAATTTGCATGTTGCCAAGACCAGAAGGTGGTCAAAAATTTTTTAAACGTTTTTTTTTTGTTTTTTTTTTCCTAAAATATTTTTTTTTCATGGAAAAAATTTTTAGGTTTTTGGGATCATTCCAAACAGAAAAGGTCTTTAGTGACTTTTCTCTAAAAATTATAGTTTTTGACAAATAAGCGATTAAAAATTGAAAAATTGCGAAATCGGCCATTTTTAACCCTCAAAAACTATGTGAAAAACTGAAAATTTTAATGTTGCCAGGTAGGTAGATATTCTTTAAGCATTGATTGATGAAATCCCGAAGAGTTTTTTGCAATACAGTATTCAAAACTCCTTTGTTTTTTAATTGCTAATCAAGCGTGCGCGACACTATTTTCCACCGACAGTATGGTGCAAATGAAAGGAATAAATTCGTTATTTCGTAAACCGGCGACTTTAAGGAAAAATCCCGAAACAGGTCGATTTTTATTTTTAAGTTATGATATTGTAGCATATATATACTAGTGACGTCATCCGTCGGGGCGCGATGACGTAATCGATGATTTTTTTAAATTAGAATAGGGGTCGTGTGCTAGCTCATTTGAAAGGTTCTTCAATTCTCTATTCACTAGTATAAAAATTTACATAATTATGTATACATAGTGTCCTTCTACTTCCTTTTTTGTCAAATAATTTAATTTAATAAAAAATTTTTGGACACCCTGTATAAATAATTATGTAAATGAGCTAGCACACGACCCCTATTCTTGTTTAAAAAAATCATCGATTACGTCATCACGTCCAGATGGATGACGTCACTAGTATACCATATATGCCACAATATCATAACTTAAAAATAAAAATCGACCTGTTTCGGGATTTTCCTTAAAGTCGCCGGTTTACGAAATAACCAATTTATTCCTTTCATTTGCACCATACTGTCGCCGGTGGAAAATAGTGTCGCGCACGCTTGATTAGCAATTAAAAAACAAAGGAGTTTTGAATATTATATTGCAAAAAACTCTTCGGGATTTCATCAATCGATGTTTAAAGAATATCTACCTACCTTGGCAATATTCAAATTTTCAGTTTTTCACATAGTTTTTGAGGGTTAAAAATGGCTGATTTCGCAATTTTTCAATTTTTAATCGCTTATTTGTCAAAAATGTATCATTTTTAGAGAAAAGTCACTAAAGACTTTTTCTGTTTGGAATGATCCAAAAAACCTAAAAAAACTTTTTTCCATGCAAAAAAATAATTTTAGGAAAAAGACAAAAAAAAACGTTTAAAAAATTTTTGACCACCTTTTGGTCCTGGCAACATGCAAATTTGTTAAAAGGAGTCCTTTTTGAGTAAGATTGTGCAAAAAATCCGAATTAGAGTATTTTTCCTAGCGGATGCGCAGTGGCTTTCTGGACTAAAATGTTTGTGGATATGTATGTATGTGTGTGGAAAAGTTAAACCGATCTGAATTTTTTTTCTGCATTTAAAGAGGGGGTGAGGGCCGATTCAGAACCGGTGTAGTTTGTGAGTTTTGACTACCTATAAGCCAGCTGTAGGACTTGGTAAGTACAAAACGGCATATTTTTTGGCGGTTTATATCTTCGGTTAAGGACTAGATAGGAGAACAGTGGATACACCAAATCAATAGCGTTGAGTTATGTTTTCAAATGGTATCTAATCTGTCAGGATCAGACATACACTTGGCTCAGTATAGCCGAAAAACTGAAAAACTAAACTTTAAAAATTTTGATTTTTCGACAATAATTACATAAATTTCAACCTACGAATTACGCCAATAACTGAGCGTTTGTAGAAGCGCTCTAGACGAATCTAACGATGTATACCTTATATCTGTAAAAATTCGAATTTTTAAGTTATAGGCTTTATAAAATGATCAAATCTATTTTTTATGGGAAAAATGGTTTTTTAAGCTCAATAATTCCTGTAAGAGCTTCGGTTATCATACTTGAGTAGCTAAATATCGTGTCTTAAATTAAGTGATTTTTACGTTAGATATACCCGTTGAAAAATTACAAGAGTGAGTTGGTGAAGTTCCTGAGTAGGAGTTGCATCAGAGGCTGTGTAAGTCATATTACATTACATCAATCATCAGTAATAACAAGAATAACCATTTAAAAACACAAGAATAACCTTAAATTATTTCAATTACAAACAAGAATTTGTTATTTTTTTGTGATTTACACCGATTAATTGGCTTGTTATTGTCTTAATACAGGACCGTAATCAGATCAAATGACTTATTTCAAAATTTATTTAAATGGATAACATCAATTCCGAATTAGCTCAAGAAATGAGCTCTATTCCACCACCAACACCTATAAAAACGTATTCAGCAGTTACCAGTACTCCTTGTAATGCTAGTTTTCTATCCAGAAAGCAATCTGTTGTATTCAGTTCATTGGAAAATGTAAAACTTGAAGATTACCTTATATCACTTGGATCAGTTATATCTCCAAAAGATATACTATTCATCTCACGTATATCTAATAACAGAATTTGTATTTATTTATCTAAAGAAGAATTAGTGGACAAATTTATCAATATTCGTCAAGGAAAAATCAGAGTTAACAATCAAATAATACAAGGAAGAAGATTAATTACTCCTAGTGAACGACTAATATTATCCAATGTATCCCCATCAATTCCACAAACAGAACTACAGAAAATTCTAGAAACAGAACTACAGAAACTAGGTGTTAAATTTATGTCTCCCATATCATTCCTTAGAATTGGCACACCTCGTCCTGAATTTCAACATATACTAAGTTTCCGCAGACAGGTATATATTTCACCTTTAGTCGACCTAGTACTTCCTGAATCCTTATTAATTTGTAATGACAATAAAACCAATAGAATTTTTATGTCTTTTGACCAATATTTATGTTATATTTGTAAAAATATTGATCATGTAGCCTCAAACTGTCCTCAAAAAAATAATAACAATTCAATAATAAATAACACGGTAACTACAGCAGACACTATAATATCTGACGTGATAATACATTTAGCACAAATCCGTTCTGATTCAAATCATTTTGTAGAAGATAGTCAATCTATACATGACAAAAATAAAGACTTTAATATAATAAACAAATGCGACACATCAAAGCCAGAAACCGAGAACCCGCCCACAAATAAAGATATAAACGTTAATGAACCAGGACCAGAAATTGCTTGCTTGCTACCAGGAGCAGAAACCAATGAATCATCGTTCACTTCACAAATTAACGAAAGATCTTTCTCCGAAAGAGTAACACCACCTGATACTCCTGAATGTGCTCCTGAATGCTTTAAAAAACCTACTACAGATACACGTTCAAAAAAGAAGAAAACTTCCCAAACAAGAGGTACTATTGATATAAAGAAACAGATGGAACCAACTTAAGCATTTTTTGAAGACGAAAAAAATCACGCTGTTCTTAATTATCAAGAAACAATACACTTTTTTGAAAACGCATATGGTTCAGCTGACACATTGAGTGTTGCTCAAACTTTCACAAATAGACCAGGGCGCATCTGTAAAAATATTAGTACATTTAAACGTTGAGAGGTGACTCAAATTTTTTTGGAGAAATTGCTTGAAAATAACTCAAATAATAATATTTGAGTTATTCTCCCTCTCAAAAAGGTCAGGAGCATTGTTTAAATAATCCAAATATCAAAAAATGAAGGGAAAATTCGATTTTTTTCTTCGTTTTTTAATTATAACTTTAAAAGTATTCATTTCCGAGAAAAGATGTACTGACATAAAAGTTGCGTAACTAATGCCCGGTTGCACCAACAAATCTTAAGCTTCAGTCGAGAATATCATAAGAATTAATATATTATAATTATAATATATTACAATAAGAATACCATAATATAATAATAGATATAATTGATAATAAGGTAAGAATATAAAATTATGGTGCAACGTAAGTGATATTCAAGGAGGCCCTATCTATAAGTAGAGCTTAGCTAAGCTGGAGCTTAAGATCTGTTGGTGCAACCAGGCATAAATTTCCTACAATATAGAATTGGTTAAAAATTTAAAAAATAGTCACCCTAGTTGCAAAATAGCAATAATTGCGAAAAAATCATACAAAAACCAGTATTTGCATTTTACGTTTTTCAACCATTTATGCTACACTTAGGACCTTCATATTTTACCCAAAAAAGCTATATGATACAGAAAAACAATACTGTTATTTCATTAGGATCGGTTCAATAGATTTTGCAAAATAAATTTTGCAATCCAGCTTTCGCAAAAAAAATTCATTTTTTCAAAATGTTACAGGACTGAAAATAAAGCAGATAGCAAGTTAAAATTTTTTTTGCGTATAGAAGTGTACCGTACCTTTCATTTTCAATTTGCAAAATTAAAATCGATTAATTACCACGGAGTCAGGAATTTTTTTAAATAAACATTAATTATTGGTGCTACGCGCAGGACAGCCGATAGTTAGCTCTGATTGGGCATTCCAATGACCTTTGATAATGATTGATACATTTTAATTTTTATTACATTTCCATATAAATAAATAAATTTGTTTATTGCAAAATAAAAACACATACTCTATCCTTTGAAATAACCCTTTTTTTAGCAAAAACTTTCTTTGTTAATATTATATTTTAAGTTAGAGAATAAAAGTTTATTATTTTTAAACATATGCATTTGTTTAAACAATATTTCACAAACAGCAATAAAATTAGTTTGATTTTTGTGGAATAAAAATATTAAAATACAACAAAATATAGAGTAAGAAAATAATATATTAGATAAAGATTGGAAGAAATTTTGGTGGAAATCAACTTGTGTGAATCGAACAAGGCTGTCCTGCGCGTAGCACCAAAAATTAATGTTTATTTAAAAAAATTTCTGACGCCGTGGTAATTAATCGATTTTAATTTTGCAAATTGCAAATGAAAGGCACAGTACACTTCTATAAGCAAAAAAAATTAAACTTGCTATCTGCTTTATTTTCAGTCCTGCAACATTTAAAAAAATGAATTTTTTTTGCGAAACTGGATTGCAAAATTTATTTTGCAAAATCTATTAAGCTGATCTTAATGAAATTTACAGTGTTATTTTACTATATTATATAGTTTTTCTGGGTAAAATATGAAGTTCCAAGTTTAGCATAAATGGCTGAAAAACGTAAAATGCGAATACTTGTTTTTGTATGGTTTTTTTTCGCAATTATTGCTATTTTGCGGCAAGGATGACTATTTTTTAAATTTTTAACCAATTCTGTATTGTAGGAAATTTAATTTCACAACTTTTATGTCGGTACAACCTTTCTCAGAAATGAATAGTTTTAAAGTTATAATCAAAAAACCAATATAAAATCGAATTTTTCCTTCATATTTTGACATTTTGATTATTTAAACAATGTTCCGGACCATTTTGAGTGAGAGGATAACTCTAATATTATTACTTGAGTTATTTTCAAGCAATTTCTTCAAAAAAATGTGTGTCACCTCTCAACGTCCATCTCAAAACAGATGCGCCCTGGGCTAAAAAGATATTGAGGGGTTACTAGAATTATTAGACAACATCTATCCTCTGTTCGATGAAAAAATCATGAAAACACGTTGTACAAAAATTAAACGTAAAATATGTAAACAGTTGGATGTATTTATATTCCTCCTCCGAAATGAAGGAGTGTTTCCAAACACTTGGAATAATGTTTACACAATACCTATCCTTAAACCTGGTAAACCACGTTCAGACCCAAACTCCTACCGGCCGGTATCGTTAGGAAGTGCAATGAGCAAAGAACTCGAGAAATTAATCAACCGACGCCTTATTTGGATACTCGAGCAAAGATCTTTTCTATCTAACAAACAAAGTGGATTTCGTAAAGATAGATCAACCCTAGACAACTTAGTTGACCTCGAGTCCGAAATACACGAAGCTCTAGCAAATAATCAGAGCTGCATAGCGGTATTTTTTGATATAACCAGAGCGTTTGATACAGTGTGGCGCCATGGTATAATTAAAACTTTACAGGAATTAGGTATACAAAGAAATATTCTAAATTTTATCACTAATTTTTTAAAAAACCGAAGCTTCCAAGTAAAAGTAGACAATTTTATTTCTAACAAAAGAATACAGGAAACTGGTACCCCCCAAGGATCATCGATTAGTGTTACTCTTTTTCTTGTTGCTATAAATAGCATTATGGAAAATGATACTCCACCAGTAAAGAGTAGACTATACGCAGATAACCTCATAATTTATAGGTCTGGATACCGCGTATGAAAAAAAAGTTGATTAATAGCAAGCTGAAAATTTGTTAATAGCTTAAGGGTGTCTAGTCGGACAAACTTTGATATATGGGAACACTGGAACAGGGGAAGTTTTAATTGTGGAACAGGTTAAAAATTTGGAACGGTCAGACCACGAAAACGGCACATGTATTTTGTCCGACAGAACAGACTTAAACTCTCCGAACAGAGATTAAACTCTCATGCAAAAATCAGACTGATATTTATCACCAAATGGGAGTTTTAATGAGTGGAACATGTAGAATATGTTAAATGACAGGAATTATGACAGGTGATAAATAGCAGTCTGATTTTTGCATGAGTGTTTAATCTCTGTTCGGAGAGTTTAAGTCTATTCTGTCGGACAAAATAAATGTGCCGTTTTCGTGGTCTGACCGTTCCAAATTTTTAACCTGTTCCACAATTAAAACTGCTCCTGTTCCAGTGTTCCCATATATCAAAGTTTATCCGACTAGACACCCTTAAGCTATTAACAAATTTTCAGCTTGCTATTAATCAACTTTTTTTTCATACGCGGGATCCAGACCTATTATTGTAAAGGAAGAAACATAGAACTAATTAAACAAACTTTACAAGATGCTATTTTGAAATCAGAAAAATGGTCAATGAAATCGGGAATGAAATCTGGTGCCAATAAAAGTGAATGTATTCATTTCACCAGTAAACGCAATATTAGTAGTCCAGAACTTTCAATCTTTAATCAAAAAATAGATTATGTTGACTGTATCAAATTCCTTGGAGTAAAGTTTGACAATCATTTAAATTTTAAGCAACATATTTATCATCTTAAAAAATCTTGCTAACAATATTGGAACATAATGAAGGTCCTAGCTATTAAAAATTGGGGATATGATCAAGATATCCTATTGACAGTATACAGGGTGTAACAAAAATACAGGTCATAAATTAAACCACATATTCTGGGACCAAAAATAGTTCGAATGAACCTAACTTACCTTAGTACAAATATGCACATAAAAAAAGTTACAGCCCTTTGAAATTACAAAATGAAAATTGATTTTTTCGAATAGATCGAAAAATATTGGAGATTTTTTATTGAAAATGGACATGTGGAATTCTTATGGCAGGAGCATCTTAAAGAAAAATTATAGTGAAATTTGTGCACCCAATACAACTTTTATGGGGGTTTTGTTCGCTTAAACCCCCCAAACTTTTGTGTACGTCTTAATTAAATTATTATTGTGGTACCATTAGTTAAATGCAATATCATTAAAACTTTTTTGCCTCTTAGTATTTTTTCGATAAGGCAGTTTTTATCGAGTTGAGGCTTTATTTTCAATATGTTTACATAAAAATTTTATGGGGGTTTTGTTCTTTTAAACCCCCTAAATGTTTGTGTACGTTCCAATTAAAATATTACTGCGGTACCATTAGTTAAACACGGTGTTTTGAAAACTTTTTTGCCTCTTTGTATTTTTTCGAAAAGGCACCTTTTATCGAGATGTGACTTCTTTTTTTAATATGGTTTAAAATATCCCTTAAAATGTAAATCATAAATAAATGTTCATATTATCACAAAGTCTCCATAATCGTACTTAACCATATACAAATATGTGGTGGATTTGACAAATATTCGAAATATTTCGATAAAAACTGATTTTTCGGAAAAGTACTAAGAGGCAAAAAAGTTTTAAAAACATCGTGTTTAACTAATGGCACTACAATAATAATTTAATTGGAACTTACACAAAAGTTTGGGAGGGTTTAAAAACAAAACCCTCATAAAATTTTTATGGGGTGTCCAAATTTCACTATAATTTTTTCTTAAGGTGATACTGCCATAAGAATGCCACATGCCATACTTTCGAAAAAATAGTTTTTAATTTTGTAATTTAAATGGGCTGTAACTTTTTTTATGTGCACATTTGTACTAAGGTAAGTTAAGCTCAATCGAATTATTTTTGGTCCCAGAATATTTGATTAAATTTATGACCTGTATTTTTGTTACACCCTGTATAATATTGATCCTCCTCTGGCTACAAGCTCCAGCCAGTGCATGTTTGATTAACAGCCGTCGAATCTACAGAATGCCATGCCAATTCACGCTAAAGAGTATTTATTTATTAAATGACAATGCTATACTTATCCTTGATCATTAGAGAGATACCTTTGTAAAACATTAAATTGTTGGGTACTAATACATTATTTAACCCTAACTTATACAATGGGGATATGGACAATGGTTGTTTTATTTAATACAGACCTATTATTAATTAGAACTGCCTCGACACTGGCTTTTCTCAACCCTAGAAAGACCAAGGGGGTTAAAAATTATCCACAACATTGCATTACATCCGATTTTCTAAATACCTTTGTTCCTAAAAATCTCAAATAATTAGTAGTTGTCGGAGTCTTACTAACTGCCCTATTAGGTACCATAATTAGCATTTCTATAATTTAATGCACTCCCTCGTACTCTTATAAAAACTTGACAGTGTACTTAATAATCCCCCTTATAGACGGAGAGTTTTCCCCCCTTTTTTATGGAGTTTTTCCTGTGAAATGTATCCATTGTATATTGACAATTATGACCCCTTTCAGGCTGACACCTCAGTGGATACAGGAAGTAGCAATAAGGGATGAAAGGGGAAAGTTAGCGCAGGCATTAAAGGTTTTCACCTCCTATTTTGTTAAACCTCCATTGATTTGCATGAAAATTGGTGACTAGTTAGAACATACCTCAAGAAACAAAACTGATTTAGTGCCACTTGCACTTTTACCCTGGTGGTGAGTATCACCCCTTCCCGCATGTGAAAACTATTATATTAAAAATAACCCCACAAATCGATAGAGGGACAAATTTTAAGTAAAATTTGTTATATCATGTTATTAAAATCAGTGCCGGATTAACCATTAGGCAAAGTAGGCAATTGCCTAGGGGCCACGGCCCCAAAGGGAGCCCCGTAGGGCCTCCCTAAACGAAAAAATAATATGTAATTAGAATTGAATAAAATATATAAATCATATAGTATGTTGAAAAATTCAAATATCGCGTAATACCATAAACTCGGTTTCACACGGAAATCCACAGCTAGTGAAGCTGCCACCAATGAAAAGTCAAGTGATGAAATAGAAACAGCTGAGCAAACATAGCTTCCGTTACTGCAAAAGATGAAAAAACATACAATGACAGTTATATTGCAGTTCAAGAAAAGAACCAGAAACCGAATCTAAGTTAGAAATTGAAGTTTAAGGTAAATTGGGCCCAGAATTCGGAAAGAACAGGATTATGGAATACCATAACTGAAGAAATATGAAATTTTGGATTGGGAAAGATTCTTCAGAATGTAAAAAATCTTAAGGGAAGTTTTTCAGCATCACACAGAAATTTAGAAGGCATTGCAAGATTTTTTACACAATCTATGGTTTCCGAAAATATATCAGTGTAACAAAAATTATAAGAGATTGGCTATATAATGTCTTCTTCTTCAAGTGCCGTCTCCTAATCGGAGGTTGGATATCATCATCACTATCTTTACTCTATCCACCGCTGCTCTAAAGGGTTCTATAGAACTGCATCTAAACCGGTCCCTTAAATTCTTTAACCATGACACTCTCCTTCTTCCTATACTCCTTCCGCCTCTTATCTTTCCCTGTATTATCAGTCTTAGCATTTCATATCGCGGTCCCCTCATTACGTGTCCCAGATATTGTAACTTTCTTATTTTTATTGTGTTTATTATTTCGCATTCTTTACCCATTTCTCGCAGTACTTCCGTGTTCGTTTTCCTCTGTGTCCATGCTATTCTAAGCATTCTTCTGTAACACCACATTTCAAATGACTGTAGCTTATTTATGTGTTCTTGCTTTAATGTCCAGCTTTCAAGTCCTTATTGTAGTATCGTGAACACGTAGCATCTCAAAGCTCTTGCTCTCAGTTCTAAGCTAAACTCTTTGTTGCAGAGAACTGTTTTCATTTTTACAAACGCATTTCTTGCTATTTCTATCCTGGTCCTTATTTCTGTTGTTTGATCATTTTTCTCTGAAATCCAGGTTCCTAGGTATTTGTATTTATCAACCCTTTCTATCGGTACATTTCCCAAATGTATGCTTGTTTGTATGTTTGTTTTCTTAGTTATTATCATGTATTTGGTCTTTTTTATATTCATTTTTAGTCCATATTCTTTACAGAAATTGTTTGTTTTGTTCAGTAGTAGTTGGAGTTGTTCAGCAGAGCTTGCTATAATCACGGTGTCATCTGCATATCTTATGTTGTTAATAGATCTTCCGTTAATTATTATTCCTTCACTTTGAGATAGCAATGCTTCTTCAAAAATGGCTTCACTATATGCATTAAAGAGTAATGGAGACATAATACATCCCTGCCGAACTCCTCTCCTGATTTCAATTTCTGGACTGGGTTCGTTATCTATTACAATTTGTGCTCTTTGATTCCAGTAAAGGTTTGTTATTATTCGTAAGTCCCTTTTGTCTATGTTTTTTGTCTTTAGAATTTGGACTAATTTTTCATGTCCTACTTTGTCAAAAGCCTTCTCAAAATCAACGTAACCAACATGCACATCCACATTCATGTCCATGCATCTTTGAGCTAACACATTAAAAGCAAATAACGCCTCTCTGGTTCCTAGTCCGTTTCTGAACCCAAACTGACTATCATCTATTCCTTCTTCTAGTTTTTTGTTTATACGACCATGTATTATTTTCAAGAATAATTTGAGAATGTGAGTTATTAATGATATTGTTCTGTATTCATGCAATCTTTAGCGTTTGTATTTTTAGGGATAGCACAAAAGGTTGAGAGTAACCATCGTTTTGGTATGTTTCCTGTTTTGTACACTGTGTTAAACAAGTCTACGATAATGTCTAAGGTTTCATCATTTATACATTTTAAGCTTTCTACTGGGATTTGGTCTGGACCTACTGCTTTACCATTTTTGCTGTTTTTTAATGCCGATTTAATTTCTTCTTTTAATATCTTCAAAACCATATCATCTTCTACTTCGACTTCCATCTGCTCTGTTCTATTGTCTTTGAACAATTCATTTATGTATTCTGTCCATCTCTTTAATTTTTCGTTAGTACTCAACACAAGTTTCCCATCTGTATCTTTTAGTATTCCCGGTTTTCTTTTTCTGTTGAATCTGCGTTAATTCCTTAATATTTTTATGTGTGTTAAAATTATCATGTCTTTTCTGGTGTTCTATATAATGTACTTTCCCTCAAATGGAAATTATTACTGCTTTCCATGTATTCTTTTTGGCGAACATGGCGAACACTCATCGGCAGGCAGCGTCTTCATGGTCGAATTGACAGCTCTTTGGAAATTTAATTTAATCAAAAACGAGATTACTGGATTCAAGTTCTGAAAAGAGTAGTCTCTGTGGTTAAGTTTTTATCTTCTCGCGGATTAGCATTTAGAAGTGATACAGAGATCCTTCGTTCACAAAATAATGGAAACTACTTAGACATTTTAGAGCTACTTGCAGAGTACGATCCTCTTTAAACTCTCACTTAGCTAAGTATGGAAAACGGTACTTTAAAACCTTCGTACTTTTCTTCAAAAGTCTGGGAAGGAATAAGAGAAGCAATGGGAAAACACGTTTTGAATACAATTGTTAAAGAAATTAAGCACGCCAAATACTATTCCTTACGTGTCGATTCAATACCAGATTTGTCTCATATTGACCACTTGACTATTTATTAAGATATGTAAATCCAACTGATGGTAAAGTGTATGAGGGTTTTCTCACATTCATACATATCGCCTCTTTCCTTCAATAACGTGACAAGTCCAAAAACTCAATATTTTTTTTATTTGATAATTAAAACCGCCGTGTCAAACTTTAATTTCTCCAAAAATGCGGTATCTATTCAGTGAGTAATAGCAAATGGTCCAAGAGCTGTGAGACATTTTTGAGTAGGTATTTTAGGCAACCTGAAAATTTTTCAGGTGACTCTTCCATGATAGCCTAATACAAAAATGCCGGTCTGGCTGGAGGGTAGCGGTTATTTTCCCCAAAAATCCCCCCCAAAGTTAAAAAAAGGGGTAAAAATTGTTATTACAAAAAATATCATTGACGTGACTTTAACGTAAATTTAAATATTCAAATATAAAGAAAATAAACAGGCCAGGCGATTTGAGGGCGATTTTAACTCTGCAAGATACTTGCATGGGCGCCCCAGGATTATTTTCAGGGGATGCATCTGAACTTCAGAAGATTTCATCTGAATCTGTACATACTATTAACGAGTATAAAATATGCAACTTTACATGCAAATCTATGTACATTCCTTCCGGACAGGGAAGTACAATTATTATTTTGACAGGGTATTTTTTAATATTAAAAATAAATATTCTAAAAAAGACAGGTTTTTTTTTGGTGAAATTTTCCAACTGCCATGTGATCGAACAAATTACGCGTACATATAAATGAAAAGCGCTATAGGTAAGCAGCAGTGTGAGAAAGAGCTTATACCGATAGCTGTTTGCGTCCTCTGTTGTACCTGAGCGAGTCCGTTCGCTCGAGAAAAATCACGTGACCTGGCGATCCCATGTTGTTGTGCCTCGAAACTTTAGAGTAATTATTATATATTATAATTTTTTAAGTAACTTTTTCTTAATCAAAGAAAAATAATACGTACTATACAATAGATTTTGCAAATATGATAGAAAAAGACAGATTTATTATTATAAATATATAGGTAGAAAAGTATAAAAGTATAAACTAAATTAATTCTGTGTGCGAATCTTGTACTTCTTCTTCAAACTCCTCATCTGAGCTTAAATATTCACTGTCTTCTTCTTCGTCAGACTCCCCTCGAGACTCAGATTCCTCTTCTACATGATCTGTAAATAGTTGTAATATGTATTTAGAATTAA
Source organism: Diabrotica virgifera virgifera (assembly GCF_917563875.1). NCBI lineage: Eukaryota > Metazoa > Arthropoda > Insecta > Coleoptera > Chrysomelidae > Diabrotica > Diabrotica virgifera. Next base: position 187,278,483 of record NC_065446.1, on the reverse strand, counting down.
TTAAAAATTAATTAACGACAATTTAATTAAATTACTACGTATTCTCTGTCCTTTTATACGGAGTCGAAGCCTGGACAATCACGGGCGCATCTGAAGAAAGACTTGCCATTGTTAAGATGTGCTGTTATTGAATAATGTAAAAAATATCATGAACACAACACGTAACAAACACGGAAACATTAAGAAAGATGAAAAACGCAAAAGAAATACTCAACACTATAAAGGAAAGAAAAATGAGCCAAAATAAATATTCATTCTCTTCTTCTTCGTTCGTCTCCCCTCGAGACTCAGATTCCTCTTCTACCTGATCTGTAAATAGTTGTAAATATGTATTTAGAATTAATTAAAAATTAATTAGTGATTAATTAATTGAGTTGCTGCGTATTCTTACTTATATAACTAATACTTAATACTTTTCCTTATATTATAAAGTAGCTCATTTTTCTTTCTTTCATAGTGTTGAGTGTTTGTTTTGCCTTTTTTTATCTTTCTTAATGTTTCCGTGTTTGTTACGTGTTGCGTCCATGATATTTTTTTACATTATTCGATAACACCACATCTCAACAATGGCAAGTCTATCTTCAGATGCGCCCGTGATTGTCCAGGCTTCGACTTCGTATAAAAGGACAGAGAATACGTAGCAACTCAATTAATTAATCAGTAATTAATTTTTAATTAATTATAAATACATATTACAACTATTTACAGATCATGTAGAAGAGGAATCTGAGTTTCGAGGGGAGTTTGACGAAGAAGAAGACAGTGAATATTTAAGCTCAGATGAGGAGTTTGAAGAAGAAGTACAAGATTCGCACACAGAATTAATTTAGTTTATACTTTTATACTTTTCTACCTATAACTTTTTTAATAATATATCTGTCTTTTTCTATCATATTTGCAAAATCTATTGTATAGTACCTATTATTTTCCTTTAATTAAGAAAAAGTTACTTAAAAAACTATAATATATAATAGTTACTCTGACGTTTCGAGGCACAACAACATGGGATCGCCAGGTCACGTGATTTTTCTCGAGTGAACGGACTCGCTCAGGTACAACAGAGGATGCAAACAGCTATCGGTATACGCTCTTTCTCACACTCCTGCTTACCTATAGCGCTTTTAATTTATATGCACGCGTAATTTGTTCGATCACATGGCAGTTGGAAAATTTCACCAAAAAAAACCTGTCTTTTTAGAATAATTATTTTTAATATTAAAAAATACCCTGTCAAAATAATAATTGTACTTCCCTGTCCGGAAGGAATGTACATAGCTTTTCATGTATAGTTGTATATTTTATACTCGTTAATAGTATGTACAGATTCAGATGAAATCTTCTGAAGTTCAGATGCATCCCCTGAAAATAATCTTGGGGCGCCCATGCAAGTATCTTGCAGAGTTAAAAATCGCCCTCAAATCGCCTGGCCTGTTTATTTTCTTTATATTTGAATATTTAAATTTACTTTAAAGTCACGTCAATGATATTTTTTGTAATAACAATTTTTACCCTTTTTTTAACTTTGGGGGGGATTTTTGGGGAAAATAACCGCTACCCTCCAGCCAGACCGGCATTTTTGTATTAGGCTATCATGGAAGAGTCACCTAAAAAATTTTCAGGTTGCCTAAAATACCTACTCAAAAATGTCTCACAGCTCTTATACTAAAATGTATGAGGAAAAGAAACAGCGGAACGGTGCTACATTGCGATGTCACGTTATCTCTTTCTTCAGAGTGCTTTGCTTCAAAAACGTGAGAAGACAGTTGTCACTCCGCAAGCGAAGAGGAAGGTGCACTAGTTTTTCGACAAAAACGTGATATCATGACGATATTACATTGTGATTGCAAAGGTATGTATTCATTGAATAATATTTTTTTATTCTATAGTGTGATATGTTTATATTAAAACAGTGTTGTTGAAAAATGTCCGTGGAGTGTGAATTGGTATATACCTTCGTGTCACACTGTTGCTGAAAATATATAAACTTTGCTTTGTGTTATCTAAGGATACCACGTTGTATATGATAAAAGTTTTCCAAGTACAAAAAACAAGTTCAAGTTACATTCTGATATTTCGTTCTTCCCGAAAAAAACAATATTTTTATGGAGAATATTTTTGAATATTACATTGTTCATACTAAAATAAATAACTAGTATGTACTTATTTTTTCAGATGAAATCGCGATCTATGAGGATCCTTGAACTAACAATGGCAACCGAGAAATCGAACACCCCCGTTCTAATGACTAGGACAGGTATGTAAGTTTTAGTTATCTACGAAGTATTTAGACACCCATTAGACGATAGGTTGTGTTGTCATTCATTGCCGATTCTGGCTACGATTGACCGATAACTTGTGTAAAATTTAAATATCTGTGTTAGGTAGGGTATTCCTAACAGGTTTACGTATATGGCTGTTATTACTATTATTTTCTGTTTTATTCTTATTTTCTATTATATAATAAATATTATTAAATTTGACGTACCGTTTTTTAGATAATGGCAAAACATTAAACATACAGAATGGAACTTCAAACATAGAGGACTGATTGTTAACAGAAGGAAAAGTTGACTTAACAGTTCCGAATCGTAGTCGTTGTGATTCGATTAGCAGTAGTTCGTCTAGTGACTCATCAACCAGCTCATCAAGCTCTTTCAATGAAGGTAATTTAATGTATTTAATTAATGTTCATTTCAATGTAATCAAAAGCATTTCATTTTTTTACCTAATTTGAGTAATATTCTATTCAATGTAATCAAAAGCATGGCATTTTTTACCTAATTTTGGTAATATTCTAACCATAATTTTCTTTACAGATAGCGACGACTCCGTAAAAGACCCAGACTATGAAGATATAGAACTAAGACATGGTAATGGAAGTTATGCTTCATGGCCTGACGGATAAGATTTACCTATTAGACAAGAAATCAAGACAATATTTTATGTGAAAGTGTGAATCAGCTATCTAGGGAAGTTCATGAAATGATACTTAATAATCTTATACCAATACAAAGTAAACCGTGTGATAAGGAAAATGTAAGCGCCTCTCAACAGAAGTTAACAAATCCAGATTGCAGGCAAAATAAAATAGGAAAGAAAAGACAAAGACAAGAAGATAATTGTCAAAAAAATGTAGTAAAGAAACTGAGAAACTGTGGAAAATCTTATCAGACACTAAAGGCAAAGAAATCCATTCCAGAATGTACATTGAAACCACCTTGCAGAGAAAGTTGTGCTTTCAAATGCCGGTCAAATATCACAGAGGAGCGACGTTTGCAATTATTTAAAGAATACTGGGATTTAGGAAACATCGAAAACAGTGGCCATTTATCGCAAACAGTGTTGAAGCAGTCGTCCCAAAATATCGTTACGTTAAAATGGATGCCGATGGGAACGTTGCACCTTCTCGTGACAATAACAACGCTTTCTTTTTAACTGTTGCTGGTGTAAAGACTAGAGTGTGTAAAATATTCTTTAAAAATACTTTAGCAATTAATAACCGGCCTATTGAGACGGCCTTAAAGAAGAAGATAGAGACAGCAACATTTCAGCAATGAAAGATAATTGCGGATGTCATGAAGTTCTCTCACATATAGAGATAGAGAATGATAAAAAAGACAATACAATTCTGGTCGCAGTGTATGACTTGCAGCAGTGTTCCAGTTCCCCAAAAGGGAGATCTCGGTCTGCTACTATAAATTGACATTGAATATTTTTAATTTAACCATATACAACATTCAGAATAGCTGTGTTAAAAGCTATGTTTGGGATGAGTCAAACGCCCATAGAGTTGTGAATGAAATCTTTACATGTGTTAACAAGTACCTTAAGAAAGTTTCAAAAACAGTCAACAATTTAGACCTTGTGTTCTATTTTGTTAATTGTGCAGGCCAGCAAAAAAATACATTTATGATCTGTATGTATCTATACACAGTAAAAACAATTGAAAATATTAACTCAGTAACGCATAAATATTTGATAAAATGGCACACCCAAAACGAGAGAGATCCTGCTCATTCTCAAATTGAGAGAGAAATTAAACGTCAATTAAGATGCGGCCCTATGTAACGGCCCTAACTAACTTTTCTTTACTGAAAGATGAAAATAATGAGACAGTAAAACTAGCAGGTTTAAAGGTGATTCACAGTGTACCAATGTATCTATAAAAATAAAATTGTAGAATGTACTTATGTTATAGGAAATTTATGACTATGAATCTGCAATCAATCAGAAACAAGTCTGGGTAATTGGCTCTGCCAAAGCCATTTTTCAAAAAAAAGGTGATCCAACTTAAAAAAAAGCGAATCGATGCTATATTGTTTAAAAATTCATACGCTGACAATTTAAGAAAGCTATAGTTATTAATAAAAAGAAAAAGAGCAACAATTTGGAATTGAGAGATGCATACAACGCAAAACCAGGTATGCCCGGTAAGAAAAAAGCGGATCTCATGGATTTGGTTAAAAAAATCCTAATTCCAAGATATCACAGGTTGTAGTTTTAAAAGTCACTTGTTTTTGCTAGTTTTGACAAAGACAGTATTTTAAGTGTTACATTTTCGTAATTTAATGAAATTAGTTCCTTTAGAATTTAAGCTTTTACTCAATATTAAATAACTTTAAGAAATAGTTTTAATTTAAGAATTTAATTTCGCCTTGTAATTCTAATATTGTTTGTTATAGTTACACTTTTTCAATAAAGAACATAATAGTCAAATCTAAAATCTTTTACTTCGACAACGTTTGTTTATTGTATAACCCAGTAACATAACAAAAATAATATCATCAACAACGTGACAAATCAGTTTGTAACCTTCATCTTATTACATTTTTTCGGGAAAAGTGTGACATATTATCACCTTTTTTGTAAATATTCAAATTTTTCGCTAAATTTATTACATCACCAGGCCTATTGAACATTTTCAGAGACATAAGTAGTTAACATTTATAGTTAATATTAGATGGACTATAAAAATTCATTGCTTTGGAGACAATAATTTTTTGTAAGTTAAAAAGGAGTCTCCTGTAAAATTGTACTTTTTAACTTAACACCTTATTGAAGCAAAGAGGCGATATAAGTAGCCATACTGGAGAAAATCTTTCTTTTGCTGTTTTAATAGTTTTAAACGACTGGCATTAATGTAAACGACATGAGGGGACAATCATTCAGCAAACATGTCAGGCAAATATAATGGTATCTAGGCTCATTTATCTAAGATTAGCAAACTGGCAATTTACATTCCATTTGCCGCACACTCGCTTAATTTAGTTTTAGTAAGTGCTGCTGAAAGTTGCGTGATGTAGTAAAGAAACTGAGAAACTGTGGAAAATCTTATCAGACACTAAAGGCAAAGAAATCCATTCCAGAATGTACATTGAAACCACCTTGCAGAGAAAGTTGTGCTTTCAAATGTCGGTCAAATATCACAGAGGAGCGACGTTTGCAATTATTTAAAGAATACTGGGATTTAGGAAACATCGAAAACAGTGGCCATTTATCGCAAACAGTGTTGAAGCAGTCGTCCCAAAATATCGTTACGTTAAAATGGATGCCGATGGGAACGTTGCACCTTCTCGTGACAATAACAACGCTTTCTTTTTAACTGTAGCTGGTGTAAAGACTAGAGTGTGTAAAATATTCTTTAAAAATACTTTAGCAATTAATAACCGGCCTATTGAGACGGCCTTAAAGAAGAAGATAGAGACAGCAACATTTCAGCAATGAAAGATAATTGCGGATGTCATGAAGTTCTCTCACATATAGAGATAGAGAATGATAAAAAAGACAATACAATTCTGGTCGCAGTGTATGACTTGCAGCAGTGTTCCAGTTCCCCAAAAGGGAGATCTCGGTCTGCTACTATAAATTGACATTGAATATTTTTAATTTAACCATATACAACATTCAGAATAGCTGTGTTAAAAGCTATGTTTGGGATGAGTCAAACGCCCATAGAGTTGTGAATGAAATCTTTACATGTGTTAACAAGTACCTTAAGAAAGTTTCAAAAACAGTCAACAATTTAGACCTTGTGTTCTATTTTGTTAATTGTGCAGGCCAGCAAAAAAATACATTTATGATCTGTATGTATCTATACACAGTAAAAACAATTGAAAATATTAACTCAGTAACGCATAAATATTTGATAAAATGGCACACCCAAAACGAGAGAGATCCTGCTCATTCTCAAATTGAGAGAGAAATTAAACGTCAATTAAGATGCGGCCCTATGTAACGGCCCTAACTAACTTTTCTTTACTGAAAGATGAAAATAATGAGACAGTAAAACTAGCAGGTTTAAAGGTGATTCACAATGTACCAATGTATCTATAAAAATAAAATTGTAGAATGTACTTATGTTATAGGAAATTTATGACTATGAATCTGCAATCAATCAGAAACAAGTCTGGGTAATTGGCTCTGCCAAAGCCATTTTTCAAAAAAAAGGTGATCCAACTTAAAAAAAAGCGAATCGATGCTATATTGTTTAAAAATTCATACGCTGACAATTTAAGAAAGCTATAGTTATTAATAAAAAGAAAAAGAGCAACAATTTGGAATTGAGAGATGCATACAACGCAAAACCAGGTATGCCCGGTAAGAAAAAAGCGGATCTCATGGATTTGGTTAAAAAAATCCTAATTCCAAGATATCACAGGTTGTAGTTTTAAAAGTCACTTGTTTTTGCTAGTTTTGACAAAGACAGTATTTTAAGTGTTACATTTTCGTAATTTAATGAAATTAGTTCCTTTAGAATTTAAGCTTTTACTCAATATTAAATAACTTTAAGAAATAGTTTTAATTTAAGAATTTAATTTCGCCTTGTAATTCTAATATTGTTTGTTATAGTTACACTTTTTCAATAAAGAACATAATAGTCAAATCTAAAATCTTTTACTTCGACAACGTTTGTTTATTGTATAACCCAGTAACATAACAAAAATAATATCATCAACAACGTGACAAATCAGTTTGTAACCTTCATCTTATTACATTTTTTCGGGAAAAGTGTGACATATTATCACCTTTTTTGTAAATATTCAAATTTTTCGCTAAATTTATTACATCACCAGGCCTATTGAACATTTTCAGAGACGTAAGTAGTTAACATTTATAGTTAATATTAGATGGACTATAAAAATTCATTGCTTTGGAGACAATAATTTTTTGTAAGTTAAAAAGGAGTCTCCTGTAAAATTGTACTTTTTAACTTAACACCTTATTGAAGCAAAGGGGCGATATAAGTAGCCATACTGGAGAAAATCTTTCTTTTGCTGTTTTAATAGTTTTAAACGACTGGCATTAATGTAAACGACATGAGGGGACAATCATTCAGCAAACATGTCAGGCAAATATAATGGTATCTAGGCTCATTTATCTAAGATTAGCAAACTGGCAATTTACATTCCATTTGCCGCACACTCGCTTAATTTAGTTTTAGTAAGTGCTGCTGAAAGTTGCGTTGGAGCAATATCGTATTTGGGGTTTGTTCAGTCCGTGTACAATTTTTTTTTCAGCGTCTACCAACCGTTAGAAAGTTATGATCAAATGCTTAAATGAAACTCCAATAAGCGATCCCATTCGCCACGATCTAGTCATTAAAAGAATAAGCAGTTTTAGATGGAATACAAGGGCTAACGCAACAAGAGCTTTGTCTAAAAGTTACAACGTCTTTAAATCTGCTGTGCATTCCCTTGCTGAAAACACTAATCAAAAGGATGAAACAGTTCAAGAGGCTAAGTGTTTGTTGAAAGGAATGTCAAAAAAAGAAACATTCGTAATGAATGAGTTTTGAGCAACAATTTTATAACGCATCAACGATGTCAGTAAATCATTACAGAGAGAAGGGATTGAACTTAAAACTGCAGATGGAGGATGGAGATGGAGGGGTTAAGCGAGTTGGCTTTGGAGAGAGAAGGCGGAGGCCTTAAGGGGCCTCATAGCTTGGGTTGCCTATGGGCCTCAAGATTCTTAATCCGGGACTCAATAAAATAAATCAATACTTTTTGAGTTATTAAAGATCAAAGATTTGTCTATTTAAGAGCATATGCGTGAAGTTACGGATGAGAAAAAAACATGTTAATTAATTGTAGGTTAGGAAAATATTATTTTTGTTTTACTTAGATATTTACTTGATTTTTTTTTATTATAAACTGAATATGTCCAGAAACTGGGGGTGTCCAATAATGGGTACATTTGACATATTCGAAGACACTTTTGCTAAATTTATAATATCGAAATAATATAAAAATAATATCTTAGTAACATACAATTCATTAATATTTTCTTTTATCATCCGTAACTTCACGCATGTGCTCTTAAACAGAAAAATATTTGATCTTTAATAACTCAAAAAGTATTTTAATAACATGATATAACAAATTTTACTATAATTTGTCCCTCTATCGATTTGTGGGGTTATTTTTAATAAAATCGTTTTCACCCCCGAGAAGGGGTGGTATCCACCCCCAGGGTAAAAGTGCAAGTTGGCACCAAATCATTATTATTTCCTGAGGTATGTTCTAAGTAGTCATCAATTTTCATGCACATCGATAAAAGTTTAACAAAATAGGAGGTGAAAACCTTTAAAGACTACACTAACTTTCCCCTTTCATCCCTTATTGCTACTTTCTGTATCCACTGAGGTGTCAGCCTGAAAGGAGTCATAATTATCAATATGCAATAGACACATTTCACATGCCAAACTTCATATTACTTATGACGATGATTTTTCGGCTCTAGCTCTTAGACTATTATACAGAGGCGTGCGGTTCATGGAAGCGGGGGAGCGCCGCTTCCCTATTTCGATATAAGAAAATATATCTATTATTAATTAGTACCTATTTAATAACAAAAATTTTTCCCTAATCCAAGTAATCTACATATTACCTAGGCATACACATTGAAAAATATTAAAAATTAATCGCGTACGAACGAAATCAATATGCACACAATTCAACTACATATTCGGTCCACTCCTGACAGAAGCGCATCTCAAAATCGCCACTTGTCAAGCAGTTGTCCGGTTTAAAAATTGGTCAGGGTTCAATGCCGCAACCCACTAGTCGCGCGAATTTTGGTACTCTCTGGAAGCGATAGTCCTAGCGCATCTTAGCGCCTTCCGACTCTTACTGCTGCAGCGGTGGTTAGGTATGTACATGTACATTCGCTTAAAGAATATGTATTTCGATTTAAATTTTTTGCTGATAGTTTTCCTTTTACTGATCTTTTATTTGACATTTTACAGATGAAGTCAAATGACATTGCATTTTGTATAAGACAAATTGATGACTTTATTAATACGATACTTAAAAAGCGAGAGCAGTTTAAAAATATTTGGGATAAAACTGAAAATATGGGGTTTGAACATGAAAGAAAAATAATGAAGATTGATAATGTCGGCAACAGAGAGACCTTTTGATAATATTCTATAACAAATGAATTCTAACTTTCAAAATTTTAACGATTTAAAATTTGCAGAATTATATATAATCTTAATATTTCTAATTATAATTCATCAAAATTTCCCACAGAGGAATTTATTTCACTACGATTAAATAATGAAAATCTTTTGATATCCCAGCTTTGCATTCTCAGTTAAGCGTCGTTTATGAAACAACTGACATTAGTGATAAAGAAATATCCAGAAATCTGGGTATTTCTTTATAACTACTGGTTTAAACAAGTCACTGTGTGAAGTGGTCAAGTTGTGTGAAGTAGTAGGTACTAACTATCCCAGCCACAACTGCATCAGTTCAACGAAGTTTTTCATTATTAAAATGCATTAAAAGTTTCAAATTAAGAGTTTAAAAGAAATTCAACAAGCGAAATTTAGCACTATTATCCATTGAAAAAGACTGCATTCAACAATTATCAGAAGTTGATAGGAGAACAGACATCAAGTATAAATAAGTGTCATATTGTTGAAAGTTGGGTGTTGTTTAAAATGCCTCGGAATATAATTTTTTTTAAATAGAACCCTTCTTTAGGAAGCAAAGCCCGGCGCGAGGACTCAAGGCCCGAGCTAGCAATATAGATCAATGATAGGTCACTAGTCACTAGAAATAGCGGGAATAGAGTGCCTCACGCATTGATCGGGGTAGGATTTAGTGTGAACCCAGGACGTCTCACATAAGCACTTTGCTGATAGAGAGCCCCTATAGCGCATCAGAGTGTTATCAGATGGGAAGTGGCTCGACCCTCGACCCTTAAGAAAATATTTTTATATCCTTATTGAATCGCTTCCCCTTCCGAAAAAGTCACCGCACGCCACTGCTATTATACCTTCAGCACCATCCCAAAATGGAAAGGGACGATACGATTCATGTTGCAAATTAGCAATATCTAAAAGTAAAAAGATTAGTAAATTAGAAAAAACAATCATGGTTTGTTCAAAACGCCAGAAGTATGTCTGCGGTAAGTTGTCACAGCAATAAATCAAAAATGTTTCTTTATCCTACGATGATGACAATTTCACTGAAGCCGAAGACTCTAAGTAAATTATAAATTCTTATCTTTTAGTTGTTCCATTAACATCTAAAAATGTTTTTTTATTTGTAAAAGTGTTATCTTTAAATTAGTTTAAATAAAGAAGCACGTTTTTGATTAATTCTTGTGTGGACATTATTTTATTGGCCCCTTTGGTGTTCGCTGTTTCTAATAAAAGGTTGGTGCTGCAAGGGTTATTAGTATATTATGCAATGATCATTTAATGGTGGTAATTATTATGCGAGATTCGTATAGAATACGAGCATTGTAGTGAGAACTAAATGCAAGTTGTATACACGATTTTTTCTAGGATCATTCACAATATTTTTTTAAATTCTATTAAAAATATCAGTTTTCAATTATGAAAACAATATTTTACACAATAAATACATAAAGTAGGAATTTTTTCGTGCCTGAATCAAATTGCTCGCAATAATAAATAAAAGCCATTACCTATGTATCTACAGGGTGGGGCATTAGTGTGACAAAGTCCAATTACTCGTTTGTCGTAAGAGATACGAAAAAAAGTTATTTACATAAAAGTTGGGACACGGATAGGACCATAATTTAAAAATATTTTCAGATATACAGGGTCACCCGTATTGACAGGGTGACACAAACTTATGTTTTTTAAATGGAACACCCTGTATATATTTAGATTTTTGGATTCTCCTCGATGTCTTCTTTCTCAAAATATGGGGTTTTGTAATATTATACGAGGTAGTTTAAAAGATAATTACGTTTTATGGTTAATTTCGTAGCAATATTCACACCCTGTAGAATTGTAGTGATTTGACATCAAAGTTTCTATTTACGATCAAACGATTTTTAATATAGTCTACTATTGTTAAACATTAATAATATAGAGAAAAGTTTAATATTAATATACAGGGTTGGTCAAAACTCGGAATGAGTATTTTTTGAGTTTTCTTAAATGGAACACCCTGTATTTTAGTATTCTGATGAAATGATATTTTATGATACTATTTTATTTCTTAAGCATTCCCTATACCTAAGTGCCTTAATTTTTGAGTTATTGGTGATTCTTTAATCTAAACATTAATTGCAACAAAAATTACGTGAAATTTTATTAGGTGGCTGTGCAAATATTCAATCAAAAATAATTTTTCGAAAAAAGTAGATATTAATCTAGACTGATCCTTAATTTATTAATATTGAATGAGGTATCCAAATACCAACGTAGTTAATAGGTCTGGATCCCGCGTATGAAAAAAAAGTTGATTAATAGCAAGCTGAAAATTTGTTAATAGCTTAAGGGTGTCTAGTCGAATAAACTTTGATATGTGTGAACACTGGAACAGGGGTAGTTTTAATTGTGGAAGAGGTTAAAAATTTGGAACGGTCACAGCACGAAAACGGCACATTTATTTTGTCCGACAGAACAGACTTAAACTCTTCGAACAGAGATTAAACTCTCATGCAAAAATCAGACTGCTATTTATCACCAAATGGGCGTTTTAATGAGTGGAACATGTAGAATATGTCAAATGACAGGAATTATGACAGGTAATAAATAGCAGTCTGATTTTTTCATGAGAGTTTAATCTCTGTTCGGAGAGTTTAAGTCTGTTCTGTCGGACAAAATAAATGAGCCGTTTTCGTGCTGTGACCGTTCCAAATTTTTAACCTGTTCCACAATTAAAACTACCCCTGTTTCAGTGTTCCCATATATCAAAGTTTATTCGACTAGACACCCTTAAGCTATTAATAAATTTTCAGCTTGCTATTAATCAACTTTTTTTTCATACGCGGGATCCAGACCTATAAGATTGTTGGTACGTAAAACATTAATAAAAACATACAAGATTCTACCTAGTTGGCTATGACAATAAATTTGCTAAAACATTTGACATACTATTTTTATAGTTCCAGTTGCTTTGTTACCATTACTAATATTATTTTTTTTTTATAAGTAACTGATGAGTAACTGATCAAAATGTTTTTGTGCTAGGAGAGTATAACAAAAATGTGCTACTAGCAATAAGAATTTTTCATTAGCAATTCCCTGATAGACGAAAACCAAGAAGAGAAACTTTTGAAAGTACACTAAAACGATTTCAACAGTCTAGGTCTAGATAGTTAGATTATAAGAACGTTCTCCCTAATATGCAGATCCTCAGTTACACTAAGGATTACATTTAATTCATTTTATTCATTTAAAATAATTTTTATTCGATCAGGTTTCTCGTAATTTAAGTACCCAGTCCGTTGAAACTGTTTTAGCATAGTTGTAGAAGTTTCTCTTCTTGGTTTTTGTTTATCAGGAAATTGCTGATGAAAAATTCTTATTGTTAGTAGCACATTTTTGTTATACTCTCCTAGCACAAAAACCATTTTAATCAGTTACTCATCAGTTACTTATTAAAAAAATCAATATTAGTAATGGTAACAACGCAACTGGAACTATAAAAATAGTATATCAAATGTTTTAGCAAATTTATTGTCATAGCCAACTAGGTAGAATCTGGTATGTTTTTATTCCTATTTTACGCAGCACCAACAATTTTAACTACGTAGGTATTTGGATATCTCATCGAATATTAATAAATTAGGGATCAGTCTAGATTAATATCTGCTTTTTTTTTGAAAAATTATTTTTGATTAAATATTTGCACAGCCACCTAATAAAATTTCACGTAATTTTTGTTGCAATTAATGTTTGGATTAAAGAATCACGAATAACTCAAAAATTAGAGCACTTAGGTATAGGGAATGCTTAAGAAATAAAAAAGTACCATAAAATATAATTTCATTGGAATACTAAAATACAGGGTGTTCTATTTAAGAAAACTCAGAAAATACTCATTCCGAGTTTTGACCAACCCTGTATATTAATATTAAACTTTTCGCTATATTATTAATGTTTAACAATATTAGACTATATTAAAAATCGTTTGACCATAAATAGAAACTTTGATGTCAAATCACTACAATTCTACAGGGTGTGAATGTTGCTACGATATTAACAATAAAACGTAATTATCTTTTAATCTACCTCGTATAATATTACAAAATCCTATATTTTGAGAAAGAAGACATCGAGGAGAATCCAAAAATATAAAAATATACAGGGTGTTCCATTTAAAAAAACATAACTTTGTGTCACCCTGTCAATACGGGTGACCCTGTATATCTGAAAATATTTTTAAATTATGGTCCTATCTGTGCCCCAACTTTTACCTAAATATTTTTTTTGTATCTCTTACGACAAACGAGTAATTGGACTTTGTCACACTAATGCCCCACCCTGTATGTAGCCATCCCCTCTTTGTAAACACACACACACACATTACCTATGTATGTAAATAATATAGTTTTATTTCAGTTCAAAGTTAACATACACAACATGTTAACGTTATGTATTTACGGCAAATAAACAAGTTATTCCATTACAGTAATATTAAATGTGCATTTAGTTGGAATGTTAATATTTAATTTTTATCCCATTTTGGCATTAATAATAACGATTTACCTGTCGTTCGACAACCGCAGATGACTTTTAAAAACCGGGGTTTTTTAACCCTCCGTGACTTTCATAATGTTTTAGCTTAACCAAGGAACTTTTTTTTGTTAAAATTTAGAAGTTACTCAAAATCTTAGGCTAATCAAGTAACAGTAGCATATGCTAAAAGGTTAGGCAGTAAAACCTGTTTGATCAAGCTAAGCAACGACTCTGAAAAATATAATGTCATAAAAAATAAAATCAAAATAAAAGGGTACAAACAAGGAAAAATATATATTAACGAGGACATGACCAAGAAGGAGAGGGATGTACAAGGAAAAATAAGAATTAAGGCAAAAGAAAAATGAAGCAAGGGGAGGAAAGTCAAAGTAGTGTTCCAAAAAATAATAATACATAACAAAGAATGGATATGGGACAATGATGCGGATAACTAATACCTGAGAAAAGCAACAAATACCCAAGAACAATCCATCCAAAAAACTGGACCGGGAAAGAACATGGAACATTCAGTATTATGAAAGAGCAAACAACGAGGATAACTAATAACAATGAAAACAATAGAGAGAAGAACAAAACAAAAGTGAAAAAGCTATTAAACTAAGAAGCTGGAACATCAAAACTTTATATAACAAAGAGAAAGAACTAAAAATGGAATTTGAAAAGGCAAATTTAGATTTTCTTGCGTTAACAGAAACTAAGAGGAAAGGTAAACGAGAAATAGAGACAGAAAATGGACCTTTGATATTGTACAGTGGAGTCGACACAATTAAAGGAGCTGCATCAGGACTAGGATGCATAATACACTCCAGGAACAGAAATTTTGTAAAAAAGTGGTAGACCCTCTCCGGCAGAATAATGGTAACTGAATCTAAGTGCAATGAACGGATCAAAAGTATAGTAGTGGCGTATAAGCCAAACAATTACGAAAGAGCAGAACGAAAATATGTTTACTGGAAAGAACTATCAATAGCGATTGCAGGAAATAAAAGATCCATATTAGTAGCGGGAGATCTTAATTGGAGAGTAGGGCAGAGGGATCATGAGTATAACGCAGTAATTGGAATACATGGGAAAAATAACAGAAATAATAATGGCAAGAGACTACTCGCCTAATGTCAAATACACAATTTAATCTACACAAATACCTTCTATGAATACATAAGTATACAAGGGAAGAACCTAGCAGAGGTGAAAAATCCATAATAGAATATGTACTGATAGAAAAAGAAAATAGAAGGAAAATACCGGATGTAAGAGTAAGACGTGGTCTAGCGATAGGCAGTGATCATTAGGGAGCGGATTTATATGCGATCAATTTTGATGAAATATGCGCAAATGTATGTAGTAAAAAATTACGAAATATGCGCAAGATATGCACAAAAATTCAAAAAATGCACATATCGGGAAACCACAAATTTTCTGTTCTATTCTATTTTAGGGGGTTCTTTTAAAATGGGGGGGCGGGGGCGGAAATCTTATTTATTATCTTTCAAATGAAATTATTATTTTTTATACATATATGCAATTTATTCACATTTTTTACAAAAACTGATATAAATAGTTACCTATTTAAAATAAAACAACAATATCACTATTATATCTTCCATTATAATTCACTACAATGTGTTTTTCCAAATATTTTACGAGTAACCATTTTCTTTGATCAGATAAAATATTTTTATAACTAGAAAAACATCTTTCAACATCAATCAGTAATTGGGGCGTATTTAAAATAACTTGTTAAAGCCGAAAATTCTGCACCAAAATCAATTTCAAAATTTCCATTAAAAATTTCGCATATTATGTCCTACAAAGTTTTAAAGCCGTTTAAAGACAGGATCTGATCTAAAGCATGAATATTTCAATTTCCGTTAGAAAATCGTAAAACTATGGTTAAAGGTGTAAATTCTCTTAACAATAGGGGATTTAAAAGAATCACCAGAATTATAGCTATTAAATTGAGATACAAATTGTACTAAATATAATAAAACTAAATAAAATTCGGATTTCCCGGTAAACCATCCTTCATCATTTTAACATCCTACAATCATTTTATAACTGCATACTATAAGCACTATAAGTACTTTGTGTAAAGATCGGGTATTTTCTAAAAAAAAATGAAAAGGTAGTGAATGCGCCGTCTCTCTTCAGGTAGTTCTCGAATCAATAGATAGGACAGCCTTTGCGGGGAAATATTTTGTGCCGAATTAAAGAATTAAATTTTTTTTAACTTAAATGTTTTTAAATAGGCACAAAATATGCATGTTTCTTTAAATATGCAAAATTTAGTAAAGTTCTCAAATATGCGAAATATGCATACAATATGCATTTAGCATAAAATCCGCTCCCTAGTGATCATTATTTACTCGTGACAATAATAAGAGACGAAGTAACAGAGGATCACAACCAAAGAGCAACAACAAAAGAATTTAGAACAATAAAATCATAGAGATTGACACAAAACTCTAGCCAATAAATATGTAAATATTTTGAACGAAGAATTAGGAAGGAAAAATTGGGAAAAGTTATAAGTGTACCAGATGTGGCAAACATTCAAAAACACAATAAAAAAAACAACAGAGAGAGTTTGTGGAATACACCAAAGCAACAGTAAATAGCAACTAACAGCATGGTGGACAGAGGAAATCAGGAGACACACACGCAAGAAAAAGGAGATGTGGAGAATATATCTAGGTAACCGAACAGAAGAATATTATAAACAATATAGAGAGCAGCGGAAAAGAGTTAAAAATATAATAGTAGCAGCAAAACAAAAGTCCTGGAAAGATTTTGGAGACAAATTAGAACATGACAGCAGAAGTAATCAGAAATTATTTTATAAGGTCATAAATGGAATAAGAGGTAATAAACATAAAGAAATAACATCAATAAAAGATCAGAATGGAGATCTACTGACTGATAAAGTGAGCATTATGAGAACATGGAGAAAGTATTTTCAGAAACTACTACAACACCAACCACACAACACAAGTGAAGAAGATGAAGAAGGAACGGAGCAAGCAAGCAATTTGATTTAACCCGACCTGTGGGAATGTCCACCATCTCGAAAAAGTACATTCGGGTGTAACAATTCATTGGGGCGAGGTGTTTTGACCCGAGAGTAAACAGGGATCACCCCACCTCGCTCCAATGCCCCAGGCCATCCCTTTCCCCCCCATAGCACGCTGATGCGCGATGAGGGCACAACTATCGTAGCCAAATGCTCTTCACAATGGAATCCTGGGTAATAAGATTCCATGTGTTACCCTAATCGAATGCAAAAATCTTAGGCTCAGCGTGATGCGCTCTATGTCTTTATCGTCTTGAAGAAGGAACGGGCGAGCAAGAAGTTGAATTTATACCAAATATTACAATGGATGAATTAACTGACGCGATTAGAAAGATAAGAAATGGAAAGGCACCAGGTCATGATAAAATTACTGCAGAAATGATAAAAAACATGAGTGACATGGGATAGCAAAAGTTATTAGAACTATTTCAAATGATTTGGATAGACGAACAAATACCCACAGACTGGGAAATTGGTCTGATTTTACCTATATATAAGAAGGGTGACAACAATAATTGCAACAACTATAGAGGAACAGCTCTGTTAAGTACAGTAATGAAAGTTTATTAGCTAATAGTAGAGAGGAGACTGAGAAAAATAATAGAACCAACATTATAAGAATCGCAAAGTGGTTTTAGACCTGGTAGATGTACACAAGTTGGAGTTCGGTCCTGGCAGGTATACTAGTTGGTGCGTATTTGTCAGCTCCAAACAAAATAGTTATTTAGATAGTAGCTAATGAGTAAAAAATTTTTATTTTCGCATATATAAGTGTATTATAGTGCGTTCAATTATTGTACGTAAGTACTCTTTAAAATTATATAAAGCCAAGTTATTTCACTGGAATTTATTATTTATCAGAAGTCGATTTGATACAAAAAAACCCTAAACACGTTTATTCGTTATCTATAACGACAGGATAAAATCACCTGTTGTAAGACAGGTCCGTATTTCAGGATTTACTTAGTTTTGAATAATAAATAAAATATGTCAAATCCGACTGCCGGGACTTCTGACTACAGGAGCGCCCAAATGGAAAACACTACTAAAACTTATTCTACTGCTTTGATTGAACAACAATTTCCAACAAAAGAACAAGCCATTGTATTCCCATCCATTGAAAACCTTAAACTTCAAGATTATCTGATTTCACTAGGAAAGTTGATCGAGCCCAAAAATATCCTATTTTCCTCAAGGCTTTCTAACAACAGAGTGTGTATGTACCTTTCAAACAAAAATGTTGTTGAAAATTTCATGAATAATTATGGAGGATCCATAGAAATTAATAACCAAAAAGTCCAAGCACGCAAACTAATCACTCCATCACAAAGGCTAATTCTGTCAAACGCTTGTCCCTCCATACCGCATGCTGTATTAATTCAAGAAATTGAAAAATTGGGCCTTCAACCCATGTCTCCCATGTCATTTCTCAAGAT
Organism: Diabrotica virgifera virgifera; assembly: GCF_917563875.1. NCBI lineage: Eukaryota > Metazoa > Arthropoda > Insecta > Coleoptera > Chrysomelidae > Diabrotica > Diabrotica virgifera. Next base: position 187,260,005 of record NC_065446.1, on the reverse strand, counting down.
AAGCGCCGGTTTGCCGGAATTCAACCACATTTATAGTTTTAGACGACAAATCTTTATCACACCACCGCTTGCCCCAATACCTGAATCTATATTAATGAATTATGATAACACCAACTATAGAATTTATTTTGCACAAGATTCCTTAATCTGTTTTTCATGTAAAAGGCCAGGGCACACTGCAGCAAATTGCAAAACAATCCAAGAATCAGTTTCTGAAAATTATAACCAAAACCCCCACTCCCAATCATCTTCGCAACCCACACCTTCCGAAATACTTTCAACCAACCCCTCAAAAACTCCAACCTCACAACCAATTATCAATATAGATACAACCCAGTCTACACAAAATAGCTCAAAACGCAGTTTGGATGACATTGTTACACCTCCTCTAGCGCAAGATGCTAATTCAGAAAACCAAAGTCTTGAACCATTTGTTAAACCTAATGTTGCTCCAGCTAAAAAACCAAAGAAAAGTAAGGGAAAGACTCCAACTCACGTACTCATGGAACCGACCAAGGCATTCATCTCAGAGCAAAACCCTTCATTTGTTCTTAATTTTGATCAAATATCCGATCTATTTGAAAATGTTTATGGTGCTCAGGACCCAGTCAGCATCATAAAAAACTACACTAGCGAATTTGAAGCTTTAGTGAAAATGCTAACAGCAATATACCCGTATTTCAAACAAAGATCGATTAAAGCTAGATGTACAAAAATTAGAAAGAAACTATTGAAGCATTTACAGATGGCTTACTCGGATACTGAGGCATCAGAGACTGAAAGTGAGTTTTCTCAAGAATAGAGTCATGAACTTCTGTGACAATCCCAAATTTCAGTTTTATTTATTATAAATGGGCTTCTCATCAATTTTGCAGTGGAACATTAACGGTTTCTATAATAACCTTTCTATGCTCCAAATAATTCTGTCCAGACACAATCCAGATATAATTTGTCTTCAGGAGACTAATTTCAAAAATGAAAACATACAAGCTTTAAAAAAATTTAAAAATTACTGCAAAAACAGAACTAACCAAGATAAAGCCAGTGGTGGAGTAGCTATCTTTGTAAAAAAGTCAATTGAAACTACAGTAGTTCCTCTCCACACTAATCTAGAAGCAATTTGCATTAAAGTTAACTCGAGTCCAAATATCTACGTTTGTAACTTATACTTACCTTCATCAACGCAAGTAGACTCAGAAGCATTAACTGAACTCTTACAACAAATTCCCCAACCCAGGCTTATTTTGGGCGATTTTAATGCTCACAACTTTTCATGGGGCTCTTCTACTATAAATACCAGAGGAAGATTGCTGGAAGAGATATTTGAACAGTCCAACCTTTCAGTCTTAAACGACGGCAGACCCACTAGATTTAATATACAGAACGGTGAATCTTCATGTATAGACCTTACGATATGCGAACCAGGTCTGACCCCACAGCTCACCTGGGATAGGCTGGATTTCTTGTATAACAGTGATCACTACCCAATTTTTATTCATAACAACAAAAACCAACGTGGACGGACATTTACCCCAAAATGGAATTTAAAACAACCTAACTGGAATCTTTTTTCAAATTTAGTCGAAAGCAGTATGACCACATTTAAAAGCACCTCAAACATAGACGAGACCCTTAAGAACATTGTTACCATTATCACAGAAGCAGCAGAAAGAGCAATAGGAAAAACTTCATACATAAAACAACGCAACCCCGTCCCATGGTGGAACCATGAATGCAAAACAGCAGTTGAATCTAGCAAAAGAGCTTTTAACAAATACAAGCGCTACAAGACTCTCGAGAATAAAATTGAATATACAAAACAACGTGCAATAGCCAAGAAGACAACTAGAAATTCCAAACGCCAGTCATGGACTCAATATGTATCAACGTTAAATGCAAACACTCCCATGACTGAAGTATGGAACAAAGTCAGAAGAATATCTGGATTAAACAGCAATCAGAATATCAAAAGCCTCGAGAGAAATGGAAAGGCAGTTACTAGTAATACTGAGATTGCTAAAATCCTTGCTAACACATACAAAAACCGATCCAGTAATATTAATTATAAAAAATCTTTCATTAATTACAAACAACATGAAGAAAATAAGAAAATTAGCATTACTCCTAACACAGATGAACCGTTAAATTTACCCATTTCTCAATTAGAGTATACTGAAGCATTATCAAATATTAAAGAAACTAGCGCTGGCCCGGACGATATTCCTAGTATTTTTATTAAACACCTTCCAGCGAGCGCTCACAAACAACTTCTAGATCTGTTTAACATTATTTGGCTTCAACACAAATTTCCTGAAAAATGGCATGAATCCATAGTAATACCTATACAAAAACCTAATAGTATTAAGACAAGTCCCGAGTCATACAGACCGATATCTTTAACATGCGCCATGTGTAAGTTACTAGAAAAGATTATTAACAATAGACTAAGATGGCACTTGGAGAGACAAGATTTGATTATTCCAGAACAAAGTGGTTTTAGAGACCAAAGGTCAACTATAGATAATATCATAGATTTGGAGAGTGACATTTCTGAAGCATTCGCACTAGGGGGTAAATGTCTAGCGGTTTTCTTTGACATATCAAGAGCTTTCGATACAGCCTGGCACGACTATATAATAAAAAAATTACATAGTTGGAACATTCAAGGTCACAGCCTATTCTTTATTAAAAATTTCCTTCAAAATAGAACTTTCAGAGTTAGGACAAATAACATAACATCAGATATAATGTATCCAGAAAATGGTATCCCTCAAGGCTCGGTTATAAGTCCTACTCTCTTCATAGTGGCAATCAATGATATCCTCAAAAACCTAAAATCGCCTGTAAAGGCACGAGTCTACGCAGATGATCTTGTAGTTTTCTGCAAAGGTAAAAATATACAAAATATATTTCGTCATACACAGAACTTTATACAAGACTTAGAAATCTGGTCACAAAAAACAGGTTTCTGTTTTTCCGCTGAAAAAACTCGCTTCATCCTGTTTTCAAAGAGAAACGTCACAAATATCCCCAACCTAAGACTATGTGATGAAAACCTAAAGCGTGCAACGTCAATTAAGTTCTTGGGCATGACATTCGAAGAAACCCTAAGCTGGAAACTTCATATAACAAATCTGATGTTATCTTGTCACAAGCGACTAAATCTTCTAAAAACTCTGGCCAATAAAGAATGGGGTGCGGATCGCCAAACACTTTTAATGTTATACAGAACATTAATCAGATCAAAATTAGATTATGGGTCTACTGTGTATTCTACAGCGGCTAAGACGCTGCTGAAAAAACTTGACAGTCTTCACAATCTCGCTTTACGTATAATATCTGGAGCTTTTCGCACAACACCAATCGAAAGTCTGTATTGTGAAGTTGGAGAACCCTCCTTAGAAGACAGAAGAGTTTATTTAAGTGTAGCATACGCCGCAAAAATCAGGTGTAACTCAAAAAACCCTACTATACAAAATTGTTTTACAGAAAAGTTCCCAAATCTCTTCATAAATAAACCAAGAACGGCCAAACCCTTCTACGCAAGAATTAGAAGCTACTTAAATCAAATAAACTATGCGTTCCCAGAATGCTTTCCTTCCAAACTGTCCTCAATTCCTCCGTGGCAAATAAAGAACCCTCAGTGCCTAACACACCTCATTTCTTTCGATAAACATTCAACAAACCCACAGTTAATCAAATCCGCCTTCAATGATATACTCCGCAATTACAAGGAGTATACACAAGTATACACCGATGCATCTAAATCAAATGAAGGCACTGGTGCTGCAGTCATAACCCCAACATCAACAAATAAATACAAACTCCCTTCAGAGTACTCTATTTACTCTGCTGAATTATACGCTCTATACCAGGCCACCCTTGCTGTCAATGCGTCCAGTAATACCAAATATATCATACTCACAGACTCTCTAAGTTCGGTACAGTCAATCCAATATGTCTACCCATCTAATCCTTTGGTCATCAAAATAAAACAAGAAGTTCATACCGCTCAACTGAATGGAAAAATTATCATATTCCTCTGGATACCATCCCATATTGGAATTCAAGGAAATGAAGAGGCAGACAACGCTGCAAAAGAAGCTGCAACTAGTGATAGTGCGGAGTGTACGGAAACATTTACGAGTGCGGATGTGAAAGCGGCGGTCAAACGTAAAGTGCGGTATATGTGGGAAGAAAAGTGGAAAGTGTCATCGGCCAAGCTACGCGAAATTAAAAAATCGATAAAACCCTGGTCAACATTACCAACAAGTCGGAGAGACCAGGTAATATTAACGCGACTCCGATTGGGTCATACGCGATTAACTAATAGTCATGTGTTTTCCTACAAACAAGAACCAAGATGTGACAACTGTGAAGAAAAGTTAACAATCAAACATTTATTGGAGAATTGCGCAGCATTAACGCCAAAGCGCATATTGTACAATATACCAAACAAACTGAGTGACATTTTAGGCCTACAGTGCAATATGTCAAATTTAAAGAGGTTCCTAAGTGCAATTAACATTTTATACAATATATAAAAACAAAAATGTAATAAAAATTATTGTTCACCACTATTGTTTCGCTAATAGCCAATTTGGCTGATGCGATTTTTGTTAATAAAAAAAAAAAAAAAAATGTACACAAGTTCACATTCTTACGTTAAACGATATAACAAATAAAAGATTATGTAGAAAATAAAAAACGTACCTCAGTTTCCCTGATATGGAAAAAGCATTCGATAAAGTAACTAGATCAAAATATGAAAAAGTCTGAAGAACAGAAACATACCAGAGAAACTTTTACTGGTAACTAAATCTATATAAAGAGACACTAAAAACCGTGTGATAAGTAAAAATATGATATGTGACCAGTTCAGAACAAATGAAGGTGTAGGGCAAAGGAGAAGCTTAAGCCCGTTACTGGTTATTACGTTTATGGACGAAATAGTAAAAGAAACACAAACAAAATCAGACCACTACACATAGGGTATAGAAATCTGAAAAGCACCGAGATAGCAGATTGTACATTTGCCGACGATGTAGTAGTTTTAGCAGCGAATGAAGACGAGTTACAAAGAAGCGTAAAAACATGGAACGCAGTTTTAAAAAAGTATGGTATGACTATAAACAAAGAAAAATCGAAGGTAATGGTAATAGCCAAAAAAGAGAGGATGTACATGTTCAAATAGATTATACAGAGATTAGACAGACAATCATTTGAATACTTGGGAGTAACCATTGAAGGAACAGGTAGACAGAGAGCTAAGATCAATAAAAGAATTGATAAAGTGAATGAACTCTACCACGCAATAGGAAAAACAATTATTAACGAGAAAGAACCAGTACTTACGTACGGATGTGAATCCTGGGTACTAAATAGACAACACAAAAGTAAGATACAGGCTGCAGAAATGGGGTATCTACGCAGAGTTCAAGGAGTCACTAGAAGGGATAGGGTAAGAAATAACTACATAAGAGAAGAACTGAAAAAATGATGAAGTATATATAATAATAATATCGTATGGCATTTTTGCCGGGGAGATCCTTTCGGATAGTTCCAGCGCCAATTACATCTTTAACCCTGTTTCAAGTAACTAGTGTCGATGTACACTAGCCCAGGGGGACCGACGGCTTAACGTACTCTCCGAGGCACGGTGAGACGGCTCGTGTCATTATTGGAAATGAAAATGGTTTGTCTTTGGCAGGGATCGAACCCACGTCTACTGGCGTATGAGGCCAGCGTTTATGCCATTACCCACGGCCGCTCAAATGATGAAGTAGGTTGAAAAGAGACAATTAAGTTAATGGGGACATTTACCACGACTACAGATAGAAGTACGTGTTTAGAAGATATGGGAAACGAAGGTGCAGAGGAAAAGAAGTAGAGGAAGACTGGGAGAGACACGGAATGAAGTATTGGCAAGAATTATTGACAAAAAAGGAATATCATGGAACGACTCTAAGGCTCTGGCACAGGACAGGAAGCAATGGAAAAGATTTGTGCACTGTTAACAGAGCACAAGTCATACCTACACCCGAAAGGGGAGAAGGTCTAAAGATTATATATACTCAAAATCTTTAAAGCGATAAAACTCTTTCTTTCTTTCTCCCCTTCCTTGTACTCTATCAGAGTGTCGGATTTGGGATAGCTGTTTTAATTTACAATCACCCATTCTTTTCTGATTTCTGCCATTATTTTCAATTTCTCGAGTGATATTCCTTTAACTTTTCCCCCCTCTGCTGTATCCATTTTTTTCTTGGTCTGCCTCTTTTTCTTTTTACGATGTTATTTACTTCGTGGAGTTTTCTTGTAGTTCTGCTGGGTTGCATCCTCACCAAATGCCCATACCAATTCATTGTTGTCTCTTTTTGTTAGTTTATTCATTATTGGTTCTTGGGTGGCCATTCCCCTAATAGTCTCGTTGCTTAATCTATCCCATTTTTTCTTTCCAACTATCCTTAGTAAATGTCTTATCTCCATTGCATTTATTCTACTCTGACGTTTTTCCAGAATTGTCCAGTTTTCACTTGCATAGAGCACAGTCGGTATCACTATTGTGTTATATGTTTATTTTTGCCTCTCTCGCAAGTTATTTTTTCCCCGTATTGTGGCTAAGGCATAGTATAGCTTGTTTAATTTCTTTGCTCTATTTGTTATTTCCCAGTCTATTTTTACGTCGTTAGTAATGATACTTACCAGGTATTCGTAAGTTGTAACTATTTCCAGTTCTGAGTTTTTGCATTTTATCTTTATTTCATTATCTTTTTGCCGTTGATAATCATTATCTTACTTTTGCCCTCGTTTATTTTCATTTTTAGTTCTTCTATTTCCTCTACCCATACATTCATTAGTTTCTGCATTTTTTTCTCGGAATCTGCTATTAGTACTATGTCGTCCGCATACATTAAGGGCTCTATTGTTACCGGTTGTAATATATGGTATCCTATTTTTGTCTGTAGTTGACTGGTTCTTGCTTTAGTTTTTCTTATTAATTCGTTCATTACGATTATGAATAACAGAAGGCTGAAGCTATCTCCTTGTTTAATACCTCTCTTTCAGTTAAATTCTTCTGATCGTTTCCCTGTTATTTATACTCTTCCTTTTACCTCTTTGTAAGTACTTTCTATTATTTTAACCAATCTGTTTGGTATATTTATTTTCCTCAAGTATTCCCCTATAAGTTGTCTTTCTATCCTGTCAAATGCTGCTCTTAGGTCTATGAATGCTAATACCAGTTTTCCCCCCGTGTCTAAGCTTATTTCGATTAGGTTCCTGATGATATATATGTTGTCATTTGTTTGTCTTCCTGGTCTAAAGACATCTTGTTCTTCTTCCAATTTCATTTCTACTTCTTGCCTTATTCCCTTCTCTATTATTATGGTATACATTTTAAAGTATACCCATGACAGACATATAGCTCTGTAGTTTTCGCAGTGTATATATTCTCCTTTTTTGTATATTGGTACGATGGTGCTATTCTGCCAGTCTCTAGGATTGGTTGTTTCTCCTACGCCTCTTAATATATTGTCCATAGCTAATTTTTCCCTCTTCTCCCATGTATTTTACCATTTCCGGTACAATTTTATCATCTCCTCCTGCCTTGTCTATTTTTATGTTTGATATTCCTTCTATAACTTCTTCTCTACTTATCTGGTCTATCTCTGTGTTTTCTTGGCCTTCATTTATTACATTGTGTTCCTGAATTACTTCGGTACCTATCACATTTTTTCTCATAATATTATTTCTATCCCTAGCTATTTGTTCTGAGTTTATTTGAATTTGCATTGATCTATCTCTTATTGCATTTATCTCCTTTCGTTTTCCCCCTTCATGTGTCGTATTGTCGTCCAGAAGTTTCTATTATTTGTTATATATCCTTCTTGTAGTTCTCTTCCAAATTCTTTCCATGATTTTGCTTTTGCTTGTTTGACTGTCTTTTTCAGCAACCATCTTTGCGTGTAATATTCTTCTTTATCTTCTTCTAATCCCGTTTCGATGTATTTTTTCCATGGCATTTTCTTCTTTTTTATTTCTGTTTTCACTTCTTTATTCCACCTCCTCGTCCATTTCAATTGATTACTACATTTTTTGATTCCACATATAGCTGCTGTTTTCTTTAATACTTCCCTGTAAGTATTCCATCTTTATTCCATTGTCCATGTTTCTTTTTGGTACTCTATCTCCCTCAATATTTTATTGGTTTCCTTCTTGTAAAGTTCTCGCACACGTTCTATCTTTAGTTTGTTTACTTTTACTTTCTTGTACTCCTTTCTTTCCACCTCCTATATTTTTTCATCCTTCAGTTTTGCAATGACAAGCCTGTGTTTTGTGGACAGCTCCGGTTCTTTTTCCGTAATATTTTGTATTTTTGGTACCAGATTTCTCGTATATACTAGGGATGGCGGTTTTTGACAAAACACCGGTTTTCGGTTATACCGGTTTTTTTTGCTTACGGTTTAATCTGGCGGTTATAACCGGCCAAAAAGGTTTTTGGAAAAACCGGTTTTCGGTTTTTTTAATCCAATAGGTTACAAAGTTCATTTATAATACTCTTTAGTTTGCGACACTCCAATCGACTCGATATCAATATGATCAAAATTAGTACTATCGAAAGAACATGTATTACTTTTAACACGTTTGTATATTTGTAGAATAGGTACATTTTAACTCATTTAATACTTCCTGTATGAGTGTATCGTTTTGAAAACGTAGCGAAATTCTTGGAGATTCGTATTCGTAATCAGTAATTCGATATTCATAGTCAGAGCATTATTTTTGGTAATCAGAAAAAGTCATTCATCCACTTTCAATGTCAAGAGTTAAGTGTGAAAAATAGATGATGTTTGCATCTAATTCAACCAGACCCTTCTTATGTAAATATTATGATTACAATTACCTTTTCAAAGAAATATTATAATAAAACTTAATAATTGTTTCTGGGTGATGTGTGTTTGCTTCTATATTTTATAAAATAAAATAAAATTTGAATTCTGGTTTTGTTTGGAATAATTACCTGAGAATAATAATTATGATTGGGATCCGAAATAATACCTAACGTGATCCTAATCACCGTAAAAACCTAATAACGGTTTTTAACAAAAAAACAACCGGCAAAACCGGTTATTGCGAATTAAAAAACCGGTGTTAGGTTTAAACCGGTAGGTTTTTCGCATCCCTAGTATATACTATATTATAGTCGATTGAGCTCTTTGCATTTCCCTCTTCAGCCATAAATGTATATATGTCATTAATGGTTTGTTCACTGAATGTGTTTCCTATTTTCAGGTAATTCGTTTGGCAGAATTCTAGTATTTTAATTCCATTTCTATTAAGTGTTTCTTCCCAATATTGTCCAATACATCCTAATCCCCTAGTAACGTCCTTAACAACTCTAGAATTCCAATCTCCTAAAATTATTATTTTTTCTCCTGTCTCTCTTAACTTATCCAATGTATATTGGAGTTCGTTTTAGAATTTTATCATTGCTTCTTCTTCACTACCTTCTGTTGGTCCGTATATTTGTATTATCCCTATCTTGTCTTTTAGTCCTATTTGGGCTGTAATTATTCTAGATGATACTGCTTTGTAATTTGTTATCCTTGATTCTATTCTTTCATTCACTATTATACCGACTCCTTCTTTTGCTCTTTGTCCCTGCAGTACTTCGGAATAGTATAGGCTATATTTCTCGTAGATATCGATATGTCCTCTCCCTAACTTTTTTGTTTCGCTTATTCCCAATATTTGTACATCCATTTTTTCCATTTCTTCTCTAGCTTCTATTTCCTTGCCTATCACAGATGTCACATTCCACGTCGCTATTCCTATATGATTTGTCTCGTTATGATGTATTTCCTATTTACCGTTTTCTTCTTCTCCATTACTAGTATTATCGATGATTTCATGCTCCTTAGTTTTTGTATTATCATTAAAGCTCGGATTATAGGCAAAATGCTTTTTTTGCCTATTTTGCCTATTATAATTGTTTTTTGCACTTTTTGCCTTTTTTCGTAAATTCCGCCTATTTGTGCCTTTTTTAAAATTTCATGGTACTACCCATGATACTATTCTATTACTAAACCATTCTATAATAAAATTTTGGGTCAATAATAAAATATCAATGGTTTGTTTATATAACAGATTTCTAGGAAAATGTACCTGATCGAGACTTGAGGGTTAACTATTTGGAAATCCCTAAGCTTTATTAGTTTATTATCAGTTGTAGAGTCGGTTACTGTATCAGAGTTTAGTCACAAATTGCTATATCTTAGATTAGTTTTGTTGCGTATACCGAAAAGCAAAGAACACGTTTTAAAACGTTTTAGACATTTGTGTGAAAAGATGATATCTAAATTAAGGCTATGGATCGCACCGGAACTTTCTCTAGAAGGAGATGGAACATTTTGTAAACCATGCGGCAAATCGGTAAGTCTTATTTTTTCTCTTTTTTTCTCGTCCCACAACATAACTAAATTCTAAAGCGGTTTTAGAATTCTAATTATTTTTTTTTAAATTCTCAGATTTCAAGTAGAAAAAAGTACTTTATTGACCAGCATTGTGGAACCCCACTTCATAAACGTAATTTGGAAAAATTAAATTCCTCTAAGTTAGCCCAAATATCTCTGCGGGAGAGTTTAAGCAGTTCAAAAAAAAAGGAGGAAGACGCATTTAAATTTGATTTATGCCAGATGATGATTGCATCCAACATTCCTCTATATAAAGTTAATAACCCTAGTTTTAAATGATTTTTCGAAAAATAGGTATCTTAATAAATCCTTACCGGACGAGAGTACATTGAGAAAACATACTGTGGAAAAATGTTATGTGGAATATATTTCAAAAATTAAGCGGGAGTTAGAGGGCAATTTTTTGTATATTATCGTGGATGAAACGACAGATGTATGCGGCAGGTATATAGCTAATTTAATGATTGGAATTTTGAACGAAAACTTTGCGAGAAAACCTTATCTAGTTGCCGTTAAAGAATTGGAAAAAACAAACAATTTAACAATAAGTCGATTTATACAAGATAGTTTAACAAACCTCTTTTTGCCCAACCGTATACCAGTGAAAAAAATAGTTTTAATGCTTTCAGATGATGCGACATATATGTTAAAATCTGCTATTAATTTAAAGATTTTTTATCCTAATTTAATTCATTGCACTTGTGTAGCCCACGGGGTAAATAGAATTGCTGAAGAAATAAGAAATCTGTTTCCGTTGGTAAATAATTTTTTTCTACAACCACTAATCAAAGTGCACTTTTCTGCACGGTTTTATGTTAGCAAATTTGATATTTTCTCACAGTAAAAGATATTTGACATTAGTGTGCAGAAAAGTGACGTTTCTGTGCCGCAAAGTGACGTTTCTGTGCCGCAAAGTTCTTTTCTGCACAGTTGACTACCTCATTCTGAGTAACGTTATATTCTGTTTACATCCGTGGACTACCGCATTCTGAGTAACGTTATATTCTGTTTACATCCGTGGTTAAACTTTAGACAAATATATAACCTATAAGAAAAATTATTATATTTAACTATAGCATAGAAACTAAATTATGGATGTTACAACTGTTTTATTCTACAATTTTATTCTTATTAAACATTTTATAATTATCAAATAACCAATAAGGATTTAGCAACCTGTGCAAGAGACGTCGAATGAAGTAGGTTTTGTGTAAATCCGTGACTGTATAAATATAATGTCAATAATGTGTAATAATTGTTTAAATTTAAACAAATTAAGGCAGTGCATTAATTTTTTAACTGATTTCTGTGCAATTTATTTAGGTATAAGGAATTTAAATTGATTAGTAGGTATTAATTAAATACAGTTTAAAATTTATCACATAGGTACCTATTATAATTAATCGTCGTTTGGAAATTGTGATTTTTATTTTTAGGAAAAACTGTGCTTGTAGAAAAAGTATAGTGTGAAACACGTGCATAAAGGTAATTTCTCACTCGTTTGAATTGCGGCACTCGCTTGCGCTCGTACCGCAACTTTTCAAACTCGTGAGAAATTAGTACCTTTCTGCACTTGTTGCACAATATACTATATAAATTTTATGAAAAAAGTGTTTGTAAAGGCTCCGTTGAGGGTGCAAATATATAAAGAAATACTTCCCGGTGTCCCTTTGCCACCTAAACCAGTAATTACAAGGTGGAGAACCTGGCCCGAAGCAGTTTTTTTACTTTGAACACTGCAATGAAATAGAATTAGTTATGTCAGAATTTGATGATGATATTTCCGAAGCCATTCGAGAAGCAAAAAAAAATATTAAAAAATCCCAAATTGAAACAGGAAGTCGCTTATATCAATGACAGTTATAAATTAATAGTTACCACAATTACCTTATTATAGAAACAAGGGATAAATTTATGTGAGTCAGTAAAATTAATAGATAATTTAAAGACGAAAATTAAATCGGCACCTGGAAGTAACGGTAAATTAATTTAAAAAAAAAATGAAATATGTTTTCGACAAGAATGAAGGTTTTTCGTTTTTATTTAATGTTGCTAAAGTTTTGAATGGGACATTTTCCGAGGAATTACAAATTATGCCAGATTTATTATCCGCTCTGAAATATGCTCCAATTACATCTGTCGATGTCGAACGTTAGTTTTCAATGTACAAATTAATTTTAAATGATCGAAGACATAGTTTTAAGACCGAAAATATTGAAAAACATTTAGTTGTTTCTATTAATGATAAAATTTTAAGTGGTTATAAATAATAAGTTATGTTCCTTTATTGCCTATATTTTGCCTATATGTTAATATTCCTGCCTTTTTTAATAAAAATTTTTGCCTATATAGGCGCCTTTTTCTTCCATTTTTGTTGCCTATAAATCCGAGCTTTAATTATCATTATATCTGCTATTTGTTTCGTTACTGTGTTTATTTATAATTACAATCTCTATATTTAATTTTTCCCTACCTTCATTACTATTTATATAGGTACACATTCTCAATATTTCCTTCACCCATCCTATTGCCCATATTGTTATAATTCGTAATACCTATATTCCCATCACCAGTAATATTATTAATACAGTATTTATCATTTTTACTCCTAATCCTATTCTTATTACTACTTAAAACTAAACATTTATTAACATTGTCCAACTTATTTAGAAGTTATATTTTCCCTGTTCGTTGTTAGTCATAGTTAATCATAGTTTGTTTAAAACGCCAGAAGTATGTCTGCGGTAAGTTGTCACAGCAAGAAGTCAACAGTTTCTTTATCCTACGATGATGCCAATTTTACTGAAACCGGAGATTCTCAGGGTCGATTTCTCATACCTGCGTTAATCTATGGTTCAGTTGAACCGGGTTCACGGGTGATCTCCGGTTCTGTTTGGAATGCATTTCTCATTGCGCGTTCATGTCAGTGCTCGTTCTATAGCTTTCGAGAAATGCCAATAGATGGCAAAAGGTAAAAACCTGTCGCCATTTTGAACTACCTTTTTTATGCTGTTTTTGAATAAAGTTAAATTTAAGTATTTATAATCAAATAGTCATTTTAGTAATTATAAATAAATATTATAAAAACACAAATAATGTTATCGTTTATCGTTAGGCTTAATATAATAAAATAGGACATATTTATATTATGACAGCGTTTCGTGTTAATACAACGCATGCGTAGTCCATGAAATCATCTGAACTGAGTTCTGAAATATTTGAACGGCCGAATTCCACCGTTCAAGCATCGTTCAAGTTTAAAATGCCATCGGTTGAACGGGAATTGAGAAAGACGATTTTGACTTTAAACTGACGTTTACTAGAAGTTCAGGCTAAACTGGAGTTGAACTCGATGTGAGAAATTGGCCCTAAGTAGAATATAAATTCTTATCTTTTAGCTGTTCCATTAACATCTAAAAATATTTTTTATTTGTAAAAGTGTTATTTTTAAATTAGTTTAAATAAAGAAGCACGTTTTTGATTAATTTGTGTGTGGACATTGATTGACCCTCCTTGGTCCTCGCTGTTTCTACTAAAAGGTTGCTCCTGCGAGGGTTAATAGTGTATTATGCAACGATCATTTAATGATAGTTATTATTATGCGGTTTCGTATAGAATACGAGTTATTATCCATTTAATTAAAAATAGCTGCGGTCGCCTCTTGAATCTTCTTCTTACAGTACCGTCTCCTATCGGAGGTTGGCTACCATCACAGCAATTTTAACTTTATTTTCTGCAGCTCTGAACAATTGTATTGAATTGTATTGCACCCGTGCCACTCCCTTAAAGCATTGATTATAAACTACCCATTATAAACTACCATGGGTAGTTTATAATCAATGCTTAAATGTTGCAACCAGGAAATCTTTCTACTTCTCACATTTCTCTTTCCTGAGATTTTTCCTTGGATTATGAGCCTTAACAGGGAGTACTTTTCCCCTCTCATTATGTGGCCTAGATATTCCAGTTTTCTCATTTTTATTGTTTTTATGACTTCGCATCCCTTCTCCATCTTCAGCAGGGCATCTTGATTTGTTACTCTATATGTCCATGGTATTTTCTATATTCTCCTATAGCACTACATCCCGAATGCCTTGATGTTTTTGATGTTTATCTTTTCCAGTGTCCAAACTTTCATGCCATACAACAGTATGGAGAAAACATAGCACCTTAACATTCTCGTTCTTAATTTCAAATTTATGTCCCGGCAGCATAAGAACTTCTTCATTTTGATAAATGATTGACTCGCTATTTCTATTCGCCTCTTAATTTCTCTTGTCTGGTCATTAGTATCAGTGAACCAAACCCCTAAATATTTGTTGGACGTAGCTCTTTCCACTTGCTTATTATTTATGGTTAAATTAACATTGGTGCTTCTTCGTTACAATCATATATTTAGACTTTTTGATGTTTAATTTTAGATCATACTTGTTGGTATGAGTGTTTATGTTTTCCAGCAAATACTGTAAATTTTCTAGGTTATCTGGTAATATTACCGTGTCATCAGCGTATCGTATATTGTTAATTAACTCTACGTTAATGTTCACACCAATGTTTTGCTCTAGGAGCGCTTCCTGACATATTGTTTCGCTATATAATGTATGATCCAAAATTATTGTCACCATAGGGGGCTCTGAACGACAGACACAGCTATACACATACAGTGCATGTCTATTCCTAATTCAGATATACTTTCCAGTTTATGTCAACTTTTCAGTGTAGGTACGTCAACTTAACAAGAAAAGTTAGGTTATGTAAAGATGTTGGTGGTGGATATATACAGCATCTTGTTTGATTTTATTTATTATTGTTACTTATAAATTTTTAATTCTTTTATTTTTGGTTAAAACTTTGTGTTAAAGGTTTTGACTGATTTTTAATGTTTTATAATGTTAATCAAAAATAATTGATGAAGCAATGATATAAATTCAGAATAAAACAAGTCATACATAATTTTTTGCACGCTAGCCTTGATCCCAATAATTGTCGATCGCTCGTTATATTGGATAGTAGTGGAGAAAGTACACAACCCTGACGCACACCTTGACGAATCTCAATTTCTTCGGTTAACTCATTATCAACTTTTTTAATTTTTGCTGTTTGTCCCAAGTACAAACTGGATATGATGTTAATGTAGCGACTGGCGTTGTTTTTGCTTCTCAGGATTTCATACAATTTTTTGTGTCTGACTTTATTGAAAGCCGTCTCAAAATCTATGAAGCCTACATAGCTTCATGCTGGTAGCCTGTTATTATATCAATGTATTCTCCTATTATTAAATTTATATAAAAATGTGATTTTAATTAATTAACTTACGAACGTAGTGATTCCGGTGGGGGATGTTAGACTATTATATCGAGGAAAGATATCAAAAAATTTTCCATAATTATTGAAATTATGGCATACTAATTTATTTGTGAAATGCAAGAATATTGTCATAATCCCTTTATTTTCTTTCTAATCTTGTACATACAACTCTTCTTTTAAGTTTAATATTTTAAATAATTTTGTTAACAATAATTCTTGGTTTCAGGTACGTACCTAACTGGAAAAAGTATGTTCTCCCGTAAAAATATATATGTATATACATATATAAAAATATATATGTGATAAAATTCAATACCCGGTAAGTTATGTATTTATTGTAAAATATCCAACAGTTATTCTTTAACATAAATTTCAAAATACGTCTAAAAACTGTTAAATGTTAAAACGTGTTGGTGTTCATTGAATGTAGATCGTGAGGTTAATAACGGATTATTACAAGTTTTTCATGTTTTCCATGTTTAAAATATTATACTAAAACAGACCATAAAAATTACCTGCTGACTGTAAATTAGGTGAACTTTTCAGGTTTATTTCACCTACCAAAAAATTTACGCTCTCTAAAATAATACGGTCATACTTTGAGTTTCCGCCGCGTAGCATATATTTTACCCAGCAGTAATGATTTTTATCTGAAAACCTCGAAAACCTTGCATTTTTAAAGCTTAATTCACATAGTATTTATTTCCATCAATAAACTAAAATACTTTAAAATAATAAATGATAGTTTTGCTTGTTTTCGATTCAGAGGGTTGCACACCAGCTAGATAGGTTGTTTCTACCATTTCAGGCGTATTCAGTAGCTTTTATTAGCGTGCACACCTCTGAATCGAAAAATAGCTCCACTATTATTTTAAAGGGAATCTGAAACATAATTCAAATTTCCATTAGACGCGATACAGCGACATCTCATAACAAATTGAAGAGTGTCAGATGCAGAATCCACCAATTTAATCAAAACTAAAATGGTACATAGTAATTTAAACCTGAGACTTTTCGCGTTGAAAGTTCTTACTGGTACATCCTGAATCTGCGACTTTTTCAATTAATAAGACAGCAGACGACGAATATAGAAAACGAAAGGGAAACGATCACATTCCGCCTTCATCCGTCTAGGAAAAGGACAGCAGAGGAACTTTCAGTACTCAAACCGAGTAAAGGAAATAAAATAATAAATGATAGTTTCGCTTGTTTTTGATTCAGAGGGTTGCACACCAGCTAAACAGGCTGTTTCTACCATTTCAGGCGTCTTCAGTAGCTTTTATTAGCGTGCACACCTCTGAATCGAAAAATAGCTCCACTATCATTTTAAAGGGAATCTGAAAAATAATTCAAACTTCCCATTAGACGCAATACAGCGACATCTCATAACAAATTGAAGAGTCTCAGATGCAGTCTGAAAGTTCCTCTGCTGTCCTTTTCCTAGACGGATGAAGGCGGAATGTGATCGTTTCCCTTTCGTTTTCTATATTCGTCGTCTGCTGTCTTATTAATTGAAAAAGTCGCAGATTAAGGACGTACCAGTAGGAACTTTCAACGCGAAAAGTCTCAGGTTTAAATTACTATGTACCATTTTAGTTTTTATTAAATTGGTGGATTCTGCATCTGAGATTCTTCAATTTAAAATACTTTATTTCCAAACAAGCTGACCGTACTGCAGAGCCATGTCTGTATCAATATCCAAAACAGAGTTGCTTCCCATGGCCTCCCTCCAATTTCAGTTATCTCTTCGGATATGGAACATTCAGATCATGTAATTTTTACCACCGGTATTACCAATCCAAATAATTATAACACATCCTACGAAGACATTACTAGACAAGACTATTGCCCATTACTACTGCTCCGATTTTTATCGAAATGCCCCAACCTGAGTTCTCGTCAAATTTTGCACAAAAACTTGCCAGAAAGAAATCATGAAAATCTGAATCAACTGATTCTAACTGTCACATTATTGGTCTGCAAATATTACAATATTAGTCTCCAAATTTGACAATTTCATTTCAGAAAACTAAAACAATAGTAATCTTTGGAGAAACAATCG
Source organism: Diabrotica virgifera virgifera (assembly GCF_917563875.1). Classification (NCBI taxonomy): domain Eukaryota; kingdom Metazoa; phylum Arthropoda; class Insecta; order Coleoptera; family Chrysomelidae; genus Diabrotica; species Diabrotica virgifera. Next base: position 187,242,164 of record NC_065446.1, on the reverse strand, counting down.
ATTCCAAAACAATATCTTGAAATTGCACTGTCCAGCCACGAAGACGTGGACAAAGAAATAAGAAATCAAGTACAAACAGTAAATAGACCGGCAGGATGTCTTATGGCGAAACCGACATATTAACACTAAGAGGAAGTTAATAATTTACAAAGTTAGTGTAAGACGAATAGTGCGAAATGTAGCTGAAACAATACTTGATGTAACCACAACACAGACTAAGCACTGGAAATGACAGAGAAGAAAGTAATGAGAATAAATCCACAGAGAACGGCAGTTCTCACCAGTGGCGCACAACACCCCTACAAGCGACACTATACATATACAGTGAGCACGTAAAGATTGGAATAAATTCATTTTCTCGAGAACGAACGATTTTGGAAGAAAATCCCGAAAAAGGTCAATTTTTATTTTTAAAATACGACTTTTTGGCATATATATCATACTAGTGACGTCACCCATCTAGGAGTGATGACGTCATCGATGATTTTTTTAAATGGAAATAGGGGTCGTGTGATGGCACATTTGAAAGTTAATTTAATTCTATATTCAGTAATATAAACATTTACATAAATAGGTATTTATACAAGGTATCCAAAAAAAATTTTAATTGAATTTATTAACATAAAAAGAAGAATGCATGTAATTTATTTAGTCAAAAATACATTTTACTGCTCTCAGAAAACAGAAAAAAAAATGTTTATTTGAAAAATAATCATTGCTTTTCGCTTAAATTAAATGTTCAAACTGTCAAGAGGAAGGTGGGTGGCGCTTTAATATTGAATTTAGGCAAAAAACAATATGTATTTCTCAAATAAACATTTTTTCCTGTTTTTTGATATCAGTAAAATGTATTTTGAATTAAATAAATTACACACATTCTTCTTTTTATGTCAATAAATTTAATTAAAAAAATTTTTTTTGGACAACCTGTATAAATAATTATATTAATGTTTATATTACTGAATAGAGAATTGAATTACCTTTCAAATGAGCTATCACACGATCCCTATTCTCATTTAGAAAAATCATCGATTACGTCATCACGCCCAGATGGGTGACGTCACTAGTATGATACATATGCCAAATAGTCGCAATTTAAAAACAAAAATTGACCTGTTTCGGGATTTTTTTGCAAAATCGTCCGTTCTCGAGAAAATGAATTTATTCCAACCTTTACGCGCTCACTGTATACACGAAATTTTCGATTTTCTAAACCTGACTGAATTAAAAATTTTGCCAAATCCCATCTTAAAGTTTAGGAAAATACTCGTCCATCCATATGTTACTTCTTCATTTTGGTTCAAGGTTGTGGATTTTACGGCCCTTCCCATTTAGAGCCTGTTTTTCGTTCTCGTCCCCAAAACTCCCAAAAATTTCAAAGATTTAAGCCCGACCTTTGCGGCTTCTGATAGCATAGATCATTACCTTTCCAACGCATGTTTAATTTTGAAAATCGGTTATACCATTCAAAAGCTATCGTGCTCAGAAATATGACTCAATTTTTATTTAAAAAATGGAAAATGTTTGTGGATATGTATGTATGTTTATATGTATGTGTGTGTGAAAAGTTAAACCGATCTGAATTTTTTTTTCTGTTTTTCAAGAGGGCGTAAGGGCCGATTCAGAACCGGTCTAATTTTTGACTTCTGACTACCATTAACATATTCGCGGTCATGACTGCATATGAAGTCATTTACTCCATAAGAATAAGTGTATAAAATGACAGCGTGTCCGCGAATGTGTTAAGTTAGCTAGAGGACTAGGTAAATACAAAATAGCATATTTTTGGGCGTATATATCTTAGGTTCAAGAAAAGACAGGAAAACCGCAAATACACCAAATCAATAGGGTTGAGTTAGGCTTTCAAATGGCGCCTAAGTGATCAAGCTGAGACATACGCACTGCTCACCATAGGCAAAAAACTGAAAAATTAAAATTTGAAAATTTTGGTTTTTCGACAATTACTCAAAATTTCAACCAACGAATTTCGCCAATAACTGAGCGTTTGTAGAGGGACTCAGGACGCGTCTAACGGTGTATACCTTATATCTGGGAAAATTCGAATTTTTAAGTTATATGCTTCATAATTATAATCAAATCTATTTCTTATGGGAAAAAACGGTTTTTCAAGCTCAATAATTCCTGTAATACGTTCAGTTATCATACTCGATCTTGGATGCATCAGATACTACTTGTCAATACGTTTCAAATTCATGTTTAGTGATCAACATCAGGTAAGCCGTTCAGAAGTTATAGAGCTCCAAATGTATAATTAGTCCAGGAACTGAAATTTTTCACTTCGAAATTTTTACAGAATGGATAGATTTGCTTAAAAATTTGACAATAAGTAGTGGATAGTCCAAGGATCAAAATCTATATGATGCCGAAAGACGCTTTTACCATGGGGTGGTTGCCACCTCATCTCGAGGGTGGAAATTTTTTTTATATTTTGACCGCAAGTGCTGGTAAAAATATTAATTATAAGCAAAAAATGTTCATTATACATTTTTTTGATAAAATTAATAGTTTTCGATTTATTAGTTATCGAAGCTGTTAGTTTTATATCGGAAAGATAACCAGATAACGGCAGTTCTCGCCAGTGGCGCAGCAATACACCCCCTACACGCGACACTATTATATATACGAAAATTTCAATTTTCTAAATCTGACTGAATTGAAAATTTTGCCAACTCCCATCTTCAAGTTCAGAAAAAGACTCATCCATTCATATGTCAACCATCCATTTTGGTCCAAGGGTGTCAATTTTACGGCCCTTCCTATTTAGGGTCTGTTTTTCGTTCTGGTCCCCAAAACTCCCAAAAACTTCGAAAATTTAAATCCGACTTTTGCGGCTTTTAACAGTACTGATCATTACCTTTCCAACGCATGTCTAATTTTGAACATTACCAGAGAACGGCAGTTCTCGCCAGTGGCGCACACCCACACCACCCTACACGCGACGCTATATATACACAAAATTTTCGATTTTCTAAATCTGACTGAATTGAAAATGGGGCCAACTTCCATCTTAAAGTTCAGAAAAGACTCACCCATTTATATGTCAACCATCGATTTTGGTCCAAGGGTGTAGATTTTACGGCCCTTCCCATTTAGGGACTCTTTTTCGTTCTCGTCACCAAAACTCCCAAAAAGTTTAAAAATTTGTCCAACCTTTGCGGCTTTTAAAGGAACTGATCATTACCTTTCCAACGCATGTCTAATTTTGAAAATCGGTTATACCATTCAAAAGCTTAGAAATGTGACTCAATTTTTATTTAAAAAAGGAAAATGTTTGTGGATATGTATGTATGTGTGTTTGAAAGTTAAACCGATTTGATATTTTTCTCTGTGTTTAAAGAGGGGTCAGGGCCGATTTAGAACCGGTGTAGTTTGTTACTTTTGACCACCCATAAGCCAGCTATTAGTACTTGGTAGGTACAAAACGGCATATTTTTTGGGGGTATATATACAAGAATAAAAAACCGCTAAACGCCGTAAAAATGAGTGGCGCATAAAATATTCCAGCTACAAAAGATCTGATATGAATGTTACGTGGCGCGAAAATGGATTTTCATTTGATGCAAAACGAAATTTTAGTTTTATTTTAAAATATTCTTCCATAATATTTGCTAAATTTGAAGTAAACGCGCCACAAAAGAGTAACTTTGATACAGTTTGAATTTTGAAACCCTTTTGTGGCGCGTTTAATTCAAATTTAGCAAATATTATGGAAAAATATTTTAAAATAAAACTAAAATTTTGTTTTGCATCAAATGAAATTACATTTTCCGCCACATAACATTCATATCAGTTCTTTTGTAGCTGGAATATTTTATGCGCCACTCATTTTTACGGCGTTTAGCGGTTTTTTATTCTTGTATAATTATTACAGGAAATACTCTGGGAGATCGAGTGAGGAGTTAAGACCTTAGAAGAAAATGCAAGGTACAATATGGAATAATCACATAAGTCGATTAAGGGAGACACGTGTGGTCAAAATAGCAAGAAAAAAAATCACCAATTGGTAGAAGTATCGGCCGACCGCGCAAATGATTGAGTGACAAGTTTCACTTGAGATATCAATCCAGAAATGAACCAGCAGAATTGCTTATAGAAAGTAGGAAGAAGAAGAAGACAATAATCTTTGTCCATCACACTTAATATAACTCAACTTACTGCATTCCTTGAAAACTGTTTTGGCACCAACGACTCTCTAGCTAAAGCCAGTAAATAAATCTACTGAAGTATACTTCATGAAATATACAGGGTGTCCAGAAACTCTCCCGACAAACGAAGACTGGAGATTCTTCAGATAATTTGAAGACAATTTAACCCAATTCACCAAGTTCGAAAATGCTTCCTAAGGGAGATAGAGCCCTTTGAAGATGGCGTCATGGTATTAGTTTTGCTTAACCTTTAACTACACGCGCTGGCGTATTTTGTACGCCAGACATAAGAATTCTACTGCAAATATATTTAAAATTTTAATTTTGACCTTGTTTATGTCTCTAACCTATCACTGGAATGTGCTTTACAATTTGGTTTTAGTTTCGTTATAATCGGCGTTCTGGGAAGATCGTAATTTATAGTTTATTATTTGTTGTTTCCGGTGGTGGACAATATACGCCACGATTAAATTAATATGAGTAGTAATATAAGTACATATTTCAATTGTTTTTTAGTCATTATGGTACAAAATATATTTTTCTTTATTAACAATACTTTTTCTCCCGAAAAAATCACATTTGAAAAAATGTTTTATTAGCAATTTTATTTATCATGGAATCCAGTTATTCCATGATTCCAGTTATAAATCCCCTTTGGCTTAATAGTCCATTCGTTAACGGTGAAATATTGCAAAACCTTTAAATTTTAAAGAACCGCTTGGATTGACATGAAATTTGGCATACACACAGCTAACAAGTCAAAGAAAAAAGTGATATTGTGCCGATATGTGCTTTTGCCCTGGGGGTGGTTTTCACCCCCTCTTGGGGGTTAAACAATATTCGTCCAAGCAAAGTCAGGAAATGGGTAAACTGGCTAATTTAAAGTAACTTTTGTTCTATAGAGTTTTTTCACTAAGTCAATACTTTTCGAGTTATTTGGCAGTGAATATGTTCATTTTTTCAACAAAATAACCACGCTTTTAGACGGTTTTTCGCAAATAACTCAAATTGTAAGTATTTTGTCGAAAAAGAATTCTTAGCAAAAATAAAAAAAATAGTGAATATATCACGTTTTTTTATTTAGTAGAAGCAGAGTTATAGCTAATGAAATATAGTTTCATATTCGTCAAATTCCAAGCGGAATATATTAACGTGAAAAAACCAAAAATAATCAAAAAATAAAGCACATTTCGGGGAAAACTCATTTAAACTTATTTAAAGTGTTTAAGAAAAGCTTCATTTTTGTTTTATAAAAAAAATTTCTAGCATCAAAATTAAACAAGTTACGCTCAAAATAAAGTTAGTCCCTCTTGGTTTTGGTAAAAAAATCGAGAAAATCACCCCCTAATTAGTATCTTAAATTAACTTAATCGTAACGACTTCACAAGTTTCTTGACTCGTGTATATATTTTTTATATGATCTGTAAGTTTCATCGGTTCAAAGTCCTTATTATTGAAACGGCTGTAGTTAAAAGTGGTTGAACGAGTCACTGATCACGAATGTATGCAAATTTAGAAACACCAAATCTTGATCAATTTTTGTCTAACATAAAAACAAAAAAATACATGATATTCAGAAAAGCAAATCTGACTTTTTTTGTATTTCGAGACTTTTGGTATCTCTAACAATTTTTAAGTTATTTTGAAAAAAGCATATTTTTCAAAATTTTAATTTTTAAAAATTTTACTTTAAAACCAAATTTTTTCAAAAATAAACACTATAAATCGATGAAACTTACAGATCATATAAACACAATATAAGTAAAATAATTTATGGAGCGGCAACGATATACTTCATTTAAGTTGCTAATTAGGGGGTGGTTTTCCCGATTTTTTTTTCCAAAAACAAAAGGGACCAACTTTATTTTGAGCGTAATTTGCTTAAATTTAATGCTAGAAACTTTTCGTAAAAACAGAAATAAAGCTTTTTTTAAACACTTTAAAAAAGTTAAAATGGATTTTCCCCAAAAAGTACTTAATTTTTTGGATATTTCACGTCGAAATATTCTATTTGAAATTTGGTGAATATGAATCTATATTTCATTGGCTATAACTCTGGTTCTACGAGATCCAGAGACCTAACGCGTACACCATTTTTTTTACTTTTTTATAGGCTATATTTTTGCTAAGAACGGTTTTTTCGACAAAATACTTACTTTTGAGTTATTTGCGAAAAACCGTCTAAAAATGTGGTTATTTTGTTGAAAAATGAACATATTCACTCGCAAATAACTCGAAAAGTGTTGACTTGGCGAAAAAGCTCTATAGAACAAAAGTTACTTAAAATTAGTCAGTTTACCCATTTCCGGAGTTGTTTTGGACATATATTTTTTCACCCCCAAGAGGGGGTGAAAGTCACCCCCAGGGCAAAAGCACACGTCGGCACAATATTACTTTTTTTCTTTGACATGTAAGCTATGCGTATGCCAAATTTCATGTCAATCCAAGCGGTTCTTTAAAATTTAGAGCAAAAACCGTGAAAGAATGGACTATAATGAGAAGGAACTCCAAGTATTCAATGATGCCGAATAAGGTTTATAACAAACAACTAAGTGTATTTTTTCAAAAAAAAAATAAACAAATCCACTGTTATTGTTTATTTTCTTGTGGCGTATAAAGTACGCCACGCGTGTAGTTATGTCATAACTTGATGCGCGGGTAGTTAAAGGTTAAATATCTCCAGAAAGCTTCTACTTAGAAAAACGAAAACTGGTACACTTATTTACCTTACAGAGATAAATCAACAAAATCAAATACGAATTCTAGTACCAGTCATAGGCGTCCGTTCTGGGTAGGGTAACGGTTAATTTATCATATAACTTTTTTATCTTTAACTTCTAAGCATTTTTTATGCTGGATTAGTAAATTGTAAGGTATTCTAGTACTAAAAGGTACTCTTGTTTTAAGTCGGTATCAATTAGAAAATTTTTCGTTTGTTGAATTTGAAAAAAAAAATAAAAAAAAAAACTATTTAGAAAAACGAAAAGAGGTACGTTTATTTATATTCCAGAGATAAATCGATTTCCTTAGTTGCGAAATTCTAGTACCGGTCATATGCGTCCGTTTTGGGTAGGTCAATAGTTATTTTATCGCATAACTTTTTTGTCTTTACGTTTTAAGTATTTTTGACACTTGATGATTAAATTATGAGGTATTCTAGTAATAAAAGTTACCATTACTTTAGATCAGTAAAATAGACCATCTTTTTTTGACAAAAATTTTCAAATTTTCTTCAAATTTAATCAACGAAAAATTTTCAAATCGATTTTTCTAGAAAACGGTGCATCCTATCGCATTAAAGCAAGAGTACCTTTTAGTACTAGAATACCTCACAATTTAATAATGCATTGTTAAGGAGGTTTAGAAGTTAAAGTCAAAAATGTTATGCGATAAAGTACCAGTTGCCCTACCCAAAACGGGCGTCTATGACCGGTACTAGAAATTCGCAATTAATGGAATCAATTTATCTCTGGAAGGTAAATAAGCGTACCCGTTTTCGTTTTTCTGAATAACAGTGTTCTGGAGATATTTAAGAAAAACTAATTCCCAGTCCCCATCTTCAAAGAGCTCTAGCTCCCTCAGAAAGCATTTTCGAACTAGGTGAATTGGGTTAAATTCTCTTAAAATTACCTGAAAAATCTCCTGTCTTCGTTTGTCGGGAGAGTTTCTTGACACCCTGTATAAACAAAATATTTTAATTAATAGACATTATAAAAAGTACTGGATTATTTTCCACTGTATATTTTATTCAAAATCATTTATTCGCGATGTTGAGCGCGGCAAATTGGCCCCAGTTGAAGATTGTTTAAAGTAGCATGTAACAGTGATACAAATAAGTGATAACACAAACGCCATTTTGGTTTTCATCGCTTAATCTCCGGGGCCTCGATGCCACAAAAACCACTTTGGAAGAGATAGAAGGGAGTATAATTTTTCATTAAGCTCGGGTTGGCACAGTTTTTTCATCGTAAATTGCTTGATATCCAGCGCACAGAAAAATTATACAATATTGTATCATCCCATTTAGGGTACATAAACAAGACTAAATAAGTATATTCTGCCGTTCCATCTTTGATATTACTGAGGAAAATGTCGAGAGATTGGTATTATTTAGTAGGGTTTTATACAGCAACTATACAAAAAAGGGATTTTTTTGCTGCAAAAATGTGCCTTTATCTTTGCGAGAATCTTAAATCTGCTAGATTAATCACTTTTATTGAATAAAGTTAAATATAGCGGGAAGTTGTAAATATTTTCTCTTTTGATAAAAAATCTACTGGTATTTTCAGAGACGACAATAGACAAAAATATAAATGTCAAAAAATAAAAAGAGAACAAAATATCTTTATCAAATGATTAGGACCTTATAATAATACACTAGCAGGAAACCCTCACAAAAGTGCTTAGTTTTCGAGATACTGACCACGGAGGGGTGAATGGCTAATTTTATCCATACTTTATATTTCTAAGCGTGCTGAAAACGAAAATAAAGTTTATTTTGAATTTTATGTGGGGGAACATTGTCAAAATCGCAATTTTAACCTAAAAATAAAAAAAATTAAATCACCTTTTTTTGCGTTTATCCCGCTACAACTCTGTTCGATTTTAATATTTTTTTCTGTAATACTTTTTTACACTATATATCTCTAACATTTCTGAACACAACGGTACCTGTTTCAAGCTTTTATTCTTATTCTGATAAAGGCTATGAATTTTTCAAAGGAAAAGGTGCGGATTTGTGCATTGCAAAGTTTAATCGCAAGTTGTGTGACGAAGTTTAAAATTTAGCTCCTTAATCACGTTTATCTTAAAGTAGAGAGTACATAGAAGTTTTTGGTAAGTTTTAGATCAAAATGTTTTATAGAAAAAAGATAGTGCAATTTTAATATCGACGGTGGATAATGGCTAATTTTGGTCTTAGAATATGTTTTTGACCGTGATGAAAACGAAAATGAAATTTATTTTAAATTTTTGGTGGGGAAATATTGTCAAAATTGCAATTGTATCCTAAAAATAAAATAAAATTTAATCACGTTTTTTGCGTTTAGCTCGCTACAACTCTGGTCTGTTTTAATATTTTTTTCTAAAGTTTGTACACTATATATTTTTTACTTTTTCGAAGACAGTGGTTTCGCTTTAAGCTTTTATTCTTATTCTAGTAAAAGTTATGAATATTTTAAAGTACAAAAGTTTTGCATCAACATGTTTTATAGAAAACAAATGGTGCAGCGTTTAACGTTTACGTTATAAATCCCCAAAATAACGCAAATTTTTCGAGATACTGATCATTGGTGGTGAATGGCTAATTTTGGTCTTACTTTATGTTTTTGATGGTGCTGAAAACGAAAATCAAGTTTGTTTTGAATTTTAGGTGGGAGAAAATTGTCAAAACTCACGAATCTGCACTTTTTATTTTTTTAAATTCATAACTTTTATTAAAAAAGACTAAAAGACTACAGTTACTTTCATAGTCTTCACAAAGGTAAGAAATATGTGCTGTAGAAATTTTAGAAAAAAATATTAAAATGGAACAGAGTTGTAGCGAATTAAACGTAAAAAATCGTTACTTAATTTTTTTTTCATTTTTAGGTTAAAATTGCGATTTTGACAATGTTCCGTCACATTAAATTCAAAATAAACCTCTTTTTCATTATCAGCACCATCGAAAACATAAAATAAGACCAAAATTAGCCATGCACCTCCCATGGTCAGTATCTCGAAAAATAAGCGTTATTTTGGGGATATATAACGTCTAGGTATAATAAAAGTTGCGCCATTTTTTTTTCTATTAAACATTTGTAACTAAAACTTTCCAGAAAACTTCTTTGTACTCTATGTTTTAACACAAACGTGATTCATATGATAAATTTTAAATTTAGCCTCTTAACTTTTGCGATGAAACTTTGCAATTCACGAATCTTCACCTTGTACTTTAAAAAAATCATAACTTTTACTACAATAAGACTAAAACCTTAAAACAGATACCGTTGTCTTCATAAAAGTAAGAAATATATAGTGTACAAACCATAGAGAAAAATATTAGAATCGGCCAGAGTTGTAGCGAGTTAAAAGCAAAAAACGTGATTTCACCTTTTGACAATATTCCTCGTCCTAAAATTTAAAATAAATTTCATTTTCATTTTCAGCACCGTCAAAAACATAATGTAAGATCAGAATTAGCCATTCACCACCCAATGTCAGTATCTCGAAAAATAACCGTTATATTGGGGATTTCTAATGTCGATAATAAAAGTTGCACTATTTTTTTTCTATAAAACATTTTGATCTAAAATTTTTCACAAAACTTATTTGTACTCTCTGTTTTAACATAAATGTGATTAAAAGGCTAAATTTTAAATTTTGTTACTCAACTTTTGCGATTAAACTTTGCATTGCACAAATCCGCACCTTTCCCTTTGAAAAAATTATAACCTTTATCAGAATAAGAATAAAAGCTTAGAGCGGGTACAGTTGTCTGCAGAACTATACACTGTAAAAATTTCAGAAAAAAATATTAAAATTGAACAGAGTTGTGCAATACTAAACACATTCTTCAAACTACCACCAAGACGATTGTACACCTGGGTCTCCCCGCAAGATCAACCAGGAAACGTAGTATGGAATCAAATTGACTACATAATGGTGAACAAGAGTTTCTTTAATGGATGCCTATCGGTTAAGGGTTACCCCGGTGCCGACGTATCATCAGATCATGTTCCTGTTGTTGGTAAATTTAGGTTTAGATTCAAGAAGGTTGCAAAAAAGAACAGCGATAAAAAGTGCGATATGAGAATACTAAAAGATAAGAAAACAAAAGAGACAGTCGCACAGATTCTTTCAGAGAAGATAATTTATATGGAGCAAACATATAATGCCGAAGAATCACTCCAAAATATATGTGAAACCTTTAACAACATCAGAGAAGAATATCTAATAGAAAAGAAAGAGATGAGAAAAAGTTGGATGAACGACAATATATTACAACTTATGGAAGAAAGAAGAAAATCAAAAGACAACAAAATAATGTACAACACGATTCAGAGACAAATAAGAACTGAAATAAGAAAGGCCAAAGGAAATTGGTTAAAATCACAGCGTGAAGAGATAGAGTCGTTAGAGCAAAAGCATGATACGTTTAACATGCATAAAAATGTGAAACAAGCAGCTGGTCTTCAGAAATCCAACACAGCTAGCAAATTGCGAGACCAAAATAGGGGAGTATCATCACAGACAGAAATCAAGAAATCTGCATATGGACAAAATACATACAGGAACTCTTTGATGATACTAGATCTGAACAACCTCCATCCTACATATGTGATGACCACTTGCCAATCACATCAGGTGAAGTGGAAAGAGCAATATCACAACTAAAAGAGGGCAAAGCTCCTGGACCTGACAATGCAAATGCTGAACTCATAAAACTATTTGACACCGACGGTACTCAACGCCTAACCAAAATATTTAACGACATATATTTAAGCGGAGTAATACCAAAAGCATGGTTTAAGTCGACGTTTGTTGCTTTACCAAAGAAAACAAAGTCCGTACCCTGCAGTGATTTCCGAACCATCAGCTTAATGAGCCATATTTTAAAACTATTTCTAAAAATTATACATCAAAGGATATATAGACTGTGCGAAGAAAAAATCAGCCGAACACAGTTTAGTTTTCGAAATGCAGTGGGTACAAGAGAGGCTCTATTTAGTATACAAGTGCTATTTCAACCATGTAGAGACGTGAATTGCGATATTTATGCATGTTTCATTGATTACTATAAAGCGTTCGATACAGTAAAGCACGACAAGCTGATGGAGATATTAACCAATATTAAAATAAACACTTGTGATTTAAGGATTATCAGCAATATGTACTGGAATCAAACATCATCTATCCGGACAAAGGCAGGAGAATTCGACGATATCAAAATCAAACGTGGGGTCCGTCAGGGATGTATACTATCCCCACTGCTGTTTAACATCTACTCTGAGGAAATCCTTCAAAAAGCAGTGGATGATGTTGAAGCCGGAATTAGAATTAACGGAGAATGTATCAATAATATAAGATACGCAGACGACACTGTGGTATTCGCTGACAGATCTGAAGCCCTACAGGACACTAAACACTAAGAAAACCAAATGTATCATGATCTCTAAGAATGAACAGCAATTTGGACGAATCAGTGTGAATGGTCAACAAATAGAAAGAGTAAAAACATACACCTACCTTGGTACGAACGTCAATGAAAATTGGGACCATTCTATAGAAATCAAATGTAGGATAGAGAAAGCAAGATCTGCATTTCAAAAAATGGCAAAGTTGTTCAAATGCCATGAATTGTCGATACCCATAAAAGTCAGATTACTACGATGTTATATATTTCCTATACTGTTGTACGGAGTTGAGTCGTGGACTCTCACAGACGCCACCTGCAAGAAAATTGAGGCTTTTGAGATGTGGCTTTATCGTCGAATCCTGAAGATATCTTATACCGACCACATTACTAATGAGGGTGTTTTGCTGAGAATGAAAAAAGAAAAAGAGCTGTTAATCAAAATAAAAACAGCCAAAATCGAATACCTCGGTCACATCATGAGGAACAGTGAGAGATATGGACTGCTGCAAATGGTCTTGCAGGGAAAAGTAGAGGGAAAGCGAGGACCAGGAAAGCGAAGGATTTCCTGGCTGAAAAATCTGCGAACGTGGTTCAACACAACCACTACAAATCTTTTCAGAGCAGCAGTGTGCAAAGTGCAGATTGCCATGATGGTCGCCAACATCCGAAACGGATAGGCACTACAAGAAGAAGAAGTAGCGAGGTAAACGCAAAAAAAGTGATTTCTTTTTTTTTATTTTTAGGTTAAAATTGCGTTTTTGACAATGTTCCCCCACACAAAATACAATATAAACCTCATTTTCGTTTTCAGCACCTTAAAAAATATAAAGTATGTATGAATAAAATTAGCCATTTAGCTCTCTGTGGTCAGTACCTGGTCATTTTAGGGGTATCTCCGCTCGCCTATAACACTAAGTGCAACCTAAAAAAAAATACCAAGCACGCATAGTTCCATACACGCTAGCTGCTTTCAGAGATATTTATAAATCTTCGTTGATTGCGTTTAAAAAAAGTATTCTATCTATCTATCTTCGAGCCTTAATCTATCCATCTTTGGACCTAGGCCTTCCCTTCTTTTTCCACTGATTTCTCTTCAGAGCTGTGGTCATCCATCTGGATCCGGCACGCTTTGGAGGTCATCACTCTATCTGATCTAAGGCCTTTCTCTTCCTCTCTTGTGTTCCCAGATACTCTGTTTGTTCCATATTTCATCTGCTTGTAGATGTGACCTGCAGATACGTTTAATTTTTGACACCTCTTCCACGTCTTTTACTTTGGTTATTTCTCTGATCCAAACGTTTCTTTTTGATATTTAAGTTTTATATGCAGCATCTGTATTTCCATCGAGCTTTGCGCTTTTGCCAGTTTACAGATATTTTCCGTTGCAAGTGTCCAAACTTGGGCAATATGTGAAAACAGGAAGTAAATATTGGTTAAAAATTCGCGGTCTAAGATAGTGCGGGTATTTTTTATTTTTCAAAATGTAGCTTAATTTACCGAATGCTACTAGACCTGGATACCGCGTAGCAAAAAAAGTGGATTAATAGCAAGCTGAAAATTTGTTAATAGCTTAAGGTGTCTAGTCGGACAACCTTTGATCTACTGGAACACTGGAACCGGGAAAGCTTTACGATGATCACGAAAACTTCCTATGTATTTTGTCGAATAGAACATCCAATTTATTTGTTACCTTTTCATTAAACTCTCATGCAAAAATTAGACTGCTATTACTAACCAACATGATTCCTGTCATGTGATATGTTCTTCGTGTTCCAATCATTAAAATGCCCAGCTGGTGATAAACACCAGTCTGATTTTTGCATGAGAGTTTAATGAAGTCGTAACAAAGCAATTGGAAGTTCTGTCCGACAAAGTACATGGAACGTTTTCGGAGTTTAGCGTTCCAACTAAATTTTAAATTGTTCCACAATATAAACTTCCCCTGTTCCAGTGTTCCCATATATCAATGTTTTTCTGGGCATTATTTTGAAAAATAACGCCCTTGGGCATTAAATTTAAATAACTAGTTAAATACTCTCAAGTTTAGAAATAAAAATCTAAGTAAAACTATGGTTACTACAATTACGCTACCACTATTGCTGCTAAATGTACTTATCTGAAAACCTAATTCAAAATTCATTAAAATTTTTAGCACATAAAGAACAATAAAGTCGGACATTAAACGTTGAAGGCACCGCGGGTATTATAGATAATAACGCATTCGGTCAACGTATGTACCTCGGGCCGTAGACCCTCGGTATATACACCATTGACCTCAAGCGTTATTATCCTTATAGTACCCTTGGTATTATAACTATAACTGGTCCTATTATATTGTTTACAACCGTGTTAAAAATGCAATTAGTAAAAGAGCTGTGACAGTTCTGGCCATTTGGTGGAGGCGCCCCATGTTATTTCTTATGGGAAAACGAATAAAAACGCTAAGGTTCATTCTGGTCATTTTTGTCTCGTTTTGTGTTGGAGGCGCGACGGCTCGTAGGATCGTGAAGTGTGAGGGGTCGTTGAAAAGTATAGGGGGTAACGAATACGTGAACACAAAAAACAAACGCAAAGATATTATCAAAAGGGCATTACTACATATCTCCGTTGTTAGTGGTCTGATTTTAATGAGTAAAACGTTAAATGAAAGAGGGTATACCGAATACGTTAGGACAAAAAACAACCACACATAGACATTGCCAAAACGGCATTACAGCATATCTTCTTTGCTAATGATCCGATTTTGACGTATGGGGTGTCAAATGAAAGCGGTGGCGACACAGAAGCCAACTGTCAATTCTTCTTCTGTCAACGTTCAACATTAACTGTCAATTCTTCTTCTTCTTTTCCGTATAGTGCCTAACAGAAAGTGACGTGAATGGCGTGACGCGAATGACGTGACGTGAATAACGTGACGCGAATAACGTGACGCGAATGACGTGACGTGACGTGAATAACGTGACATTTGAACGTGAATGATGTGACATTTACGTGACATTGATCAACAATGACCAGAGGGTTGTAAGAACTCATCGCTTATCTCAAGATCTCTTCTTCTTCGTTCCCGAAGAAGTGATCAACAATGACCAGAGGGTGTAAGAACGTTGTCACCTGCTTTTACCTGTGTGTCACCTGTATACCTGTATGACGCAAACCTATTGTCACCTGTGTGTCACCTGGATACCTGTGTGTGTGTGTCACCTGTATACCTGTATGACGCAATAATTGCATGAAGAAGTGATCAACAACAACAATGACCAGAGGCTTGTAAGAATTGGTAGTTTTTCTTCTTCTTTCCCGAAAGAGGACCACCCTGTACGCTGAGTGCAAAAGTGGTCGCTTATCGCTAGATCTCTTCTTCTTTTCAGTAAAAAAGTACAGGGTGGTCGCCCGGCCTAGCCTAGCCTGGCCTCTTTTACCACCAATTGAGTTTCAAGAATACAGACAACTACACATACACATAGACATTGCCAAAACGGCATTACAGCATATCTTCTTTGCTAATGATCCGATTTTGACGTATGAGGTGCCAAATGAAAGCGGTGGCGACAAAGAAGCCAACTGTCAATTCTTCTTCTTCTTTCCGTTTATCGCAAATTATATACAGAGTGTAGTCAGAAAGTCAAATAAATTCTTCTTCTTTTCAACTGTCACAGTGATTCTTTAAGTTGTTTGTTAAATCGGTTTTCATAGTTCTTTCTGATCTGCCAAAATATTACCTGTCACTTCAGACATGGATGCATTGTCAAAGGAACATTAGGTAGGTATGTAACGACTAAACGACTTAAAGTACAGAGACACACGACTCATCGCTGATAACGTACACGACATAATATAATCATTCTTATGAGATGTCCAAACCATCCCACTCTCATGAATTTTATCAAATACAATGCAACGGTGTTGCAAAAAAACAAACATTCAAATTCGTTTACAGACACACACGCGCGCGCCCGCACACACACACAAGCGCACACACACACTTCTCCATCTGACAAGTAGATCAAATCACCTTCTCATATTTCTTGAAGGCTACAACCTGTTCATGACGATCGAACGCCATCAGGTACATCTAAAAAACCAACCAACAAAACAAACACATTATATTCTTTAACTATGTCCAACCCATCCAGCACCTACCTGTCATCGTAGAAAAAAAAAGACACTCCTTCAGTCTGCACTATTATTCTGAATATTCATATCATTTTTATGAAAATTACTGAATAAATATTTTCGCATTTCGCAGCCGTCAATTCTTCTTCATTATGTCGAGCCATCGTCATTTCTTCTTTTCGTTTGTCACGTCAACTTCCTCTTTGCGATCTGTCAATTCTTCTGTTCCGCAGCAACCAATTCTTCTTCATTGTATTGCGCCATCGTCTTCTTTTTGATCGGTCAACGTCAAATCTTCTTTTCTCAAAGAAAATTAAATATTTAGCATTGCAAAAACGTCAAATCTTCTCCTGTGCCACTGCCGTCAAGTATTGGTCTGTCAACTCAAAAGGAAGTGCTGCATACAATAGGCAAGTAAATTTCCAATATAGTGAGAGTTAGAAAAACTTCATACCTAGGCCACATACTGAGACAATATGCTCAAAAGATTACGAAATAACAGTATACCAAACACTGCTGTTACAATCTACTGTGATTGCCAAAAAGCTATTAGATCGTATCTTCACTGTCATCGGTTCGATTTTGACGTATGAGGCGTCAAATACACAAACCCACCGTCCACTGCTCGACACGTGGCTACCCATTATTGTTCTGTAAAATAAACTAGTCAAATTTCCCCTTTTCTACAAAGATCTTTAATTATTTCGTCTATAAGTAATTTTTGATCAACCCCCGTATATACAATTACTAATTTTTTCATACAGTACAATAATTCACACGAAAATTCGAATCTGGATTTCTAAAATCTTTTATTTTATAATGTTTATTTCACTAGTAATTTTTGATCAACCTCGTATATATAAGTAGTAATATTTTTCATACATTTCAATTACAATAGGTGAAATGTAATACCAACATAAATTTATGGTGATGACAAAAGAATAGTGGACATAGAAAAGTGGTGAAGGCATAAAAATTGTGGATATTTATCATAATTTAAGAAAAGCAAATCGACGACAGCATATTTTAGGAGACGTTTCTACTGGAAACATGAAAAAATAGTGTTGATGGTGTACCAAAGATACTACGTAAAAAAGCATCATATCACTCATATTAAAAAAAATTAAGCTTTTCAACCAAAAAAAAAATGCTCAAAAACTTACCGTAATTATACACAATTAACTACACTAACAAAAATCTCCGACAGTTCGAAACAATGAAAAATGGAAACATTTCTTTTTCGTTAAAGCGTAAAACACACGAATGTCCACAAAGAAATCCTACGAAAAAATACATTAGGACTACGGCCCTAATAGTTACTGCCTTCAAGGCCGTTTTTTTTTTAAATAAAGTTTTATTTAAAATATCAGAAATGCGAGAGATTAAATTTTATACCTTTTGTTTCTAACGATTACAATGTTATCAGATTGAAATAATAATTAATAAAAATTAATTACATTGAAAAAATAAATAATATTCACAATTCTGCAGTTTTCGAATCAGATCGGTTATAGTCCAAATGCTGACTCATTGGATTGATGTTATTGTCGCAGGGGGGGTCAAATCAAGTCGGTTATAGTCCAAATGCAGACTCATCGGATTGAGGCTATTGTCGCATGGAGTGCAATGACTTTAAATCGCACGTTTGTTTGATTAATTGCTTAATAGTTGCTTAATTAAAAAGAACACGCGTTTGTAACAGGAGCAACGGTACCCGTAGTAAAAGGCGTACCATCAAACTTGCAAAAACATCAACAATAACGGGAAAAAACTACAAAAAATATGACATTTTGTTTGTTTAAAAATTCTGTTTTTTTGTGTTCTCCTCTAACATAGATGTAGTCGGGGATGTAGAAATGATAAACATGTATACTTTTAGAAAAAAATATAGGGCACAAATGGAAACTGCTAGAAAAGAAAAGTCATTTAAATTTAAGAGTAAATTATACTTAAAAACAAAAAGCTGAACTCTGAAAGATGTGCCACTAGACTAAATGAGTCCTTACGAATTGGCTAAATTTATCTACCAATACAGTTATCCGTACTAATTGATTATTTTACACATGCGGCGTTAGCACGGTCAAAGTTAAAAATATTGTTATCTAGACTTGCAACTAACGAATCTAATACAAAAATTTCGAACTTCTACTTACAAAATACGCTAAATACGCTTACCTAGATAAGGATAGGTAGGCAGTCTCCATCACTGAGACGCTAACAGAAGGGCGTAAAGATGTACAGAGACACACTAAGCCAACCAAACACCATCACTGATGCGGTAACAGAACACCAGAGAGGTATGCACAGACACGCTAAGCCAAGCAGACACCACAATTGACACGCTAGCAGAACGCCAGAGAGGTATGCACAGACACGCTAAGCCAAGCAGACACCACAATAATTGACACGCTAGCAGAACGCCAAAGAGGTCAAACTTGGAAAAAAATACAAATTAAATGGGGTCAATTCTCTGTTACACATTATACAGCCTAGCTTGGACTGGACTATTCTAAATAAAATTTCAAGGATAATCCCATTCAAAATTGTTTTTGTGTTAGGAAATAAAATACCAAGATGTTACTTAATATTTATTAAAGAAATTATACTATTTCCAGTAATTTTAAGATAGTCTTTCTTTGCAGTTCTGCCGTTTTATTTATACCTAAATTAATTAGTTCAGTAACAATTTTACGTTTCTGAAGCATTTTTTCTGTGTATGATTTTCGTATCGCCATCTCACTTTCAGTTTTGTAAAATTGTCTTCTCTTTTCATTGGCTTCATCTCTCCTTCTAATACCTTCATCACCTCTTTTACACTTGCACTTTGATTTTACGTGTAATTCATGCATTGAAGCATATTTTTCTAAATTGCTAACGCCTCTGCTCGCTAGGGTAGGAATTTCATTGCGTATACTTGAACATAATTTTCCTCTCAAATGTAACCATTCTGATTTAAATATTCTTTTCTCGTAATGAGAGTTAGGTTTACCTAAAAGTCCATCTCCAGCTCGACGAAGAGGTTTTTGACCATCAGTACAGGTAATGTTTCTTAACACACCAACACAATGATCTAAACAAATAATTTTTCTAAATGTAGCTTTGGATGTAATCTTTTCCCTGCATGTTGTATTTTCTTCTTGTAAGCCAACATTGTAGATCCATTTGCAAAGTGAATTAATGATTGGAGATGTTCGTGTGCAGTACTTCTGTCGTCTGCTACTAAATGACAACGGCAAATGGAATATCAATTTTACATTAGGAGCACTTGCTAGAAGAGAAAAATCACTCTCATTTAAGAGTGAATGATACCATGCTCTCGGTAACTCTTCGTAGCCTTTTGCCATATCCGTTGGCAAAAGAGCATTAATGTCGTTGACACTCAACAGAGCCAGATAGTCACTTTTTGACAAAATATACATATTTTAACTTTATACTTAATAAAAAAACTGAACTCTCAAAGCTGTCTAACTAGACTAAAAGAGTCCTTATGAAGTCGTTAAGTTTATGTGCCAGTACAGCTTCCCCCCAGCCTTAGTGTTTATTTCACGAATGCGCCGTTAATACGTTCAAAGTTGATTGTCACGTGAATGACGTGACATTCGACACATGACGTGACATTTGACGTGAAAGGCGTGGCATTCACGTGACATTTGTCATGTCACGTGAATGACGTGACATTTGACATGTCACGTGAAAGGCGTGGCATTCTACACATGACGTGACATTTGACGTGAAACGACGCAGAACGTGGAGAGCATCACAAATTCTCTCAGGCGCTGTGGCGGCCACAGCGCCTGAATTTGTGATGCTCTCCACGTTCTGCGTCGTTTCACGTCAAATGTCACGTCATGTGTAGAATGCCACGCCTTTCACGTGACATGTCAAATGTCACGTCATTCACGTGACATGACAAATGTCACGTGAATGCCACGCCTTTCACGTCAAATGTCACGTCATGTGTCGAATGTCACGTCATTCACGTGACACTCAACTTTAAACGTATTAACGGCGCATTCGTGAAATAAACACTTAGGCTGGGGGGGAAGCTGTACTGGCACATAAACTTAACGACTTCGTAAGGACTCTTTTAGTCTAGTTAGACAGCTTTGAGAGTTCAGTTTTTTTATTAAGTATAAAGTTAAAATATGTATATTTTGTCAAAAAGTGACTATCTGGCTCTGTTGAGTGTCAACGACATTAATGCTCTTTTGCCAACGGATATGGCAAAAGACTACGAAGAGTTACCGAGAGAATGGTATCATTCACTCTTAAATGAGAGTGATTTTTCTCTTCTAGCAAGTGCTCCTAATGTAAAATTGATATTCCATTTGCCGTTGTCATTTAGTAGCAGACGACAGAAATACTGCACACGAACATCTCCAATCATTAATTCACTTTGCAAATTGATCTACAATGTTGGCTTACAAGAAGAAAATACAACATGCAGGGAAAAGATTACATCCAAAGCTACATTTAGAAAAATTATTTGTTTAGATCATTGTGTTGGTGTGTTAAGAAACATTACCTGTACTGATGGTCAAAAACCTCTTCGTCGAGCTGGAGATTGACTTTTAGGTAAACCTAACTCTCATTACGAGAGAAGAATATTTAAATCAGAATGGTTACATTTGAGAGGAAAATTATGTTCAAGTATACGCAATGAAATTCCTACCCTAGCGAGCAGAGGCGTTAGCAATTTAGAAAACTATGCTTCAATGCATGAATTACACGTAAAATCAAAGTGCAAGTGTAAAAGAGGTGATGAAGGCATTAGAAGAAGAGATGAAGCCAATGAAAAGAGAAGACAATTTTACAAAACTGAAAGTGAGATGGCGATACGAAAATCATACACAGAAAAAATGCTTCAGAAACGTAAAATTGTTACTGAACTAATTAATTTAGGTATAAATAAAACGGCAGAACTGCAAAGAAAGACTATCTTAAAATTACTGGAAATAGTATAATTTCTTTAATAAATATTAAGTAACATCTTGGTATTTTATTTCCTAACACAAAAACAATTTTGAATGGGATTATCCTTGAAATTTTATTTAGAATAGTCCAGTCCAAGCTAGGCTGTATAATGTGTAACAGAGAATTGACCCCATTTAATTTGTATTTTTTTCCAAGTTTGACCTCTTTGGCGTTCTGCTAGCGTGTCAATTATTGTGGTGTCTGCTTGGCTTAGCGTGTCTGTGCATACCTCTCTGGCGTTCTGCTAGCGTGTCAATTGTGGTGTCTGCTTGGCTTAGCGTGTCTGTGCATACCTCTCTGGTGTTCTGTTACCGCATCAGTGATGGTGTTTGGTTGGCTTAGTGTGTCTCTGTACATCTTTACGCCCTTCTGTTAGCGTCTCAGTGATGGAGACTGCCTACCTATCCTTATCTAGGTAAGCGTATTTAGCGTATTTTGTAAGTAGAATTTCGAAATTTTTGTATTAGATTCGTTAGTTGCAAGTCTAGATAACAATATTTTTAACTTTGACCGTGCTAATGCCGCATGTGTAAAATAATCAATTAGTGCGGATAACTGTATTGGTAGATAAATTTAGCCAATTCGTAAGGACTCATTTAGTCTAGTGGCACATCTTTGAGAGTTCAGATTTTTGTTTTTAAGTATAATTTTCTCTTAAATTTAAATGACTTTTCTTTTCTAGCAGTTTCCATTTGTGCCCTGTATTTTTTTCTAAAAGTATACATGTTTATCATTTCTACATCTCCGACTACATCTATGCTAGAGGAGAACACAAAAAAACAGAATTTTTAAACAAACAAAATGTCATATTTTTTGTAGTTTTTTCCCGTTATTGTTGATGTTTTTGCAAGTTTGATGGTATGCCTTTTACTACGGGTACCGTTGCTCCTGTTACAAACGCGTGTTCTTTTTAATTAAACAACTATTAAACAATTAATCAAACAAACGTGCGATTTAAAGTCATTGCACTCCATGCGACAATAGCCTCAATCAGATGAGTCTGCATTTGGACTATAACCGACCTGATTTGACCCCCCCTGCGACAATAACATCAATCCAATGAGTCAGCATTTGGACTATAACCGATCTGATTCGAAAACTGCAGAATTGTGAATATTATTTATTTTTTTCAATGTAATTAATTTTTATTAATTATTATTTCAATCTGATAACATTGTAATCGTTAGAAACGAAAGGTATAAAATTTAATCTCTCGCATTTCTGATATTTTAAATAAAACTTTATTTAAAAAAAAACGGCCTTGAAGGCAGTAACTATTAGGGCCGTAGTCCTAATGTATTTTTTCGTAGGATTTCATTGTGGACATTCGTGTGTTTTACGCTTTAACGAAAAAGAAATGTTTCCATTTTTCATTGTTTCGAACTGTCGGAGATTTTTGTTAGTGTAGTTAATTGTGTATAATTACGGTAAGTTTTTGAGCATTTTTTTTTTGGTTGAAAAGCTTAATTTTTTTTAATATGAGTGTTATGATGTTTTTTTACGTAGTATCTTTGGTACACCATCAACACTATTTTTTCATGTTTCCAGTAGAAACGTCTCCTAAAATATGCTGTCGTCGATTTGCTTTTCTTAAATTATGATAAATATCCACAATTTTTATGCTTTCACCACTTTTCTATGTCCACTATTCTTTTGTCATCACCATAAATTTATGTTGGTATTACATTTCACCTATTTTAATTGAAATGTATGAAAAATATTACTACTTATATATACGAGGTTGATCAAAAATTACTAGTGAAATAAACATTATAAAATAAAAGATTTTAGAAATCCAGATTTGAATTTTCGTGTGAATTATTGTACTGTATGAAAAAATTAGTTATTGTATATACGGGGGTTGATCAAAAATTACTTATAGACGAAATAATTAAAGATCTTTGTAGAAAAGGGGAAATTTGACTAGTTTATTTTACAGAACAATAATGGGTAGCCACGTGTCGAGCAGTGGACGGTGGGTTTGTGTATTTGACGCCTCATACGTCAAAATCGAACCGATAACAGTGAAGATACGATCTAATAGCTTTTTGGCAATCACTGTAGAGTGTAACAGCAGTGTTTGGTATACTGTTATTTCGTAATCTTTTGAGCATATTGTCTCAGTATGTGGCCTAGGTATGAAGTTTTTCTAACTCTCACTATATTGAAAATTTCCTTGCCTATTGTATGCAGCACTTCCTTTTGAGTTGACAGACCAATACTTGACGGCAGTGGCACAGGAGAAGATTTGACATTTTTGCAATGCTAAATATTTAATGTTCTTTGAGAAAAGAAGATTTGACGTTGACCGATCAAAAAGAAGACGATGGCGCAATACAATGAAGAAAAATTGGTTGCTGCGGAACAGAAGAATTGACAGATCGCAAAGAGGAAGTTGACGTGACAAACGAAAAGAAGAAATGACGATGGCTCGACATAATGAAGAAGAATTGACGGCTGCGAAATGCGAAAATATTTATTCAGTAATTTTCATAAAAATGATATGAATATTCAGAATAATAGTGCAGACTGAAGGAGTGTCTTTTTTTTTTCTTCGATGACAGGTAGGTGCTGGATGGGTTGGACATAGTTAAAGAATATAATGTGTTTGTTTTGTTGGTTGGTTTTTTAGATGTACCTGATGGCGTTCGATCGTCATGAACAGGTTGTAGCCTTCAAGAAATATGAGAAGGTGATTTGATCTACTTGTCAGATGGAGAAGTGTGTGTGTGCGCTTGTGTGTGTGCGGGCGCGCGCGTGTGTGTCTGTAAACGAATTTGAATGTTTGTTTTGTTGCAACACCGTTGCATTGTATTTGATAAAATTCATGAGAGTGGGATGGTTTGGACATCTCATAAGAATGATTATATTATGTCGTGTACGTTATCAGCGATGAGTCGTGTGTCTCTGTACTTTAAGTCGTTTAGTCGTTACATACCTACCTAATGTTCCTTTGACAATGCATCCATGTCTGAAGTGACAGGTAATATTTTGGCAGATCAGAAAGAACTATGAAAACCGATTTAACAAACAACTTAAAGAATCACTGTGACAGTTGAAAAGAAGAAGAATTTATTTGACTTTCTGACTACACTCTGTATATAATTTGCGATAAACGAAAAGAAGAAGAAGAATTGACAGTTGGCTTCTTTGTCGCCACCGCTTTCATTTGGCACCTCATACGTCAAAATCGGATCATTAGCAAAGAAGATATGCTGTAATGCCGTTTTGGCAATGTCTATGTGTATGTGTAGTTGTCTGTATTCTTGAAACTCAATTGGTGGTAAAAGAGGCCAGGCTAGGCTAGGCCGGGCGACCACCCTGTACTTTTTTACTGAAAAGAAGAAGAGATCTAGCGATAAGCGACCACATTTGCACTCAGCGTACAGGGTGGTCCTCTTTCGGGAAAGAAGAAGAAAAACTACCACTTCTTACAAGCCTCTGGTCATTGTTGTTGTTGATCACTTCTTCATGCAATTATTGCGTCATACAGGTATACAGGTGACACACACACAGGTATCCAGGTGACACACAGGTGACAATAGGTTTGCGTCATACAGGTATACAGGTGACACACAGGTAAAAGCAGGTGACAACGTTCTTACACCCTCTGGTCATTGTTGATCACTTCTTCGGGAACGAAGAAGAAGAGATCTTGAGATAAGCGATGAGTTCTTACAACCCTCTGGTCATTGTTGATCAATGTCACGTAAATGTCACATCATTCACGTTCAAATGTCACGTTATTCACGTCACGTCACGTCATTCGCGTCACGTTATTCGCGTAACGTTATTCACGTCACGTCATTCGCGTCACGCCATTCACGTCACTTTCTGTTAGGCACTATACGGAAAAGAAGAAGAAGAATTGACAGTTAATGTTGAACGTTGACAGAAGAAGAATTGACAGTTGGCTTCTGTGTCGCCACCGCTTTCATTTGACACCCCATACGTCAAAATCGGATCATTAGCAAAGAAGATATGCTGTAATGCCGTTTTGGTAATGTCTATGTGTGGTTGTTTTTTGTCCTAACGTATTCGGTATACCCTCTTTCATTTAACGTTTTACTCATTAAAATCAGACCACTAACAACGGAGATATGTAGTAATGCCCTTTTGATAATATCTTTGCGTTTGTTTTTTGTGTTCACGTATTCGTTACCCCCTATACTTTTCAACGACCCCTCACACTTCACGATCCTACGAGCCGTCGCGCCTCCAACACAAAACGAGACAAAAATGACCAGAATGAACCTTAGCGATTTTATTCGTTTTCCCATAAGAAATAACATGGGGCGCCTCCACCAAATGGCCAGAACTGTCACAGCTCTTTTACTGCAATTTTTAGCATTCCATACGAGCGTTAAAAAGGCTACTTTAAGGCACTAGTGCTTTAAAAATTTTATGGCACTGCAATTCGTATTGACCGTATAGGCAATTTTGATGTAATGTCAACAAAATATAAAAATGGAATGTCAGTCGAGTTCAAGTAAAAGTTTTTGTAGATATTGTTCTGTAATTACGTTTGTAGAAAAAATATTGTATGATATGCGTGTTAAAAAGTACATTTTTAAGGCACTCATATGAATTGCAGAACTCGCTATCGCTCATTCTGCAAACTTTCACATGCGTGCCTTAAACGTGTACTTTTAACACTTATATCATAAATAACTATTAAATTGAAAATTAATTGAAAAATACTGTATTGCCGGTTTGAACTATTATATTATTTTGTCCTAACTTGATCGAGGAATTTTCGTCCATGTTGGTCATAATCTTTGTTTTATTGTAATTCATCCTCAGTTTTTTTGGCTTCATCGTTTTATTCTTCTAACATGGTTTTTAAGTGTACTTTTATATCAGCGATTAAGATTATATCGTCCGCATATCGTAGGTGTTCACATATTGTCCATTGATTTTAATACCTCGTTCACCCAAGTGAATTTTTTTGAAGACATCCGCTGGAGGATGTCTTCAAAAAAATGTATTAGTTATTTTCATATTGTTTAAAGTCCAAAATTGTAGCGATCTCTTTCCACTGTTACTTATGGTCATTCATTCATATCTATGCCTAGGACAAATTTCGTCTTTTGTTACCAACCTATTGTTGAAATCCCCTGCAATGTATAATGATCCTCTTGCGGTTTTTGTTAGTAACGTTAACCCTCACCAGAATTCATATTTACTTTTTGCCTTATCATCATAGTTTGGTCCATATAATACTATAATCCTTTTATTACGGCTACACTCTTTGTCATATTTTTGTCATAGTAATATTATTTCTTACCATATTTTCCAGACCTATCTATATCTACCTATATCCTTTTTACAGAATTTTGTGTGTTATATAACCTTATGCAGCTGCTTTTTGTCTTCTGGTTGCTCAAGATATATTAAGGTATGTGTGATTATGCTCCATTTTTATTATTCCTTGTCGTTTTTTCTTGGATTCTGATATTACTAGGATATTCAATTCTGCTGCCTCTAACAGTTCAATTTTTTGGTTATTTCTGCTATATTCTGCTACATGTTCCAGGCCTAATTTTCCCACCGATATGCTCATTTTTTCTTACTTTATGTGTCTATAAGTTTTGTGATTTCCATTATTTGACTTAATTATTTTTATTCGTGTCCGTTGTCATATCCCAGGTTTTCTCCGTTTTTCCTGTATCATAATCCTTGTGTTTTGAAATATAATATTATCTCCTTGTTTCCAACTTCTGTTCCTTGTCCTCTACTTCTTGTTTTTTGTATTCCAATATTTGTAAAAATCTCATTCCTCTCATTCCCATTTCCTTTCCTCTTCGTCTACTATGATCTTTTTAAAACCTACTTTTATCGTTTTACCAAATTGTCGGAGTTCTTTACATTTTTCAGTTATGTCGTTTCGAATGTGTCTTTCGATGGTTGTTAGATCATTATTAAATTTTTTAATATCTTTTCTCCCTATAATGCTTTCAGCTGACTTTTTGTTGCATAATTCTAGTTTTTCTCATATCACGTGTTCTCTTATTTGCAGCAAACAAGTTTGCTGCTTAGTTATATTTTTCTTTCTACATTTACTTCCTCTTTTATGTGTATACTGATAAATTTTGCCATATCTCCTTTTATTTTCTATTTATCAATATTTAATCCAAAGTAAAATTTCTTCTTATCAATCTTTATTTAATCTAATTAGTTTCTTTTCGATTGCTTTTTGAGTCTTTCCAATCTATTTTCGACAACATGGTTGAGTATTACTTTTTTTAATTCTCATAATATGCCTTCTTTTTGCTCTTAATTTTCTGTGTTTACATCTTTTAAATCTTTATACATTTTTTTATTAAGTGGTATGCATCACTTACGTCGTCGCCGCTATCAGATGCTTGTTTTCTCTTTCAGCTAGCCGGGAATCTGTTTGTTTTCTTACTCTTCATAAAAAGAAATAATTATAGAATCCTTTTCTTTGCTGGCTTTTTCATAATCTGATGTATTCCCTTTGAGGGTTGTTTTGATCTTTCGTAAGCAGCAGGACTGAGGACGGAGATATGGCCACCTCGACGGTTTAGAAAAATCATTCCTGTAAATACTGTCTTTTCGATAATTTCAATATATTCTTTAATACTTAGCTCCATATAATCTGCAGAAATGTTCGCGATTTATCAAGCTCTAGAATGGGCTGTCAACAAAAAAATGCCTACTTAATAAGCAAGTTGTACTTATGTCAGATTCAACGTCTTCGTTATTAGCTCTAGAAAACGTACGTTAACATTTATATAAAAATAGCCGTGTCGTCAAAATTTTAGAAAGCCAACTAAAGCTACTGGAAAAATAGACTTCTGTAACTTTCGTCTGGGTAAAGGGACACATTGGCATTTCTAGTAACATGAAAGCCGATTGTTTTGTTAAAGAGGCAATCTTAAAAGGATCAAAAAATAACTTAACTAGATAGAAGCGATCTAACAGCTACTCGCAAGAAAAGTCTGAAACAAAATTGGGATATTGAGTGGTACGCTTTCTGCAATCGAAGCAACAATCTCTACACCAAAATTCATCCTATTTTACCTACTGAGCCTTTTGTTCTCAGAAGTTATTCCAGTAGAAATATATATTCCATGCTTATTAGATGCCTCTTTAATTATGCCATAGTCAAGACATACCTCTACAGATTAAACCTATCTGACTCAGATCTTTGCGACTGCAATTGAAATGTTGATGATATTAATCATTGGTCTTTTGGATGCAAATATAATGATGATGCAATTAAGTATTTGATGTTCAATCTGGTTCAAGAACATATAGCTTTCCTACAAAATAATGCTTCTCTTTTATATTTATCTCGCCGAAATTCTAAGATTAAACAAATAATCATCTTAGAGTTTTTAAAAAGGACTAAGAGGAAAATTTACCTTGTACTGAATGAGTTCGGTTGAATGTGTTTAGCAATAATTATTGTTGGTTTGATGTTTATTCTTATAGTAATATTGCCT
Source organism: Diabrotica virgifera virgifera (assembly GCF_917563875.1). Taxonomy (NCBI): domain Eukaryota; kingdom Metazoa; phylum Arthropoda; class Insecta; order Coleoptera; family Chrysomelidae; genus Diabrotica; species Diabrotica virgifera. Next base: position 187,213,326 of record NC_065446.1, on the reverse strand, counting down.
CCCTGTGAAATTTTAATAAGTAAATTTTGCAGGGAAGGAATAAGAATAAAATTGTATAAAAATTTATATTGAAAAATTTAAAGAATTATTAAAAAAATAATAAAAAAAATGTATATTAACTTATTAAATTAAAGATAGAAAAAAATTAAAAACACAATAAAGATCTAAACCTCCGACGTGTCAGAATATAATAAAAGTATTTAAACCAAGTATTAAAGTATTAAAAGCTATCCCTCGCTTCAACTATAACCGTTGATTGAATACCCCAACGCTATAACCAGTCATGAGGTTTGTTATAATAACAGGTAATTTTAATCGTTCCTTTACAAAATGTCTACTAGAAAATTGGGAGTGTCTAAAGACGGTTGTTGGCTTAAATATTTCACGAATTACTTCAGTATTCCTTTAATATTGTTAAAAGTTTGTATGTATTTAAATATTTGTTTAGGTTTAAAGGCTTTTAATATATTCTGAAACACAAAACATAAAATGTATTAAACATGTTTATCCTGGTACTGATTCGTTAAATTAAAAAACATAATTTTAATTATAAATGTAATAACAGTTTCCACGTTAACAAAAATAAAAAGAATAGTTCAATTTGGACGTTACGAATTGGCCGTTACGAATTTGTATAATTACGAACTGTCGCCGTTACAAAGTGTTGCCGTTAAGAATGGTCGCTGTTACAAATTGTCGGTTACCAGTTGTACGGTTACGAACTGTCGCGTTACGAGATGTCTGGTCACGGTTAGTTTTACATCAAAAAAATTAATGTTTTTAACCAGTTTTCTGCTAATAACTCAAAAATTATTCGTTTTATCAAAACAACTCTAATTAAAAAAAATATACCTTTTTAAAAAATGAAAAAAAAATGGTTTATTTAAATTTTCTTTAATAGTAATCGAGCTATACTTTATTATACGTTAGCTCTTCTTTGTCAAAAATGCTAAATTTTCAGTTTCAAAGATAAAAGGCGAGAAAACTATGTATTTTTCAGTGATAACTTACAAAAACTAATTTAAAGTATTTAAAAAGGTCTCATTTTAAAAAATAACTCTAAATAAAAAACGTACGAAAATTTATTTTACTGTCATGGTATGTTTAAAATGGAGACATCAAAAGTCGTGTGCAATAATATTGTGTCTCTACAAGTACTATTAAGAATGCCCGTCATCCATAAAGGTGTGGGGCAATATGTATTACATTTAAAAAAACGGCATCTGAACTTTTATTGTGTAGAAGCTTTTGTTACTCTTAAAGTTTAAATGCATATAAAAGCTTTATTGAATACGGCAACTGCTCTTTGTTGACTAACGTGCAATTGTGTTGCAATATTTACAACCTTAAAAGGAAGAGAACTTAAAATGAAGTAAAAACTAGTGGCATTAAAGTCAAGGAACTTTTTTATTTAGTTTTGTATTTAGTTTTGTATTGTTAGTTTCTATAATGTTTAGTGAAATATTTTTATTAAATATTTACTAGTGTATACAGGGTGTCCCGGAAAATAGTGCGTTCCTTAAAGGTATGTAGAACAAAAAACTCTTATAACATTTTTTTCTAAATGCAACCGTTTGACCAAAAAATTAAAATGTATTTTGGTATGAAAATTTAAATCTGACAACTATGTGCGGTACGCAAATTTAAGCATAGACAGTCCCATGTAAATAGATAGAAGATAGATAGTAAACAGATAGTTTTAAAGAATCCTGTTTAGTGTCAATGCCGAGAATGTTTTCGAATAGTGAGTGTATTACCTATTATGTTATTACCTATGAATGGTGTTTGTGAAAGGTTACTTGAAACATCTATTCGGTATAATAATTATTTTCAAGTAACTACAACTTAGTTATTTCAGTTCACAAGTAAACCAATTACTGAGACATTATCTGGTGTATTTAAGTTCCACTGTAAACTATTAAAACTATGTAATTCAGTTAAAGCCCTCAGCAATACTCAGCATTCACCCATTTAAACCTTACTAAATACATAACACTAGTTCAGTTAAAAGATGTGTTTTTACGTTAAAAGGTGTGTAATTCGTTTAAAATTATGCAATAGGTATTTCAATACATTTCAAAAGAAAATAATTTTAGTAAACAAATAGTAAATACATAAGTATTACCTAATATTAGGTTGGATTATTTTAAATCAGTGATACATCACTGTTTTAAATACTGTTAATCACAATCACAAACGAGTTCTTATTATCTGTTATTATTCCGTAGTGCGTACAATGTTGCCAGTTTTTTTAAAATTTCCAAACATTAAAATACAGGTATATGGAAAACAATGTTAACTTTTTTTTGGAAACGGTTAACTCTAGAAAAAAATGGTATAGGACTTTTTTGTTCCCAATTGTGTATTCTCTTCATACCTTAAAGGAACGCACTATTTTCCGGGACACCCTGTATAATTGCTGTTATCTCCAAATAGTAACTAAGTAGACGAAGCAATAAAGCACTAAAATCGGTCTTACCTCCGAAAAAAAAAAGGACAAGATGGATCTTAATAATTCTTTTCCGTCGACCGTCCATTTATGATCAATTATAACACCCTCAAAATCATTGATTAATGACTCCTATTGATGAATGATTTTCTATTAATGAACGATTTCATTATAGGCAACACAACATACATTGCTTGCATAAATAAATTAAACGCTCTGTGATTGGCAGTGACCTGTGTTGTAGGCAACCAAACATTATATAGTCGGTTCGCTAAACTCAGACTCAACTGGCTAGATATTTTAGTCGATAATTTTTTTTTGTTTTTTGCCAATTTTGCAAAAATTGGCAAAATTACTAACTATTTAGTGATTATTAACTATTAAGTAATTATTTTTTGCCAATTTTACTAAAATTGGCAAAATTATCGACTAAAATATCTAGAAAGTTGCGTCTGAGTTTAGCGAACAGACTATACCTATTTATATTCCCACTAAAAAATTTAAAATCAAGTAGCCGCTGTTAGTACTATCTGTCATTGTATGTTATTATTTACTTTATTGTTTAGAATTCTGTGTATTTGAAAAATCAAAAGATGGATATATCTTTATTTCTAAAAAGTACGGTCGACGAAAAAGTTTTGTAACGAACTCGTGAATTAAAATGGCGATTAACAATCTCGAATATTAACGCGCTCGCACCGCTCACGCGTTTAAATATCTCAATTGTTAATCGCCCTTATTAATACACTTGTTGGTTAAATAACTATTTTGCATCCTATTCGTGAATGCGCCAAACTTTGTGAACCGGGGCGATGATATAATATTGAAAAACTGCATACAAAAAATGCATTCTTAAAGTGCATCTTAAACAGACAATAAAAAAATTCAGAACTCGTCAATTATCGGCGGAAATAAGTTCAATTTTGTTACTCGGGAGTTTCTGGGGTCACTGAAAACGAATATGACGTCAAAAGTGATCTTCGGAGTACCTGTGTTACCAAGGGTACCTACTGTTTACATCGTCATTAAAATTCATTAAAAAATTAGTCAAAAATCATTACCTGGGGGGTTTTTGGTTAACAATATTGGATTATCCTCAAAGAATATTTTGTCTTTCTCCCAAAGGATTTGAAGCTCTTGTGAGAAGAGGCGACAAAACAGTGTTAAGCTTTATAAATGTGACGAGAAAGAATGTACTACAAAATTATTTGTTGGAAATGCTTCTGGAAAACTGGCTCCTCCAATGGTTGTGATGAATTTTCAAAGATTCCCTAAACATGTTGTTCTGAAGCTATTTCCTTGTGGCATTTTTTATGATTAATTATTTATATGGGAAATAAGCCACAATTAAAATGAAAAAAAAATAATTTTATTAACGTTTCGACGCCCAAATCGGGTGCCGTTGTCAAAATACAAAATATTACTAAAATAAACTAAAGTGTTGTTGCTAAGCAAAAAAATTCTTCTAATAATTTATTTAATCTCACTCATTTATATTGGCAATTCAGACATATATTATACATTTTAAAGTAGAAGACTTTAAAATGATATTGCCAATATTTATGAGTTGCGTTCCTGGGACGACTTACTGAAAGATAGTTCATTCGATTACATGAAATTAACCCCAACTCAAGAATATCCGTCATAAAAAATTATAGCATGTGATATGTCTTTAAAAAGACAACCAAATGCAACGACAGTAAAATTCTCGCGTTAGAGACTTCATAGTAAATCACAAGGGAAAACCAGGAAAAACCCTGTGATACTATCCCGACATCGTAAGTATTTGGTCTTACATTAATTTACTCTCAAAAAATAATACCAAATTCTGACTTGTAACATGTTTAAATTATAAATAATATTAATAATACTAGATATATAAGTAATACTAAAATATAAAATATGTACTAGCTCGATATTATTGACTTACTAATCTTGGTATTTTCTTTCTATTGACTTCCTCTTTCAGTATGGGTAACCACATCCTACTGCATTCTACCGAGGAATTTGCGACACAATTGGTTTCATTTAGCATAATTAGAGCCGCTTCTTTGATTTTTCTCTTTTTACTATCTGATTCTTTCAGGACTATACTTGAATCTCTCCACTGAACTCTATGTTCATTATCCCATGCGTGTTGACATATTTGAGATCTCTCAAATTCTCTATTTTTAATATAAGATTGATGTTCACTTATTCTAACGTCTAATGGTCTTGATGTCTCACCTAAATAAAATTGTTCGCATTCACAAGGTATTTTATAAATGCAATTCTTTGTTCTTTCTTGATCATTGTTAGGTTTAGTTTTAATTGTGGCTTATTTCCCATATAAATAATTATTCCCTAAACATATTATAAAATATATGCCTAACAGTTGGTCATTTGGAAAGGCAGAAAGCGGTTGGATGACCTCAGACATATACATAACAAATGTGTTTTTCCCATGGTTGATTAATAATAAAATTCCAGTTCCTGTTGTTTTATACGTCGATGGGCGTTAGGGTGGAACGAAAGGAGAGGAAAAATTTTTTTTCTTTCATGGAACTTTCTAATAGAACTCGAAAGTTGCCTTATCATGTCTACAATAAAACTACAAAATATTTTTGTTCTAGGTTTACATCTTGAGGTGCCGCAAGAGCTTTGAAAAGATAGGTTTTTAACAAAAAATACGGAAAATTTCAAATATTTTATATATTTATCCTGGTGACGTAGCTAACATTTTTTAGTCAAATATTGTTTCTAATAACAGTTACCATTGCTATCATTGCTATATGTACACATTGCTATAAGATTGCTTTAGTTACAATATTCATCTTGTTACTTAAATAAAATGGTTTTTTGTCTCAAACTTGGGCATGATCTTTTGGGAAGAAATATTTGCTCTAACAAAGCAATTTTTGCTTCAAGACCACAGACACTAAGAGATGACACAGTCACAAGCTTTATGGCTCTTTTCACTGCCTGTGTATGACAGGGAAAACACGGAAAATCTACACATTGTACCTGACAACTAGGGTCTATTGCTTCATTTATATATTTTTTAAGTCCTCGTCAGTTCTATGTTTTGTCATAGGAGGCTAAGTTATTTTATTCTTCCGTTCTGTTAATTATATCTATATCAATGTAAGTCATTGGCATGAAAGTTAAGCTTCGGGACAATAAACTTCCTTACACCATTTATGAGTTCCGATCTTGCCTGCAAAAGTCGCCTCAGACCTAGCTCCCTTTAAGGTTTGTCTTATCACATTCATTTGAATTACTGGATCAATTATTTGGAGATGTTCCTCACAAAGATAACGTGAAAATTTGATGAGTCTCCATGGATGTTTGATCCATTTACACAAAATGGTTTCAGTTTGATATGAAACCAGACTGGGACATACACCTTCATGACATACATAGTTACAGTTGACCGAAGAAGGCGATTGGCCAACGTAAGCCTTCGTGAATGAGCTAATTTCCCATCGGTTTTTAAAGAAAGATCAGAAGGACATACAACATTGGAGATTGCTTTGCACATTTCAAGAAATATTTTTGATCTGCGCTTAGATCATCCTTAATCTCTAGAGTAGGTAGGTAGTTTTGTATGGGAACTAAATTAACCACATGAAGCTGGTTACAGATTTCAAGTTCTTTGCCTGAAAGCCCTCCAAATTCATTAAGATCTTTAGTTTTTCCATCCAATATGCAAAACAAATGATGCAAAGGCAATTATTCGTTGGTACAGAACAAACAAATCGGCCACTTCAGCGGCTTATTTAGGTTTATTATTTCTATAAAAGCAATTACACCATTGTTAATACCGGTGTTAGTAGCAGTTCCATCAAATCCGACATCTGTTATATTGGAAATGTTCAAAAGATTTTCCTTTTGAAAATGCTCCATTATCTTTTATAGCTTCACCTGTTCCGGAAGCAGAAGTTATGTAAGCTAGCAAGGTTGATTCAGATTCCTCTATTATTGAAATGTGTTCTTCTGCTATAGTCAGAATGTTAAATTGTATTAAGGAATGAAATAAAAATTTCCTATTAAATATTTCTTTAAATGTGGAATTCAAGTTTAAACTTTGCCGGTTCTAGTAAAAATAAACATTGGATTGTTGTAGTTAAAACTAAAATTATCTTGAAAGGGTAGTTTTAGAGTGTGTATTTATAATTTAAAATAGGAATTAAGACATTAAAATAGCTATTTTTTACCAAACCAAAATCATCAAAATTAGCAAAATTTAACTAAAAATTCTAATTTTCAACCCTTTTGCGGCACCTCCAAAAATATTTTGTTTGGAAAAATATTTTATTTGTGGCTTCACAATGGCTATAGGCAACTTTCTATTACTATTACACATTGAAATTATAAAATCATTCTTTTCGTTCCACCCTAATGGGCGTTCATCACATATTACGATGCCTTTAACCCGGCAGTGGTCGCTATATGAGATTTTCTCTCACGGTTTCAGAAAATTGCGCACAACTTTTTTTCTGGGAAATTATACGCGCTGTTGTTCCTTCTAGTCTCCTAACTATCCTCAATCGACAATCTAATAGACTCGTCCGCTCAGATAGTGACCCAGTTTACTTAGTATCACCATATACTTTCTGCTTTTAGAGATTCTTTTATCAGTTCTATTAGTTGTGTTGGTATATTAAATCCTTTCAGTGCTTTTATTAAGAATTCTCGGTTTATATTGTCATATGCGCTTTCGAAGTCTATGAAGAGATGATGTGGGTCGATATTATGTTCACTTGTTTTTTCGAGGATCTGTCGCAGAACAAATATCTGGTCTATTGTTGACTTCTGTCTACAGAAGCCACTTTGGTACCTGCCAACTATTTTTTCAGCGTGTGGTCTAAGTCTTTCATAAATGACGTTGGACATTATTCTGTTGCTGCATTTAGCAGCGTGATTCCACGGTAGTTTCCACATTCTAACTGATTCCCTTTTTTAGGTAATGGTACAATAATACCACTATTCCACTCCGCTGGTAGCTGTTTATTTGACCATATCTTTGTTATCAATTCATGTATTGTTTTCTGTAGTGCGTCTCCTCCTTCCTTCAGTAATTCCGATGCTACTTGATCCGATCCCGTTGATTTATTGTTTTTTAATTTGTATAATACTGTATAAAAATAAATCTTTTCACAATGTTGCAGTACATTTTACACAATATTTTGTTGGTCTAGCTTTACAATTTTCTTCTCGACATCATCTCTAGTTTTCTTGTTTTCCTATGAAGTGCCCTTTTCTATCTAATCTTACGCCCATAAAATCTGTTGATGATAACGTCCTCGGTCATCCTACTATACCTATTGTACTTAGATTCACTTTTAGGTAGGGAAATGATAAAGACCGACGAAAGAATAATAAAGTAATATTTTACTTACGGTAAAGCGTGTTTCCTGTAATTTTCAGTACTCTCATCTCTGCCATTTCCAGTAGTCTTTTTATTGTGGCTGTATCGGCTCTTATTTCTGATGCATATGTTATTATTGGTCTTACACTGGCTTTTTAAAGTCTTGGCTTAATCCCAGTGTTAATAGTTCAGTTTCGTCGTTGAGTACTATTAAAACATCCTGACAGTCTATTTTTTTTTGTACTTGATTTCTCACTTCTTTGTCCACGTCTCCCTAGCTTGACAATGTATGTTATTCCAAGGTATTGTAGTGCCACTACTTGTTTAAAACTGATATAGTCGAGGCATTGAAGGATTGAAGTGTCGATTTTTTTGCAGTAAGACGAATTTTAATGCGGATTGGTGCGTTGGATTCGTGAGAATGTCAGGAAATTTTGTGAACTAATGTAATGAATAAGAAATCTCAAATTGCATTGGTGCATAAGAAAAATGCATTTCAAAAATGCATTTCGGTAAATAGTGGGAAAAATTGACTCAATTTTCTTACTCGGGGGTTTTTGGGGTCGCTGAAAATGAATATGAGGTCGGCGAGAGTGTGCAAAGTACCTGCTGCCTGCAGCGGGTGTAATAAACGTCTTCCTCTGGAGTATTATGGTAATTTATCATATAATTAGTTTAAACTCGTCACTCGGGAGTTTTTGGGGTAATCTATTTTCTTCGATGTAACTATAGTGATCGAAAAGGTTGGTATTTTTATTATAAATAAACATAAATTTTTATTGTTATAATATATTTATGGTTAAAAAAGTTCATTATACAAAATTTATCGTACTTTATCTTTAAAATTCATTTTCTTCATCATTATCATCTTATTCTTCATTATTGCCTTCCTCTCTCGAGTCCAATGCAATATTTGTGCCATCAGAGCCTACACAGTTTTTGCAGGCTAAATTACAAACTAACCCATGCTTCCTGCACCCGCATGATTTGCCGCAGTCTGACTTACAGCTAGAGAATATTAAATTTAAAATGTTTGGAGGACCAGGTGGCTGAGTCATTCTAACTGGAATTAATACATTATTTTGTAATTCCCATCCCCAATCGGTTGGGTTCATGTTACTGTCCTCTACATGCAGCCAAATTTGTGTTTGTAAATATACCCTTTTTAAATGCTGGGTAAATCCATCAACAGATGAAAGAATTTTTCCAATGACAATCTTTTTATCTTTGGCAATAGCCATTAAGTACATTCTGTATCTAGTAATTTTCTCTCAAGGCAAAACCACATCATCCACTGGCGACTTAATTCAAACTGCTATAAATGATATGAAATTAGAATTTAGTCGTTGCGATATTTATTTTTAGTGACCCCAAAGACCCCCGAGTAACAAGTTTGGGCCAATTATTTAACAAAATACCATAATAGTCCAGAGGAAGACGTTTATTACACCTGCTGCAGGCACCAGGTAGTTTGCACACTCTCGCCGACCTCATATTCATTTTCAGCGACCCCAAAAACCCCCGAGTAATGAGTTTAAGCCAATTATATGATAAATTACCACAATACTCCAGAGTAAGACGTTCATTACACCCGCTGCAGGCACCAGGTAGTTTGCATACTCTCGCCGACCTCATATTCATTTTCAGCGACCCCAAAAACCCCCTAGTAATGAGTTTAAGCCAATTATATGATAAATTACCACAATACTCCAGAGGAAGACGTTTATTACACACGCTGCAGGCACCAGGTAGTTTGCACATTCTCGCCGACCTCATATTCGTTTTCAGCGACCCCAAAAACCCCCGAGTAAGAAAATTGTGTCAATTTTTCCCACTATCTACCGAAATGCATTTTTGAAATGAATTTTTCTTATACACAAATGCAATTTGAGATTTCTTATTCATTACATTAGTTCACAAAATTTCCTGACATTCTCACGAATCCAACGCACCAAACTGCATTAAAATCCGTCTTACTGCGCCAAAAATCGACAGTAAGGCCTTTTTTTGTGCTTCAATGCCTCGACTAATACTATTAATTTCTAGTTTACATCTGATTGGTTTTTTAGTGATTACTATTGTTTTAGTTTTCCAAAATAAAATTGTCGTATTGAATTCTTGTTTCTTTTTAACTTTCCTGAAATTTAAACTGCTCAATTTAAAGTTCTTGTCAAGCACTACAAAACGAATTGGTGGTATTATATACCTAAAATCGACCGTTTCTTTGTTATTTCAAGTTGAATACACCGATTTGAGCATGCACCAAAAAAAAACACACTCTTTCATCTACCATACCTGTTTTTGTATTATAACTAGAAGATTAGTGAAGGAACGACTCTCTTTGTTTATATATAAGCTGCAAAAATGTTTTATACAGTTTTTTTAGTTGGATGCATAGTTCTTAAGGTACTCGCAAAAAACCGTTCGAAAAGATATTATGTTTCAATGAAAATGACCAATTTTCAACCACGAATAATTGAAAAGGTATTGAGTTTTCGAAAAAAAAATTATATATGAGTTTTAGTTTAGAATTAGGTGCTTTAACCACTTCCGTGATTATTTTGACCAAAACATTTTTCATCCCCGAGAAGGGGTGGGAACCACCCCTAAGATAAAAGCGCACATCGGCATAAGGTAGACTTTGAATTAGGAGAGGCTATTCCCAAAAGTTTATTAAAATACCTGCAGTAGGATAAAATTCGGAGGTAATATTCTGTTCTTGTTCTCATTGGCTTGCGTATACCTTTGAAGTTTTTGTCTGCTTTTTATCTCCTTTTTTGAATAGTAAAATTAGTTCGATCGTTCTCCGTTTTTCCGGTATTGTGTTGTGTTTTATAATTTTGTTTACCAATGTTAATTGTTGTTAAGTATTAACAACAATTAACATTATTAACCCGGGAGCAGTTGCGCTAACTTCTGTCACGTAAGTAGTCGCGCGTAGAGAAAAAATCTCACAATACAAATTTGAATATGAATTTAAAACAAATTTCTATTTTATAATATTTATATTTACTTGTTAGTTCAAAAATATCTATTTTTAACAATTTTAAAGGTAATTGGGTCTCACCAATGCCATAAATTCCACAAAAAATAAAAAAAAAAAATTATAAAAAAATAATAAAAAAATTTTTAAAAAATAAAAAAAATTTCCACGTATTACTACGATCCTCCTCGAGGCATTTACGAGTGGAAAGCATTGCTGAAAAATTTTCATCAAGTTATCACGGAAAAGGATAAAATGTGAGATTTTTTCTAACGGCGCGACTACTCCCGAGTTAATAAATTTTACTATAAATATTAAAATATATTTATATTGTATACCTTATCGCTAATTGATATTTTGTATACAGGGTGTTTGGTAAAGAATGGGCCATAGCTTAAATGAGAAATCTAAATTTGCCACCAAAAAGGTGATGTATTACCCAGAGGTCGCCACATACGTCTTTCAGCGCTCATTTAATACGTTCAATTTTTCCCCTACTCTACATACTTTCTGAATTAAAAATTTTATTCTCTTAATATTTTTACTTAAAAAATGTATACTACGTTCACCTCGCTAAGCTCAACTGTTTTCGAGATAAACGCATTATAAATCTGCGATACAACATAATGAACAAAAAAAAAACTTGAAACAATAATAATTGTGCCAGTTCTCATGTTTATGTCATTACATTGCAAATTCCATTTGAAAAAATTTCCGATACATTTTTGTAAATTTTTATGGTTTCAAGTTATTTTTCGGGTGTAACTACAAAGATATGCAAAAAATTATGTTGCATCGCAGATTTAAAATGCGTTTATCTCGAGAACTTTTGGGTATAGTGAGATTAATGTAGTGCACTTTTCTTAAGTAAAAATATTAAGAGAATAAACGGTTTGAATAAAAAAGTATGTAGAGTTGGTAATAAAATCATAGAACCTATTAAATGAGCGCTGACAGGCGTATGTGGCGCCCTCTGGGTAAAACATCATATTTGGTGGCGAATTTAGATTTCTCGTCCCAAAAATTCCCCGCTTATCAAATTTCGTGTTATATATCATATCCCATGCTTGTTAGGAAATATTCAAGAATCTATCTATCTATTAGCCTTGCGACATCCAATATTGGACATAGGCCTGCCCTTCGCTCCTCCATCTTTCTCTATCCTGAGCCATGTGCATCCATTTTGAGCCATTGGTGTTTTAGGTCATCTACCCATCTCATATGTGGTCTCCCTCTCTTTCGTTTATATGTCCATGGTCTCCACTCTGTAATAATTTTATTCCATCTTTCGTCTTTTTGTCTAATCGTATGACCGGTGAATTTCCATTTTAGTTTAGCTGTTTGACGAGTAGCATCTTTAACTTTTGTGATATTTCTTACCCAGGAATTCCCTTTTCTATCTGACAGTCTTACGTTGATCATTTGTCTTTCCATTGCTCTTTGTGTTTTCGCAATTCTGTCCAAATTCGCTTTTGTGAACGTCCATGTCTGACATCCATATGTAAGGACCGGAAGAATACATTGGTCGTAGATTTTCGTTTTTTAGATATTGAGGGTATTTTTTATTCTTCAATATGAAGCTGAGCTTACGAAACGAGGCCCACGCTAGCTTCGTTCGTCTCTTTATTTCTGCTGTTTGGTTGTCTCTATTCAATTTTATTATTTGTCCCAAGTATATGTATTCATTCACTTCCTCTATTCTATTTGGTTTTGTTTAACTACGATTCTTAACTCATCTTCTTGATTTGTTATCACTTTTGTTTTGCTGTAATTCATATTTAATCCAACTTTACTGGCTTCTTGGTCTAGTTGTTGTATCATTATTTGTAGTTGTTCCTTGTATGTAGCGATAAGGACGATATCGTCAGCGTATCTTAGGTGATTTAAGTATTGGCCGTTAATGATGATTCCATATTCTTCCCATTGTAATCTCTTGAAAATGTCTTCTAGTGCTTGGTTGAAGAGTTTTGTCGAAATCGTATCTCCCTATCTAACGCCCCTTTTGAGAGGTATGGGGTGTGTATTCTGTTCAAGTTGGATCGTAGTTGTGCCCTTACTGTATATATTAGAGATTAGTTCTGTATACCTGTAATCTACTCTGCTATTGTGTAGTGATTGTTTCACTGCCCAGTGTTCTATGGAGTCGAATACCTTTTCAAAATCTATAAATGCCATATATATGGGTATTTGGTATTTATTTATTTTCTCAATAAGTAACTTAATTGTCAGTAGGTGATCACATGTACTGTAGCCTTTTCTGAATCCTGCCTGTTCTTTTGTCTGATAATTGTCGAATTTAGGAGTTAGCCTGTTGGTTAACATTTTAGTTAGCAATTTATACACAACATTAAGCAAGGTAATCGGTCTATAATTTTTCAGATCTTTTTTGTCTCCTTTTTTAAACAATAATAGGGTGATTGCTTCATTCCAATTACTGGGTATGTTTCGTGTACTTAGTATTTTGTTCAGTAATATATATAAGACTTCTCTTGTAATCTTTCCGCCAGTTTTAATCATCTTCACTGTAATACCGTCTCTTCCTGGTGATTTATTATTTTTCATTTCTCTCAGGGCTTTCTTTATTTCTGATTTGCGAATCTCTGTTTGTAGGTCAGAGTTAGCATTTTTTATTTTAGTTTTCAATTTTTGAAGAGTTTCTTGTGTCGGTGGTTGCTTTTCTTGATATAAGTCTAAGTAATATTGTTGTTTTATTGCTAATATTTCATGTATATCGTTGGTCTCTTCTCCCTGAGTATTTTTGATGGCATTTATTTCTGTTTTTCCCAGTTTAGGTCATAAGCACTTCATATTCTTGTTTTGTTGAATTACTTTTTAAACTTGTTCTTCCTGTTTCTTTCTTTTCTCTTCTTTTTTCTTTTTCTTGATGCTTTTGTTTATCTTCGAATACTCTGCTGTTGCTCTCTTGTTTTGTTGAGCTAGTGTTCTCCGTTTTTTCATTAATGTTTTTATTTCATATGAGATCCATTCTTGTCTTTTCTGTCTCATGGGTGCCACTTCTTTCCCGGCTTTCAGTAATGTTTGTGTTAGACTGTTATTGATTTCGTCGACTCCTTTATTTATGAGTTGATTTTTATCGGGCATGATGTTTTTTATTTTCTCTTTATACTCTTGTTTATTTTCCCTTAATTTTTCCATATCTAGATTTCGTAAATTTTGTGTTCTCTTTTTCATTTCAAGTTGTCCATTAATGCTTAGGTTCGCTCTAACTAATCTATGGTCACTACCAGTTGTAAAATGGTTAAGAACGATTACGTCTTGTACAACAGACTTTTCCGATGAAAGTATGTAGTCTCTTTCATTTTTTACTTGACCGTTAGGACTGATCCATGTCCATTTTCGTTGAGGTTTCTTATTGAAGAACGAGTTCATAGCATATAGTTTCCTCTCTTCCAGATAGTTCATTAAGGTATCTCCTCTATTATTTCTTGACCCATATCCGAAATTTCCTATCCTTGTTTCTTCTTCACCCTGCTTTATTCCTAATTTTGCATTGAAATCTCCGATAATTAGTATTATTCTCGTTTTACGTTCTTCCATGGCCATTGACAGGTCTTCATAAAATGCTTCAATATCTTCTTCTGGATAGGATAAGGTAGGTGCATATATCTGTACTATCTTTAGTGACGTTCTTTTCATTTTCATTATCATGTATGTTACGCTGTCTGAAATTCCTCTAAATGTGCTAAAATATTTTCCAATCCTTTTGTTCACTATGAAGCCAACTCCGTTGTTGTTGTTGTCTTCGTTACCTTTGTAATAGAGTATGTTTCCCGATTTCATCTGTATTCTCTCTTCACCTTTTCTTCTTACTTCTGCAAGGCCCAGTATATCCCATTCTATTTTCGATAGTTCTTCTTGTAGCTCTAAAATTTTTTCGTCTCCATTTAGAGATCTTGCATTGTATGTGCAGACGTTTAGTTTTAGGGTTTTGTTTCGTTGAGTTTTCATAAGCGAGTTCTTATCTCCCCCAGACTCCGTGAGACTGACCTTTTTCGAGGTGTGGGATTTGTCACTAGATGCCCTACCCACCTGGGGACCATATCCGTGTGTTTTAGTACTCGAAATTGTGGTTTGAAAGGGGCTTATTGGCAGTTAAAACACCACGCTTGCCATGCGGGTTGGTGAGTTTGTTTATCAGCCGCCCACTCTGGATCAGACGCTACGTTTAATTTTATACTAACCCTAAAATTAGGGGTCGTCACTTCCGCCATACACGCCGTATCAAAGATCTTCTCTTTCGCCATGCCTACCGTTGTGGTCTTCATCTGTAAACCTAGACAAGGGACACTAAGCAGGTTCCAGTTCCCCGGGCCAGGGAACCCCTGGAATCTACGGAGGGCAGGGATTTATTCACTTTCCCTGATAGGGCTGTCTAAAAGAGTTCCTACCCGTACCCGTAAAGAATTCAAGAATAAATAAAATAAAATTTAACTTTGACACCCTGTATTTCAGTTATTATCAGCTTTCGTACAAAGGTAAGTTGGCTTAAATTGACCTATTTTAACCTCTGTAATCTAAGGTTAAGCTATGGCCCATTCTTTAAAAAACACTCTGTATATTATATTTATGTATGTTGTATTTTTTTTAACTTTTTTATCTTTTTTCGCTAATAATCCTAACTGGTTGAAGCAAAATAAATAAAAAAGTATACTCCAATAAATTAAGCTGTAGTTCATATTTTATGTATGAGTGAAAAATGAGCCATATAATACATAAATTACTTACTATAAAAGTTGAAGGTTTGGTACGACATCAACAACAATTATTCTCAAATCAAATAATTAAACTCCCGTATTTTTCTTAGGTTCGTTTTTGGTAGCGTGCCATTTGTCATTTGAGTAAATTCAAATCCCGTTAAATTAAAGTTTCAGCAACTAATATCAATCTTTCATGACGTCTGAAATAAAATACTAGGTCCATTTTATAATTATATCCTCCACAGCTTTTATAAGGGTCAAATAGGGGTCAAAAGAGTTCAACTTTTCTTAAGGGGATGTATGAGTTTGTTAACTTTAAATTTTATCTCTATTAATAATTAATGTGAAAATACCCTCAAAGATGTAAGTGAATTAAACATTAATCATATAACTTGTTTTTAATATATTTTTTCTTCTTCTTAAGGTGCCTTCTCCATTACTGAAAGTTGGCTATAACTACAGTAAATTGCTCTCTATTTTGAGCGGTTCTTAGTATACAGGGTGTTTGGTAGGTCGATGGAAATTTTTTGAGGGATAATAGGGGACGCCATTTGCAACATTTTTTGCTAATAATGTATCGCTCAAACTGTTAAGGTTTCTTTTTTTTTTAATTGTTTCTTATGCGTTCGGAGAATGACGATAGCTGATGGAAATTGTATGCGAAGAGTCAATGTTGTAGGTTTACATTTTTATTCCATTCGTAAAACAGGGAGGTAGTACGCCCACTTCCATTCAATTTTGGCTATGTGTTTTATAATGTGTTCTACACCACTTCTTCTACGAATTTCTTCGTTTCTTACCCTATCTCTTAACGTTATGCCTAACAATGATCTTTCCATTTTACGTTGCGTCACTTGTAGTTCTCGTGCAGATGTCCTTGTTAGGGTAAGTTTCTCTGCACCATATGTAAGAGCAGGCAGGACACATTGATTAAAAGCTCTTTTTTTAAGCTGATAGGTATATCACCTTTAAAAATATCACGCAGTCTTCCATATGCTGCCCATCCCAGAGTTATTCTTCTTAACAACTCAGCAGTTTGATTGTATCTGCAATTTTTATCGTATGTCCAAAGTATATGTAGCTTTTAATAGCTTAAATTTTCACGTCTTCTACCTTTATTTGATGGCTCGGAACTAACTTTGTTATCATTTTTGTCTTCTGGTAGTTGATATTTAGACCTACTTTACGTGCTGCGTCGCTGAGTTCATTTAACATATCATTGGCAGTTTTTAGGTCATCTGAAATCAGGACAATTTATCATCTCC
This sequence comes from Diabrotica virgifera virgifera, assembly GCF_917563875.1. Lineage (NCBI taxonomy): Eukaryota > Metazoa > Arthropoda > Insecta > Coleoptera > Chrysomelidae > Diabrotica > Diabrotica virgifera. The sequence continues at coordinate 187,196,561 of NC_065446.1, read as the reverse complement.
GAATCGTAGATGACTAAGCTTCCCACCATTGATTTTTATTCCTTTATTTTCCCATTCCAGTGATTTCAGAGCAAGTTCAAGTACAGTAATAAACAACTAAGGCAACATAGCATCTCCCTGTCGAGTGCCTTTCCCGATATATATCTTATTGGTAGGACCGTGCAGATTTATATTTGTTGTAGCATTTCTGTATATATTTTCTATAATATTGGTATACCTATGATCAATTCGACACTCTTCCAATGTCTTAAGTAATGCAGAGTAATACAGAGACTAGTACTCGAATATAAACTTTAAATTGAACACTAATGTTTTCACAATAATTTATTATTTTTCACCTTATATATTTTTGGGTACATTTATTTTCATACCCTTAAAACCCCAACACTTTGAGTTTGTTAGTGCTATATTTTAAACATCACTAATTTTTCAAATTGTTGGTTAAAATAACATTAGATGCATTCACAAATCTTCATGTTGCATCGACAGTCTCGTCTTGACATCACTCGCAAATACTATTCACATTCAAATCAGTTGCTAACCATCGTCCGTAATGTGAGGGCATATCCTTTAGATCAGAAACCCACGGGTCGTGTGGGGAGCCATGCGATGCCCAGGGCCATATCTATTACAATTTCACCAATCGTTTTAAATTATTATTTTTTAATTATTGTTGTTAATTTAAATTTTTGTTAATTTAACAAAGCTTCCGGAAGAACCGCAGCACAATAAATGCAATTTTTATTATCAGACAAATAGTAGAGAAGTGTATTGAATATGGAAAACCAGCATATATGTGCTTTGTAGATTTAAAAAGTGCTTTTGACAGCGTGAGGCGAAATGACATCTTAAATTTATTACAAGCTGAACAAATAGACCACCAGGTAATAAGGCTAATTAATGAAATTAACAAGAACAACAAGACCAGAAATATAATGTCAACAGGAGAAATAGAACGAGCAAAACTAAAATAAGAAAACGACATGGATACCACATGGGAGCGCATAAAATTACGATACTATGCTATGCCGATGATGCAGTACTAATTGCTGATAACGGGGATGCCTACAAAGGCAGCTCCACACTTTCAATATTACAGCAAACAAACTTAATATGAGAATATCAATAGAAAAAACTAAATATATAGTGATAAGTAAAGAGCCGCGTAGATGCAAGTTCGAAAGAGACGGCAAAATTATAGAAAAATTAACGAAATTCAATAACCTAGGAGTAGAGATCACTAGTAACAGGAATATAAGAACAGAGACCACAACACAAGCAACAAAAGCAGCAAGAGTAAGTTGTCTCCGAGAAACCATATGGAGAAACAAATATCTGACCACGGAAAGCAAAATAAAAGAATACAAGACGACAGTAAGACCTATGTATTCATATGCAGTGAAGACAAGAACCGATACAAGAAAGACGAAACAACAAATCAACAATATCGAAATGAAAGTATCAAGATCAATAGCGGGCATAACATTAAGAGACCGACAAAGCAACAGAAGCATACGAGAACAACGCAAATTCAAAATATTATCAGGTTGATAAAAACAAGACAAAAAAATTGGAACAAACATTTAAACCGAATGGAGCAGATAGATTAGCGAACATCTGTAAAAACAACAAAAACAATATTGTGTTATAAATTGTAAAAATTATTAAATGTTGCTCCACAATGTTGATAGGATATGCATTTATTAAACTGAATTTATTTAATTGTATTTTGATTGCAGCACTGCACTCAAATAGCTAATTTTATTTACTACGTACCTACAATGTTTACATTTTAATAACATAACCTCAATCTTACTTGTCATCTTATTATTTTTTTTTGCTATGGCCTCGACAGTTATCCAGTAACCAGGACTAATATAATTATTGGCCAATATAATTAAAAGTGCTAAAGATGTTGCCGCCGAAAAGGTGGAAAGACAATGTACAGTGTACAGTCAACAACAACTGAAACAAAATAAGAGATAGACAAACAGGAGTAATCCTAGTCCCACGAAGAAGAAGAAGAAGAAGAAGAAGAAGCTTTAAGTTATACATAATAATGTAAATCTATCATAATTTTAAATTATTTAAAGCATTTTTACCTACTTATTTTTGGTGGCTCGGCATGTGATAAACCTGTAAGTATAACCAAGTTTGCATTTAACCTTGGTCAGCATTAGTATAGTATAGTTGATCCAAAAGATGGCATAACCCAGACATCCAAAGTGAAAGTTATCCTTTAACACCAAATTGTTCTATATGGTCCACACAATGTCAAGAAAAAAGTCACACCATTTTTAGCGTCGGGTTTGGGGGGGGGGAGAGGGGGGAGAAATCGGTAAATTCGTAGTTTTTTACGTTTTTCGTCAATATTTCTAAAACTATAAGGTTTAACATGAACAACCTTCTATACAAAATTGTTCTACATTAATATTTGAAATAAAAAAGGTCCTATACATAATCTTTCTAAAATGCATGGTTCCAAAGTTACGGAGGTAGTATAGTATAACTGGTCCAAAAAAAGGCCTAACCCAAACATCCAAAGTAAAAGTTTTCCTCCAACACCAAATTGTTCTGTATGGTCCACATATTGTTTAGTAAAAAGTTACACCATTTTGAGCGTTCGGTTTGGGGGGCAGATGGGGGAGAAGTCGGTAAATTGATAGTTTTTTAAAGTTTTTCGTCAATATTTCTAAAACTAGGCTTTAGCGTAAACAATGTTATATACAAAAATGTTCTACATGAAATTTAAAACAAAAAATTTTGTATACATAATTGCTATAACTTCAACGGTTGCAGAGTTACGGAGGGTGAAATTCGAGGTTTTCGATACTTTTTATATTTTTTGGGCAATGTATGGTTTAACTATACCAAAAACCCAGATATCCAAAGTGAAAGTTATCCTCCAACACAAAATTGTTCTATATGGTCCACATAATGTTCAGAAAAAAGTCACACCATTTTGATCGTCGGGTTTGGGGGGGGAGAGGGGGGAGAAATCGGTAAATATAAAAAGTATCGAAAATCTTCACCTTTCACCCTCCGTAACTCTGGAACCGTTGATTTTATAACAATTATGTATACAACCTTTTCTGTTTTAAATTTTATGTAGAACATTATTTACGCTAAAGCATAGTTTTAGAAATATTGACGAAAAACTTAAAAAAACTACTAATTTAGCGACTTCTCCCCCATCTCCCCCCAAACTGGACGATCAAAATGGTGTAACTTTTTACTAAACAATATGTGGACCATATAGAACAATTTGGTGTTGAAGGAAAACTTTTACTTTGGATGTCTGGGTTAGGCCTTTTTTTGGACCAATTATACTATACTACCTCCGTAACTTTGTAACCGTTCAATTTAGAAGGGTTATGCTTAGAGCCTTTTTTATTTCAAATTTAATGTAGAACAATTTTGTATAGAAGGTTGTTCATGCTAAACCGCATAGTTTTAGAAATATTGACGAAAAACTTAAAAAACTACGAATTTACAGATTTCTCCCCCTCTCCCCCCAAACCCGATGCTCAAAATGGTGTGACTTTTTTCTGAACATTATAGGGACCATATAGAACAATTTGGTGTTGGAGGATAACTTTCACTTTGGATGCCTGGGTTTGAGTCTAACTATATCATACTACATTTCAATTTAACTTTTGCACCCATTGAAACGGTTATACTTATTTCAGGTTTCAGTACTGATGATAATCTTTCAACACATTGACTGACACTGCGCCAAATCTATAAGCAAGTGTTGTGATACTATATGTATGTTGCAAAGGAATAGGGAAATTCTGAATTTCTTTTAGCGCTTATAGTTCATGGAAACAATGTGGTTTTTAACATTTTTGTAAACATGTGGACGACGATCATAGTTGTATTGTCACATTTCATATGTATCTGTAGATGTAATGTGACATTTTTTGACACCGATTTTTTGCCACAACTCGATATTTTAAAAATGTCGTCAATAGACGTTGCGTCATATTTCATCAATGGAAATTAGACGTCTATGGACGTTCTTTCCGTCAACGTGTTAATATTGAAAACGTTCTTTGATTTTGATGTAGCCTTTTAAATAATTTTAATAAACATATATGCAACATTTATTTAAGGATTTCAATAAATTTTTTTTAATGGTATACAGCCAGCTACACGAAACTTTTTCCTGTTGGATTTCTACTTCGAGTTATGATGATAGTGTTGCTGGAAATCGTCAGAGTTTGTCCTCGGCTCTTTTTTTCAGTCAGTCTTTAAGTCGATTCGTGAAAACCTATTTCTTTAAATAGCAACCTGCCTAATGGATATAACTTTTGCAAGTAACGCACGAGCCTCAACTCGTTTGTTTTCAATCAATGCTAGTTGCTGGGTTTGTAGTTGATAGTTTCTAAAACAGAAACATTAAAAGGATTGGATACAAAAATAACATAGGCAACAGATGTTATCTTTATGAAAGACGACGTTTAAATCACACATAAAAGCGTCAACATGAGGATTTGCAAACAATAATAAAACCAAATTAGAACTACACAACACAAAGATGTTTCAAAAATTTCAAATAAAAATTCTCAGAGTGATAACTGGGCTTAATGCTATGTCTAAAACTAAACTACATAATATATGCATAATTACCTAAAGAAGCTACTGCATTAGATCATAGTTTTTATTTGGTATTGGTTTCATCCAGGACTTTTGTAACATAAAATGTGTGTTTGCCACAAGCAAATACATAAATATTTTTATCTACTCTATGTCATATTATGTATAAGTTTTTAGTTTGTGAAAACTGTCATTATAGATAGCAGTGCGTGAAGGATTTAAAGTGTGCGTGAAGTAACAATGTATTTTAAAAGGGATTTACTTTTAGTATGGTATAGTTAGACCCAAACCCAGACATCCAAAGTGAAAGTTATCCTCCAACACCAAATTGTTCTATATGGTCCACATAATGTTCAGAAAAAAGTCACACCATTTTGAGCGTCGGATTTGAGGGGGGACAGGGGGAGAGGGGGGGAGAGGGGGGGGGGAGAGGGTGGAGAGGGGGGGAGAGGGGGAGAGGGGAGAGGGGAGGGGGGGGAGTGGGGGGAGAGGGGGGAGAAATCTGCAAATTCGTAGTTTTTTAGGTTTTTCGTCAATATTTCTAATACTAGGCGGTTTAGCATGAACAACCTTCTACACAAAATTGTTCTACATTAAATTTGAAATAAAAAAGGCCCTATGCATAACCCTTCTAAAATGAACTATTCCAAAGTTACGGAGGTAGTATTGTATAATTGGTCCAAAAAAAGGCCTAACCCAGACATCCAAAATAAAAGTTTTCCTTCAACACCAAATTGTTCTATATGGTCCACATATTGTTCAGTAACAAGTTACACCATTTTGAGCGTCCGGTTTGGGGGGGAGATGGGGGAGAAGTCGGTAAATTAGTAGTTTTTTTAAGTTTTTCGTCAATATTTCTAAAACTATGCTTTGGCGTAAGGAATGCTCTATAAAAAAAATGTTTTACATAGAATTTAAAACAAAAAAGGTTCTATAGATAATTGTTATAAAATCAACGGTTCCAGAGTTACGGAGGGTGAAAAGTGGAGGTTTTCGATAATTTTATATTTACCGATTTCTCCCCCTCTCCTCCCCAAACCCGACGCTCAACATGGTGTGACTTTTTTCTGAACATTATGTGGACCATATAGAACAATTTGGTGTTGGAGGATAACTTTCACTTTGGATGTCTGGGATTTTGGTATAGTTATATCATAAATATTGCCAAAAAAATATAAAAAGTATCGAAAACCTCGACTTTTCACCCTCCGTAACTCTGGAACCGTTGATTTTATAACAATTATGTATAGAACATTTTTTGTTTTAAATTTTATGTAGAATATTTTTGTATATAACATTGTTTACGCTAAAGCACAGTTTTAAAAATATTGACGAAAAACTTAAAAAAAAATCTCTCCCATCTCCCTCCCAAACCGGACGCTCAAAATGGTGTAACTTTTTACTGAACAATATGTGGACCATATAGAACATTTTGGTGTTGGAGGAAAACTTTTACTTTGGATGTTTGGGTTAGGCCTTTTTTTGGACCAATTATACTATACTACCTCCGTAACTTTGGAACCATTTATTTTAGAAAGATTATGCATAGGGCCTTTTTTATTTCAAATTTAATGTAGAACAATTTTGTATAGAAGGTGATTCATGCTAAACCGCACAGTTTTAGAAATATTGGCGAAAAACTTAAAAAACTACAAATTTACCGATTTCTCCCCCCTTTACCCACCAAACTTGACGCTCAAAATGGTGTGACTTTTTTCTGGACAGTTTGTGGACCATATAGAACAATTTGGTGTTGAAAGATAACTTTCACTTTGGATGTCTGGGTTATGCCATCTTTTGGATCAACTATACTATACTATTTTTCGCACTGTTTTTAACTTTTGCGTTGTAATGGTGACAATCCTTAACTTTCGCGTTGACATTGTGACGACAATATGAGCAATGAATTACAACAAAAGTTTTGACAGTTTTGTGGTTTGAAAGTAGTTAGAATTTTTAAATGTCAAAGTTCTAAAAATTTTATAATAGAAATGAATTCCATTGACGAAGAGTTACAGCTTTTTTTATTTGTTTATCGTAGATAAAATATTGTATGAAACTGTGCGTGAAGTACTTTTTGAGAACTTACGCGATATATTATAGCACTTGCTCCGTTGTTGCTCGTGCTCTAAAAATCGCGTGCGTTCGCAAAAAGCATACTTCACGAACTCTTTCATAAATAACTATTATTCTGACATTTTTATTTTGATCATTACGTTTATTTTGACACTCATAGCCCCGAATTAACTATCTAGTCACTTGTCAAATGAAGGAGAACACAAATTACTACATTTTATTACAATATTCTACAATATATAGGTCATTACATATTTTATTACGAGTTTATGTAGTGTGTTAAGATTTGACAGGAATTTTATTACTTTTTTTATCTTTGAGTTCTTTGAATTGGTGCTGAGTTGATCCACCTGTCTCTATTTTGGGTAACACTGAGATTCAAGAAGATTTTTCAGTATGAGTGTTGCGCCACAGCGGAGATCTTAGGCGGATACTCAATCTGCATGAGGTTACTGTGGTCGAACAGATGTGAATAGATGTGACCTATTTGTAGGCGAAGATTATATTGCTGGTATCTTACACCAAGTAGAAGAAGTTGGGTCGTAATTGATTGTTGAATTTCTTTCTGTTTTATTTTAGTTTTTTTCTTATTATACTTACCATAAATTGAGAATTAGAATATACAAAACAATTAGCAGGCCTACAACTACTAGGGCGGTCCGGTAAGTACTTAGCCTTCAAAAGAAAAATAAAAATTTGGGAAAAGTGGCGATTTATTTTTGAACGTAGTCTCCTTTAAGCTCCATACACTTGACCCCACGATTCTTCACCTTCTTGAACTCGTCTGCAAGACACTTTTCTCGAGGTCTGCAAGGTAGGCTTCCGTGGCGGTGATGAACTTTTTATTCGACTTGAATCTCTGACCAGCGAGTGACTTTTTCAAGTTTGGAAACAAAAAGAATTCGTACAGGCCCAAATCTGGAGAATGCGTAGGATGAAACAGCAGTGAGTAGTCTATTACGACCAATTTAGCCATGGCGGGCGATGGCAGAGGTGTGAGCCGTTGTCATGGTGGAAGAGATTTTTGCTTCGACGATTGGGGCTGTTTTTTTTTTCTGAAATTCGGAGTCGAATCAAACCAATAATGCGGCATCTTAATGCCCTATGATCGTTTTGCCCTTTCCAAAAAGTGAATATAGATCACACCTTGTGAACCTCAGAAAATGGTGGTCATCAGCTTTCCGGCTGATTAGACAGTTTTGGCCGTCCACGGAGCAGATTCGCGGGATGACGTCCACTGTATCGACTATTACTTGGCCTCTGGTGTATACCAATGGAACCATGTTTCGTAGATGCTTATAAAACAATGTAGAAACTCATTTGGATTACGCTTAAACAACATCAGACATTGATCTGAAGTTGTCTCATGGTTGCGTTTCTTGTTCAGAGCTATAAAATGCGGCAGTCATCGCGTCGACAGGCATTTTGCCCAGAATTTCGTAAAGGATATGACCAACGGGATCTTTTGAGATGCCTACTGTCTCAGCTATCTTACGCACCTTCAGGGAGTGGTATACCAATACGCGATTGTGAATTTCTTTCACGTTATCCTTGTAGTTGTAGCCGTTTTTGGGGTACCTGGGAGTGATATCAAAAATCGACGTACCATCACGTTGAAACTTAAACAAATTTCTGACGGTTTCCATCGACAGATAAGGGTCACAGTTTGCAGAATTCAAGCGCTTTTTGATTTGTCTCTGGGATTTTCCTTTTTAAAACAAGAGTCGAATCACTGATTGATTTTGCTCTTTTTTCATTTTTTTTAATCCACAAACACACTTGCTTACACACACGGTCAAAACAAAACTATGAGTACAATTTGGATGATATTTTGACACAGACCGTCTACAAGAATGTATGTATTACACGATGGTAGCTTTCTCTTGTGACAGTGGCGCCATCAAGTGAAGAAAAAAGAAAGAAAGATAGACCAAGAAGAAGATGGAATGACAGCGTATAATATGAAGACTTACAAAAAAGAAATATTTAAAATTAGGTAGAAAAAGCTTTGGACAGAAAGCAATGGAAGGAAGTGGTCACGAAATGTATGGAAAGCCTATAAGGAATATTAAGTGTTTTATAAAAATAAATGTAATATTTTATATAGTATAGTAGTATAGTACAGTCAGAAAAATGAAAGAATACCCATGAACGATCACATCAATCACACAATCACTTATTTTGTATTTGCTTTCTTTTTCTATAACAAACGTTTGTTATTTATAGAAAAAGACAGCAAATACAAAATAAGTTATTATTGTGATCGTTCATGGGTATTCTTTCATTTTTCCGACTCTATATAGTATTATATATGTAATAGTAATTGTAAGGAAATATTAAATCTTTCAGTCCTAGGCCTTCAAGGCCTGCTGAGCTTAACAGATAAATAAGTAAATAAGTTAAAAACATGTTCTTGAAAAAAATCTTGGTGATTATCTCTAACTATTGCGTTAATGATAAAGGTGAAGTAAAAAAATGTAATATTAGTATAAAAAAAATTACTAAGACTAAAAAGATCTTGTGTGTATATTATATTTTGTTATCCTAAAGTTTTCCTATAATTGCCAAAAGTACTTCTCACTTGGTTTCCTTTGCTGAGTTTTTAAATTTTTAATTTCAATAAAAACTAATTGCACCTTTTTGGTTGTTAAAACAACCGCAGTGAAAATTAAACAGCTGCCTACACTCAGTCAGAGAGAGAAAGAGAGAACCGTCCATTCAAATTTTCGTGTTTCAGAACCATAAATAATTCATGCAAACGGTAATCTAAATGAGAAAATAGAAAAAGAGTTGTAGAAGCGTGTCTATATAAAAATATAATGGTGTTAGATTGTAATTATTTTCTATGTTGCTGTTTTAATTATATATTCATGTATAGAACAATACCTCGACGAGCAAACAATAGCTGCGAGTCTGACTTACTTTTTTTTTATTTCCGGAGTTTAAATAGTAGATCTAAATGAATCAAAGCACGAATTTTTTACATGAAGTTAAGTTTTTTTATTATGGTAAACATAATATTAAGTTCTTTTGGGGATATACCTAGGTACTATATACGATAAATTTAATTACCTTCAATATTTAAAATTACATGATTTGAATTATTACGCTTTTAAATTACTATAAACTTTAAATTATATTGTACTCCAATTTTCTCGATATATTTATAGTGCAGCCGATATGTGAAACAATTGTGCATTTAATTGTGCAATAATTCTTATAATGTTTGCACGAATCTGCCGCACGTAGGTACATGTGAAGATAAGTTATGCATTTATTACAAGGTAATTAGTATAATTAAGTATTTTCGACGCGAAGTAAGCCAAAATTTTACCAAAAAAATTAATTTATTAACGTTTCGACGCCCAAGTCGAGTGTCGTTGTCAAAATACAAAATAATTTCGACTTGGGCGTCGAAACGTTAATAAATTCATTTTTTTGGTAAAATTGTGGCTTATTTCCCATCGAAAATATTAATTATAAAAATGCCACAAGGAAATAGCTTCAGAACAACAGTAATTAGTATAACTAAAAAGTACAAAATATTTCCTAAAAAATATTTTTATGCTCTTTTCAATGCCGGTATTACCTTTTTGAAAAATTAATATATACAGGGTGAAAGAATAAAAAAAACAACATATTTTTACATAAAAAATTAGCAAAAACACAACTTCTGGTAAACCGATTCTTCCGGTTCAGGAGCTCGATATTATACATCAAAACAGAACCCATATACCAAATTTGGTTGAAGTCGGACTTTTGGAATAGGCACAGAAATGCAACAGGCATAGTCTAACAATAGATTTTGATAATGCGCAGTGCAAAATTACTAGGAATTACACATAATAGGCGATATTTACTTCATATAAAATTGGAAACCAAATTCAGAAAATATTTTTAATTCGTAAAATATAGGGAATTTTTTTTATTACAAAATATGAGGGTGTCTAGAATGATATTAAAGTCAAATAAAAAAATAACAAATTAAAAATTGAAAATATTTCTGAATTTATTAAAGAAAAACATACACTTAGGTCAAAATTTACCCCCTTGGTCATCCGAAAGTTAAACAATGGAAGCGGAGACTTTTTCATGAACTTTTTGTTATTTCTCATACGAGGTAGAAGTACGTACCTAATTACAGTATATTACGTAATGTCTACTATTTCTCTTCATAAGTCATACATATCTGTTTGAAAGGAGTCTACCTACACATTTTTAATAGAATAGGAAACTAAGTATATTTATACAATTCACAGATTTACTGTGACGGAAGAGCGTGGCAAATATTTTTGTGTGTGAAAGCGTTTGAATAGACAAAGTGTGAATAAATATCAAAAATCTGTAGGACGTATTAACGCCTTTCTGACGTATACCAGTTAAGAAAACAAATACGGAAGGTCGGAAAATTTATTAAGGCATTCTATTATTAACTTTGACATATATTTAAAAGATGGAGCTACTTGTCATGTCCAATTTTTGATAGGCGTTCACATTAGCTACAGGGCTCATGTTAGGACTTTATCCTCTACTTGTATTATGACTCGTTCTGCTTACTTCTCATTTGCTGATGTCATTGTCGTAATCGTTTCCTACTTCTTACAGTAATTTTCTTGCTTATGTTCTGGTAAGCTTCTATTTAACACACATAGTAAAAATCTTCCATTCAGAATTATTTATATCTGGTTAAGTGGTTTGTTATTGAACAAATTAATTAGAATAGTATAACAATAGCAACCTATAGTTGTACTCTCTGGTAAGTATAGTATGAATGTTATCATTTATTAATTCTATTAAAAACCCATACATTTTAAATATGTATGGGAGTAAACATCGACGTTTCATAATTTTTGTCTCAAATCAAAGAGAAAAGACCAGTGGCGGCTCGTCAGGGTCGGCAGGGTCGGCAGTGCCGACCCACACATTTACGGACACATTATATATTTTTTAAATATTTAATTTAATCGGAGTTGATGATATTTGTTTCCGTGAAATAAAAAATATATCTGTGAGATAATACAGATTAAATTTTATTCATTGTTTTTAAAAGAATTCGATCCCGATACGTTAGTTAAGTGATCCCAGTGCGCTGCGCGTAAGGGACTTTTCAAATTAATGATCCTATAGCCATGCACCCGCACCCGTTTGCGATTGTGTGAATTCTTATTATAAAGCCCGGCACGGCATGCCGTCCCCAGATCGACAATTTGCTTATAATAAGAAGCTATGGAATATTAGCCGATAGGCAACCAATTATACATTCCCCGTATTTATTTGAATGGCAAGTACGGCAGCGGATACCTCTGCCGAGCGGTGATCTGCAAACGTCAGAAAGGCACGTACGTAGCCACGTATTGCCTTGCTGGCGCGCCCGGGATAAAATTATGAAAGAGGTAAGTAGTTTTACGTTCGTTTAATTATTATTGATATTGTAATTCTTTTAAGTTGTTAGGAATTACCATTTAGGGAACAGGATGTATCGGAGCATTCGTTAAATGAAGTTAATTATAGAGAACAAATAAAATTGTTTAACAAATACCATCTGAAATTTTCTAATTTATTTTCTGACTCGAAGAATATAGCGGCATACCTAAAACAGCACAGAATGAAAGAATCAATTGGTAGTTACATTTTGATCCTTTTCGGTAGAAGTAGACGAAACTTCTGATAGAGGTAACATGTCATTCACAAGTATCAATAAAATTGTTCTTCGATACGCGTTACGTCTAATATTTATGAGAGGTTGTTAGGTTTTCAGACGTGAGTAGAAGCCATAAGACAGAATATATTTTTGGTGTTTTAATTTAAAGGACAGATTAAAATTTTTTGATATCAAAAATAAATTGGTAAGGCAAATTTCTGACGGGGCTGTCTTGATGTCCAGTGAATTGTATGGTTTCCGGACAAAAGTTAAAACAATTGCACCAAGCAAAACTATTATTTACTCACTGTTATAAGTCATTGACCTATTTGATTATTCAAAATTTAAAAGTTACGCCGAAGAATTTTCAAAATATCTATTAGAAAAGTTCATTAAAAATTATCCATCATTTTTTAATCAAATAAAATAAGAAAATGTCTTAACAGTTTTATACTCTGATTCAAATATTTTCGGAAGGTGGGATAAGTTACAGACTATGTATAATTTTATATACTGCAATTCATTAGGTACAACAAACTGTTCCCGAAATTAATAAATTATTGTGCTCAAATGTGGGCAAATTCTGTCTCAAATGAACGGGATTTCTCTTGTCTCAAAAGAGTCAAAACGTATTGTCGAAACACCATGAAACAGGAGAGAATGTCAAACTTGTCTCAAATGTCGATAGAAAAAAACTTTTAAAATCCCTCCAAAACAATAATAAATTTTACAATTACGTTATAACCCATTTTGCTACTTCGAAAAAACATAGACTAGAGTTAATTTATAAACAGGTATAGTTTCTAAATTTATAGGAAAAAAAAAAAGAATGTGTGTACTTTGTACGCACGTAAGAAGTTATACTTCTAAACAGTTCCTCTACTACTTTCCAAAAATTTTTATTAAAAAATACCAAAAATTAAAAAAGTAAAAGAATAAAACACACATAAACACATTGAAAAATGCCACAAATTATTTCTGAACAATAATTGTTGCCAAAAATTTTAATTAAATACGTATTTTCTGAAAACAATTATATAATAATATATTTACAATCATAAAATCTATAAAAAAAAATTAAAAAAAATAACAACTAGCTTGGGGCTTGAACCCACTTCACGTCTATCGCGCCGTACGAAAGTCGAAGCGATTTCCCACTGCACCACATTCGCGTATACGTCATGTGGGAATATACACAAACTAAACGTTTACACCATAAACTTTTTGACATTTTGTTTATTTATATGAATTTAATCAAATTGACAAATGTTTTGTCAACTGTTTATTTATATGACAAAATATAGAGCAAGAAAACGATATATTAGATGAAGATTTGTAGAAAGTTTGTTCGTAATCAGATTATGTAAATTAAAGCATTGCCTACTAACTACATTATTTTTTTTTACATTTTCCAAATAGTAGTTAGTCCAAATATGAAGATAATTTTTTATTGGAATACAACTGAAACATTTAGAATTACGTATCTGCGGCTTTTTAAAACTATTTAAAAAGTCACTATAATTATAAATTTGATTTTATTTCTGTCCTCACAACAATAAAAACTAATATATACAATATTTTTGTTTACCGATAACCTCCATATTGAACAATTATTGACAGATAATTTCAACACCCAATCAGAGCCCGTATAACGACTAATACCATACTGTCGGTGTGCCATGCGCGCAGATTAATCAAATTTCACCCTCAATAAAATCGCGCCTAAAGAAGTATAACTTCACAAACAAAAAAAAACAAAAAAAAAATAAAAAAAAAAACAAAAACCAAAGATCTCCTATGAAATTGAAGCCTTCGGAGACAAAACCTTGCCGACCCTGTCCCTAAAGCCACGAGCCGCCACTGGAAAGGACCATTTATACCTAACAGTGAGTAGATAAAGAGACGGACAATCACCAGGACCTAATGAAGTGCATGGTGAAATTTTAAAGCTATTAGAGGCACACCAAATGGCAGCTCTTAGCAGGCTAACGAATTTAACAACATATATAATAATATGAATGAGACTTCTTACTTACCAAAAGACTGGGTACTATCAATATTCATGCCACTTCCTAAAAAAGCCAACGCTATAAAATGTGAAGAATATAGATTAATTAGGTTGGTGAGACATGTACTTAAAGTAATCCTTAATATCACTCACTTGCACATATACCTCAAATTAGAACACCTGAGTGAAGTTCAATTTGGACTCAGATCAGGACTCGGAAAGAGGGAAGCACTTTTCAGTTTGCAAGTTCTAATACAGAGAGCCAGAGATATCAACTGCGATATGTATAAATGTGTCATTGATTTCGAGAAGGCATTTGGCAAAGTGGCACATGAGAAAAAAAAACGATATCTTAAAAACATCAGGACTCGATGGTAAGGATATAAGACTGACCTCAAACTTCTCCATCATATGGATATCTCCAGTATAAAGCAATAGTGACGTTCAAAAATGAACTTTCCGACATCTTCATAGTGGGATAGGGGTTAGATATGGTTCCATACTGTCACCAGCATTATTTAATATATTATACTCGGAAAACATCTTTAAAGAAACCTTGGATGAATCAGAAGACGGTTTGCAAACTCATAAATGTCTGTATTAATAATCCTCTGCATTAGATATGCATACGATACAGTATTTCTGGCAGATAGTGTGAAGGAGCTTCAAAGGATGATGGATAATATTGTAGAAACATCTAACAAATAAGGCCTAAAACTTAATTATTGTAAGAAGACAAAAATAATGATCATTAATAAGAATACCAACAAAAACGCCTATACGATAACTTGGACATATGTGAGAGTATGAATATACTTTCAGAAGGTTGTGGACTGTAATTATTAGGATTGCTAGGTTCAGGTTTAAGTGGGAGTATAAAGTATAAGGTTTCATACAGACAATATTAATATGTATATAAAGTTTTACCAAACTGTGAACGTTGTAGATCACTAGAGCTGTGGTCACACACGAATTGATTGTTCTCGTAGCACGATTTGCGAAATCAGGTATAGCGTCACTCTCGAATTACTGTTCGTCACGTAACGTAACACGTTATTTAGTTTTAGCCCAAAAAAGTCTGGACCGTCCAGAGTGAAGAAATCAGTGGTACCGACTTTTCCGTGGAACGGCTGATGAGAGAGATATTGCTCACGTGTGGCGAGAGGCACGAGAGAGAAGCTCACCCTTTGGCGGGTGTCGGAGAAGAGACCAATTCTCAATCCCAAATTGTCCACATATTGTCTGTCTGTAAGGGTGAGTAAAAAATAGGAGGAATGAAATGGTACTATCGAACACGACTGGCTTGAGATTTATTTAAAGTTAAGGGTTTTAATAAGAGACTAAACACAGTAAAAAATATAATAATATTTTTGACATGTGAAAATTGAAAAACGCCCATATAGCAATAACGATACACCGTTAAAAACAATGGAGAAAGTAAGCTATTCAGGCTTCAATATTAACGATACTTGAGATCAAAGCTACGAAATAAAAACTCGCACTAAAAGTGCCTTTTAATTCTCTTTTAACGGTCCTAGGAAATTCTGTGCAACTTATATTTAAACATCAATATACGCATAAGAATTCTAATATGTTACGTCTCTAGTGTCCTCCTCTTATGGTGTAGAAAGATGGAGTCTTACAAAAGATGCCATAAAACGATGAGAGCCATTTGAAATGTGGTGCTACCGACGTATATTTGGGGTCTGATATATACAGTACACAACTAAAAGAATTATTCTTCAGAGTCTAAGAAAAGGCAAAGAACACTTCTACAGTTACGGTTGACTCTACAAGGCAAGATTCAGTCTAAGACATAATACTGGAAGTAGACGTGTATCCTGGCTGGCCAATCTTAGGAAGTGGGTTGGTCTGGCGTCAACATTTCGAGTTGCTGTAAATATAATAAGATGATTCAATCAGATCCAAACATTACTAGAACATAGGCACGTTTAGAAGATCGCGTGAATAAAATTTTACAACTTCCATTTTACAACCTAACCTTTGGATCGAAAGTTCCGAATGGTAGTTAGTTCGAATCTCACCAGGGTCAGGAATTCTTTCATTTATTATAAATTAATAAATAAAAATAATTTCTGTCCTTGTGGGATCGGTACTCACCGGAGGGACCGCAGACGTTCGGATACAATTAGCGTCTCTTTGCAAAGACAATGACGTCGACTTTGCAAAGTAACAAGGCATTTACTCAACACACACATACTACACATTACACCTGAGTTAGTGATAAGTTATACAATTACGTAGCTGAAGGTTCTAGTTCTAAACCAAGGCCAGAATCAGAGAAAAAAACTTTTGTTTTATAATAATAAATATTAAAATATTCTATAACCTAAAAAGTTGTTGATTTTTTTTTTCTGAACAGTAAAAAATCGATGACTTATTGTAGATAAGATCCATGTCTAAAACTTTATTATTGATCTGACAACATATTTATTTGAGAAAATTGAAGTCACGTGGAATAAAAGCCATATCCTCCTGCTATCACTTGTAAGGAAAGCTGCGAAGCGGTAGCAGTAAACAATACCCTGATATCTATTATGAAGGAAAATGTATCTGCTAAGTCATTGCTTTTATTAAGGTCAACCTAACATTCCAGATGTTGCCCAATCCACCCGTCTTTTATCTGTGTTCGGTATCAAATATATAATATTATTCTAAGCCTATTATTCCACGTCAGTGTAAAAGCATTTGCTTTTTTTGCCGTCTCATATTCTGAATAATATTCGCATTTTTTTGGATTCCGTTTTAGCGTTTTAGTATTTTTCAAGGGGGATTTATTACCTGTCAGTTTTGTCAAAATACCATCCAGAATTTCATTATGTAAACAGTGAATAGAAACAAGATACAAACGAAAAACATTTCTTTTAAATGTATTTGACTCTGCTTTGGTGCGTATGTGTGCGTGTTATGGCTGCGTGTGGAAACATCGGACGTGTTAAGTATATTTAAACCCATATAGAGCCCCAAATTGTAATGGAGGTAGAAAATTGTACAACGGTTGTATTACGGGAATTAAAATATATAATACGAGATTAGGCTTACGCTAGTTCTGTTCTGTTTACTAAGTAGGCAGGGTCATAATGCGAACACAGGATTTTCGTGTTAGTAAATTAGCCTTTACATTATTGAATATTAGTCAAATTATTATACCCGAACTCTACCAGAATTTATCTTTGTTCCAGACTGCAATTACAAAAAAAAAATTAAAAATGCAAGAGAGGTTTATACTTTTATACGACTCATATAGTAATGAACTTTATTATGATAAAGATTTTCATTACGATACAGATTTTTAACCAATAGAATCGCGATATAGCATTTGCGATAAAGGTGGCACACGCGCAGTGACCAATGACGAGTCAAATACATACGCTTTGACAGTTCTCAATATATAAACAAACTCTCAAATTGACAATTTAATTGACTTAATTTGTTTGCGTTACAAAATTAATAAATTCGAATATATTTTTTGTTGTAAATAATCATAGAAGAAATCGTGTATACGTCTTGCATTTTATTATCATTATGAAGCTCGTACTCTATACGAAACTCGCCCCCAGGCGGCTCGTTTCGTATTCCTTATACTCGCTTCATATTGATCATCATTAAATGCTCGTTGCATAATATAATATTAACGATATAATGTACAAACAATACAATTTTATTATTGCGCACGATTATACAATGGTCACTGTAATAGGAACCAGAATTATTAATTGCTATTTAAGCATTTATTAGACGTAACATTTATTTACTAAAGCTAATTAAACTGATATAATTACCCAAATCAGAAGGCACGATATATTGGCAGTAGAAGAATTACAACTTGAAATTAATTGCTATTTACTTCACAGTATTAAAAACACATCTGGAAACAAAAAGCGAGAACAACATAAACGATTTACGCAAAGAAAAGTTCACGCAAGCAGTTTTCCTGTAATATATTATATTATTACATCCTTTTTAGAATGCACTCAACTCACCAATCATAAACAATAATTATTTATACATATTTTAAAATAAAGATACCTACTTCCAGACAATGACACTATAATTATAGTCCTAAAAAGACTTTTAAATAGCTCTTTAAAAATTATACCTACTTGTACTTACAAATTTAATATTATTATTATATTATTCAATGAGCGCATTACTTGGAATAAATCAGCCATACATAACTCAAGCTATAGGTACTTCTAAACAGTGAACAGAGGAGTTAGACAGGGGGACAAACGTAAGCAAATCTAAAATAATGACAAATTTAGTGCTTGCGCAAAACACCACAATAGACGACGTCGAGATAACATAAACACATGTGTCTAAATACCCTGGATATGAGCTACAAATTGGAAAGAAAAACTAAACGCACGAGATACATTGCAGAATGGGTTTAGGCTTAGCTGCGTTTTGTAAGCTACGGAAAATAATTAAAATAATGAAATCCCAAATGTATGAAGAAAAAAGTGTATGAACAGTGAGTATTACCGGTGATAACATACGGAGCAGAGACCACAACATTAACGAAAAGGTCAGAAAAGGTCAGAAAAAAAGAGTGACCCAGGGGGCCATGTAGAGAGCCATGCTAGGAATCACAAGGAGATACAGGATACCACGATACCAAATAATATCATCAGACAAAGAACAAAAATCAAGGACATAGTCGAACATGTAACAAAAAAGAAATGGAGATGGTCAGGTCATGTGCCTTGTGGCAAAAACACCGAACGACCGGCAAACTAGAAAATTATTGGAATGGTGGTCGCGGGCAGACAAACGTAGCAGATGTCCACCACCAACGCGCTTCTGTGACGATATAAAGATTACTACTGAGAACTGGATAATGGTAGCTCAAGACAGGAAGGAGTGGAGAATCTTAGAGGAGACCCATCTTCAGCAGTGGACGATAATGGCTAGATATTGTTGATGATGATTATGATACTTCTAAAGCTCAAAGAATAATTATACCATCTACAGGCTCAACAAAAATATATTTCCTTCATCCCTCAACCTCATTCCTGGGTACCTTCCCATTTGAAAATAAGTGGCAATAAGGAAGTGGACAAAATATTGCTATCATAAATCAAATACCTTGGACTGATCACAAAAAAAACCATGAAAGGCAACATCTACAGAACGTGGCAAACTACTTGAACTCAGCATTGCCATCAAAATCAAAGAATGCCCAGGTCAAGAGGGATCACATTCTTACCAAGTAATAGAAAAGACCAAAGCATCATCAAACGACTCCAAACTGGACATAGTTATACACAAGCAATTTTTCAGCAAAGAGGATGCTCCGATGTGTACCAAGTGCAACCTTCAATTATAAGTGAAACATATTAATTATTGAGTATCCAATATACCAGAACGAAAATATTTAGTGGGCCTTTAGTGTTAGTGACAATTTAAGAAATGCGCGGGCTTCAAAATTTAACATATTTATCAAATTATCACAATATAACTAAAAAATATAAGTAGAACTCGGAAAATATGCACTTAAACAACCCTAAATTATGCACTACAATATGCTTTTATGCATTTGATGCATATAAATAAAAAACGCCGTAATCCTTGTATTAAAGGTATTTAATTTATTTTATGCTAAAAGCACAAAAAATATTTATATTGAAATTTCTATTCGCGGTGTGCAAGTACTTGGAAGGGATACGCGAAACGATCGTGGGCGAATAGCGGAGAAATATTGCAACTTTCTTAAATAATTCATATTGTCAATTGAAATTGTCAAATTGACGTACATTTCATACTTATTGTCATTTAAGAAAAAAAAGTTATATATTGCTCCACAGTATTGATATTATATGCAATTATTATATAAAGGTAAATTTAATTAATTGTATTTTGCTAGCAGTACTGCATTTTAATAACTAATTTTATTTACTACATACAATTGTTTACGTTTAAATAACATAACCTAAATCTTTTTTTTCTTCTTATTATTTTTTTTGGACTATGGCTTTGACAATTATCTAGTAACCAGGACCATATGATTGGCCAATATAATCAAAAGTGCGAATAAAAGTGCAGAGCGTAGAAATAGGTGTTGCTTTTCCGAACTTGCACGGTCCCAATACAATATTCCAGCTACAAAAATCTGATGAATATTACGTGGCGCGAAAATGTATTTTCGTTTTAAAAAATTCTGGTTTTATTTTAAAATATTTTTTTATAATATTTGCTCACTTTGAAGTAAGACGCGATAAAAAAGAGTAACTTTGATACAGTTTGAATTTTGAAACTATTTTTTGTGGCGCGTTTACTTCAAATTTAGCAAATATTATGGAAAAATCTTTTAAAATAAAAATAGAATTTTGTTTTGCATCAAAATGAAAATACATTTTCGCTCCACGTAATATTCATATCAGATCTTTTGTAGCTGGAATATTGTATGCGCCACCCATTTTTACGGCGTTTAGCGGTTTTATTCTTGTATCAGGAGTTTTTTAAAGTTATTTATAAACTAAATGTATGAAGTTGAATGCAATGTTTCTCGATTACACGTTAAGCTTTATAAATGGTCGCCTTTGTCGCATTATCTCCCAAATGATCTAGTGTCCATCGAATGTACACTTGATTTTTTTCTATTCGAAATAGAATGAAAAAAATATTGGGACGGTCGGTAAATATACTCGGATCGCCCGTAGCCATATCAAATTTAGCGTCGTAACCACTACAACTACATAAACCATTTCGGGAATAATCGTTCATTGGATTATACTTTTGTAGCTTAATAACTTCTAAACGGCTTAACCGATTTTGATCACTAAATATGAGTTTGAAACGTATTGATAACTAATATCTGATGCATCTAAGGTCAAGTATGATAACTAAAGCTATTACAGGAATTATTGAGCTTGAAAAACCGTTTTTTCCCGTAGGAAATAGATTCGATCATATTTATGAAGCCTACAACTTAAAAATTCGAATTTTCCCGGATATGATCTACACACCGTTAGATGCGTCTAGAGTCCTTTTATAAATGCACAGTTATTGGCGCAATTCGTAGTTTGAAATTTTGAGTAATTGTCGAAAAACCAAAACTTTCAAAGTTTGTTTTTCAGTTTTTCGGCTATACTGAGCAATGTGTATGTTCGATCCTGACGGCTTAAATACCATTTGAAATCATAACTCAACACTGTTGATTTGGTGTATTTGTGGTTCTCCTGTCTCTCCTTGAACCGAAGATATATACCCCCAACAAATATGTCATTTTGTACTTACCAAGTCTTATAGCTGGCTTATGGTTGGTCAAAATTTAAAAACTACACCGGTTCTGAATCGGCCCTGACACCCTCTTCAAACATAGAAAAAAAATTCAGATCAGTTTAACTTTTCCACGTGTACATACATATGTACATAGAAACTTTTTAATTCCTGGGTTTTTCGGTCCTATAAATAAAACACTTTGTTATGGCTTAAACGTTTCGGCTACGTGCCATTTTCAATAAGCACTTTAATTAATAATAATAAACATTACATAAATAGAGCACTAAAATTTACATTGCACTTGTTGGCTTGTCGTTTTGTTGTGGAATGCGAGCTTGGCTCTTGGAAACATATGGCAGAATTCAAATTGCCGTCCGTTAAGGACCGTATTCAAAATTTTTGCCAAAGGTACATTGACAAAAATAAAATCAATTTATTAATTTATGATATATATTGGAGAGATCCGTGATGTCAGTTTTGTTGTTTATACAACGTTGATCTTTCTTTACATGGATCATCTCCAATATACATCTTTTGTTATAGTTTTGTTCTTTTTCTAAACATACATGTCCACATGTACAGATGTACATACATATCCACAAACATTTTCCCTTTTTTAATAGAAATTGAGTCATATTTCTGAGCTCGGTAACTTTTGAATGGTATAACCGATTTTCAAAATTAGACATGCGCTGGAAAGCTAATGATTAGTACTATTAGAAGTTGCAATGGTCGGACTTAAATTTTTAAATTTTTTTGGAGTTTAGGGACGAGAACGAAAAGCCGACTCTAAATAAGAAGGGCCGTAAAATCCACACCCTTGGACCAAAACGGATGGTTGACATATGAATGGGTGAGCCTTCTCCTGAAGTTGATGATGGGAGTTGGCCTAATTTTCAATTCAGTCAGATTTATAAAATCGAAAATTTCGTGTACATATAGTGTCGCGTGTAGGGGGTGTGTGTGCCACTGACGAGAACTGCCGTTCTCTGGTAATGGCTCTACCTGTAAAATTAAATTATCTTCACAATTCTTCATCTGAATAATATTATTTATTTGAGTTAGTTTATGATATCCCTCATTTTTTTATAACACAATGCAGACTTTTTTATACACTTTCTGGATTTCCCAAAGAGTTTAATTTTGTAATTTTTTAATGAATTGATAATTTTAATACTTTGGTATAATGAAATGTTTCGCTTTTTCAATTTAGTAATTGATTCAGCAATATTTAGAAAATTCGTTAGGCCATGTGCCAAATTACTTTTTAATAACGGTTTTTTAAAACATCCACACTTTTTTATAGCACCTCAGCTATCTACTACGAAGCCCCGAGCATCGCACTATTCCCCATCTAGTTATAACAGGTTCAGGTAGTAAAGGCACATTAGGTATAAATGATTTTGAACTCTGTTTTAATATTAATCCGCTTTTTCAGAAGAATTGATTTAGTTTCACTTTGTTTTGGCATTATCAAACACTTTTGATAAATACTTAAACCAAACTTTACTGAACCAAATACGACAGGACAGAACGACGATTGCAACTTGTGTTTTGCTAATTCAAATTCTGGTAATTTGTAATTTGTTAAGCTTTCGGGAAAAACAATATTGATTTATAATTTTAATGCTGCCGGTAATCAGCTAATCGCATTACTGTCCATTAGGGCCTATTGCCATATGATTTTTATACCAACTTTACCAATTGCATTACTTATGTACTCAAAGGTTTGTCAATATTGTGATGGTATATCTGAAAATATGCCATTATACAATTTATCCAAAATATGTAAATATGCACTTAATATGCATTTTGCATATTTCTCGAGCTCTAAATATAAGTATCAAATTGTACATTATTTTTATGTATTAACATGTGCATCCCCCCTCAAACCCTGAATGGGTGATACCGGACTAATTGTGAAATAAAAAAATAGATTATTAATAATTTATCGTTACCTAAAATAGGACCTATTAGTCCAAGTAATGAAGCTTAAAATAGGACAAAACCTCGCAATTTTTACAGAATAGATCGATTTGCTGGAAAATTTGAGAATAAGTAGTAGATAGTCCATGGATCAAAATCTATATGAGGCAGAAAGGCGTTTTTACCATGGGGGTGGTTACCACCCCATCTCGGGGTGAAAATTTTTTATTTTATTTTGACCGTAAAAGTTACTAAAAACATTTATTCTAAGCAAAAAACGTTCTATACATTTTTTTGATAAAATTAATAGTTTTCGATTTGTTCGCTATCGAAAGTGTTTTATATAAAAAAAATCAATGTTTTTAATCAGTTTTATGCTAATAACTCAAAAAGTTTTCCTTTTATCAAAACAACTTTGCCTTCTAACAAAAATTTTCCTTATGAAAAAATAAACAAAACAGTTTTTTTTTTTTATTTTCTTTATGACCAATAGTAATCGAGCTATACTTCATTATATTCTAGCTCTTCTTCGTCAAATGCTAGATATTGTAGATTTAAACTCAAAAGACGGGAAAACTGTGCATTTTTCGAAGATAACTTGTTTAAACTAAAAAGTATTTAAAAATATCTATCTACAGAAATAAAACAAATGTCTCTAGCACAAAAATTAAATGACTTATTAGGAAAAAAATGTTAGTCACTATGGTTTTCAGCGAAAAAGTGATCGGAAACTTACCACTACTTACCACCCTAATTAAAATTAGTCATTGACCTTATTTAGTCTTCTATATTTATGTATTATTAATAGGTTCTAGAGGTTTGACTGGCTTAGAATGATTAGTTTTAAAAAAAAAATGGATTTAAAAGCGAATAACGATTTTTTGTAGTTTGGTAAAAAATGCCGTAAAATTTTAGCTTCTTTAACCAACGCCCAATCTTTTTTAGGTTCCATGTACGCCCAAGGGTGGGTAAAAAATATCCACCTCAAAAATAGCTAATATGTTTATTGAGAGTTGTTGTAAATGGACTAAACTTAAGAATCTTATGCATAATAAACACAGCATCTTCTAAAATATTAACATAAACAATTTACAAACCTTACAACAAAATTACAATGTACATCAAAATTAACATACCAGTAAAAGCCAATAATTCAGATTTGTCGATTTTCTCCACATTCTTCCTTTCAGCCTCCTCATTGGCGGATAATTATGTAGATTATGTAATTATACGTCGATATTTATATGGATTATCTTCCTACCAACGAGAAATTATCTAGAAACCTTTAGGGACAAGTTTTACCAAGGGTGTACTTTTTATGCCCACCAATATTTAACTCAAGATGCTACTTTTATTTTCAAAAATATCGGTAAAACCAAATCAACATTCGATAAAGGGCTGTCTTTTTAACAATAAATAATTTTTAAAAGATTTTTAAACACGTAATAAATATGTTACAAGGGAATACGCATTAGGTGGACATTTTTTACCCACCCTTGGGCGTTTAAGGGTTAATAATTCCTAAGAGCGGCGTTAGCAAAAATTTTGTCTATGGCAAAAATTGAGTGTGCTATTGACAATTAAAGCTTGCTACAACATGCAAAAATCACCTTTACCAAACCTTTTACAGTCACCTCTTTTTGCGACTGAGGATTTATATATTGTAACGAAAAAAGCAATGGACTACCCCGCTAATTGAAATAATATTCGAAAATATTACCTCAACTAACCAATATAGCCATCGTTACACCCTTAGCTTAGCTCAGTCACTCAGGTGTGTGTTCGTCTTGTCCTAACCTCAGATATGAACTATGAAAATTGGAATGGAAGCAAACAAAACAATAATTTTAACTAATCATGTTTATTGTTCATAAAGATATAAGTAAAAGAGCTGTGACAGTTCTGGCTATTTGGTGGAGGCGCCCCATGTTATTTCTTATGGGAAAACGAATAAAATCGCTAAGGTTCATTCTGGTCATTTTTGACTCTTTTTGTGTTGGAGGCGCGACGGCTCATCGGATCGTTACGTGTGAGGGGTCGTTGGAAAGCGGAGGGGGCAACGAATACGTTAACACAAAAAACAAACGCAAAGATATTATCAAAAGGGCATTACTACATATCTCCGTTGTTAGTGGTCTGATTTTAATGATTAAAACGTTAAATGAAAGAGGAGGGTGTAGCGAATACGTTAAGATAAAAAACAACCACACATAGACAATATCAAAACGGCACTATTTCATATCGCCTTTGCTATTGATCTGATTTTAGTATAAGAGATATAGAATGAATGGAGATATGCCAATCGAGAAAAAACAAACAGGACAAAAGTACCAAAACACTACTATATCATATCTTCGTTGCTATTGGACCTATTTTAACGTGTAAAATTAATGTGAGATTACTATGAGAGTTCTTTCGTCTTATCAAACAAACCGCCTACACTATGTCCAAGCAATCTAGCATCTATATGTCAGCGTAAAAGACACTCCTTCAGCCTATGGCGTCTCTCTCTCTCTCTCTCTCTCTCTCTCTCTCTCTCTCTCTCTCTCTCTCTCTCTCTCTCTCTCAAAACAATTCATAAAAGATACAGACGAGGTGTCGCTGAAAACGATATACCCTACAGCAGCCTATGAGGTATTACTAGAAATAGTATATGTCGAAGAGCGTATACCATTCTTACAGTATGCCCAAACCAACAAACATCCTCAATATTATATTCTCTGATTGAGTACTACTATACATGGATCTCCCTCCAATCATACACCTGCTCTTTGCAAAGAAATGTAAATTACTAAATACAGATGTATTGTGAGTTGCATACAATATTTTATCTACAGAAAGTCAGGTAATATTATGAAAATCACCAAATACAAATGGTATTGTGAGTTGCATACTTTATTTTATCTACGGTAATTTATTTTATCTACGGTAAGTCGGGTAATATTGTATTTTGTAGGTTGGTAGTGTACTTCCAGTCTCGGGTTAATAATGGAAACATACTGGTATGATGTATATGTTGACATAGAAAAGGCATTTAACATAGTGTAATAAGCAGTAATAAAAAATACATGTACTATATTTTACCTATGACCATAAATTAATTTAGAGTGCATAGCTACAAAGACTTTGAAAAAATGTTAGCAACGACAGTCAAGCAGTAACTAATGGTTAAAATAAGTATCTAAAAACGTTAATAAAATAATGTTACTAACTAAGCGACGGAATGTGTGTAAAGCGATGTATAAAAAATGATGTAAGCATGCAATGAATGAAAGGTAGCCAATTCGGTCGAACATAAATTTGTTGAAAAAACAAAAATATGTTCTTAACAGCAGTCACCAACGTGAAGGTACGACTACATCGACCGCCATGTTAGTAAGGATGATGGTTAGTAGGAATGAATTATTTTACATTATATGATAATATGTTTAATAATAGCAATATACGTAACTTACGTACTAAGATCAGCTCATTATTATGTAACTTGGTTTAGTAGACATCTTTTTATTGATCTGTTAGACATCTTTTACGTATTCTAATTAATGTTAAAACATCGATACTTTGGTGTTAATTCATTCGGTACTATGTTCTGTAGTATTCAAAATGAATTATTGAGGGTAAATTTGTTCGATAACTCTGGGTTATCTAATCTTAAAACTAGGTATTTTTCCGACTCCTGTTTTGTGACAGGCTATCGAAGACTTAAAACTAAATCAGAGAAATTGACGTCAATAAGTGAAAACTGTAAAGGTCAAAAGGTCAAACTACAAGTCAAAAAGATCAAGTTATAGTGATGATAGGGATATTTATACATTGGTTTTTAATTGTTTGGTTATCGCTAATTGTAATAAAGCAAAAATCAGTATCAATCAATCATTCGATGAAGTAAGATGGAAAAAATTGAGTTTTTCAGAGGTCCAAGCGCATTCAGAAAAATTAAGCAGTTAAATGTAAATGACATACTTATTGATCAATGGATGACAAACACAAAAGTTACTTGCTATATCCTTTATGTCAGCGGAGTACCAGCATCATTTGCACTATTATCAAAACGTGACTTTGATCCACTCGGAAAATACGATGTACCAAGAGTATTAGATTACGTATACACTTTACCTAACCATCGGAGAAGAGGATATGCATGCAAACTTATACATCACATAAAGAAAAATAATGAATTCACAACATTTTGCTCCAACGATGAATCTGAACGGCTTTTTTTAAATGTAAATGTATTAATCATGGATTAATGAATTATAATGTAATGTTTAGATATCCATAATAAATTTCTATAAAATATACCATATTTTATTTCCTTCGCGCTTAATGAACCTTAATGTACTTTAAAATAATGGATGGTGTAGCGTACAATGACAATTCATGGATTTCCCTCTAATTATGCACCACCTGCTCTTTACAAAGAACATATTGAATTCTACATCAAATGCGATTTCAAGATCGTATATATGAAACTGTCACAGTTATTAATCCCATATTAGATATCGTACAATAGAAATAAGGGATATAATAAAATGAGGATAACAAGTTTATTATTTCATATAATATATTACAAAATTATTTATAAAAAGAGCCAACTTTATTCAGTAAATATTTCAACTGTGTAACTAAGCCATCATCTGGACAAGGAATCCCGAATAAGTTCCAATTAAATCTGCCAATTTCGATCATTTTCTTTGTAAACTCATTATATTTGTAATAAGTGCTGCCATCTAGAAAGTATAAATGACCGTCTATGTATTTAAACACTGATTTAACGGTGGTCGGTACTCCAGGAAATATGTCCTTTATAAGGCCTCTGCTAATGACTAGGTCTATTAGATCGTCATATTCGATGAATGATGTATTGTCATACCATATATATGTTTTTCCGGTGTGAGTCTGAAATACTACATTTATCTCAGCATGGGGTGGTAATACAAACAGAGGTATATCTCTTGAAATAGTTATGCTGGGAAATGATACAGAGTACATAGTGTTATTTGATGCTACAATTAAGTTCCCAGCTATATTCTGAAACACATGCGAGATATTTCTTATTTGTTTAGGTAAATAAGTACTCAAATGCTCTGGATTATTTGGTACCATGTGTCCATTTAGATCATTTTTCCGCACAAATCCTTCATGTATTATATACATATGATGGTTTTTAAACTGAGGATCATATGCTAGAAAGAGAATATTGGGATATTCAATAACACAAAAATGTGGTGTAGCTTTCGTTGATTGTTGAGGTATAATCTCGTTTGGTCCAGGACGGGATCTTGTAGTATGCACCCTCGATATATGCGACGTTGACCGTGTTGGTGCACTAGTTTGTGTAGGGATATATGCATCTGTACTTTTGCGTCCGTATAAAGCCTCTAAGCCACTAATATCATCTTGACTAATATTTCGTACTTTATTATGGTACCATGGATACATTATAGCTGACTCATCGTTACTGTGTAATAATCCTAAACTGTGACCGATTTCATGAAGAATAACCATAAAGAGATTGGTGAAATCATAATCTGTATCATTCAAATTATAACTCCATTTTTCATCCAAGTCTAAATGTATTTCTACGCAAGTATCATTATCGATGGGAAAATAAGAATGTGCTAATTTTCCACCAGGACCATCAAACTGAATTCCACACTTTTGGTTCCCCATACAGTTGGAGCGAAAATAATGTTTTCTTTTAACTGCTGTTATAGTGATATCTGGTTTCGGAACAGGAACAGTCACTCTAGTAAAATGCAAATTTGAAGCATCTTCCCACATTTTAAAGGCTCGTTCAACTAATTGAATTATATCTTTCACATGATTCGCCTGGGGAAAATACCATCTTAGATTATGTTTGTACCATTTTCCCTTAAGAGAGTAATCGTTTTCGCCAGTTTGACATCGAGGTTTTTGCATTAATGATATGGTTTCATCGTTTAGTGTACCATCCACATATAAATTATATTGTTCTTGGAAATGTAGGAGCGTTGTATTGAAATCTGCTATAGAATTGTTATCTATATATCCATATCGTTGAAGAAACTTCATAGCATCGTCTTCGGAAAAGGCGTCTGTTGCTGCTATGAAACGCAGAAGTAGAACACATATTAAAAACACCTCCATCCTTGTTTATATTCAAAATAGACTGATCCATAATTGTATAAGCATCAATTTATATAATCAAATAACACGTATGATAGAATACCAAAGAGGTCTTATACGTGGTATTTTCTTAAACCAAACATCACATCATAATTCATCATTCAAAATCCTTTAATTTAAGTTGTCATATGATAAGTTTCGACAATTAATGCTAATATTAAGTGGTAGGATTTCAAAGAGGCCTTATACGTAACATTTTGGTAAAACAGACACCACAACGTACTTTAACATTCAAAATCATTTAATCTGTGGTGTCATATGACAAGATTCGACAATTAATACTAATAATAAACTCACAGAAGCCTTATGCAGAACATTTTGTTAAAACAGACACCACAACGTAATTCATCATTCAAAATCCTTTAATTTGATGGGTCATACATTGATTTCCGCTTATCCGTTCAAAAGATATATGGTACAGTACCATAAAGGCCGTTGCGGTAGCTTGGTCGAACTGCAAACGCTTATTTATTGTTATTGACACTAAAACAAAACCATTGGCATAGAAAGATCGCTTATCGCAGTTTGATCTCTAGCAAATCCTAATTCGCTCAATTTTGCACCAAGTGCTCCATACAATATACCATTAGAAAGGTATTTTCATGCATATTACTAAAATCACTGACCAAGTGCGATACGATCATTATGTATGACCAAAAACATCATAAAACGAACCAACGTCAAATTCTCAATACTTTTGTACTAATACATATCGATATAAAATTTATTTATAGGATACCAAAAAGGCATTATACGTGGCATTTTGTTAAAACAGACACCACAACGTAATTCATCATTCAAAATCCTTTAATTTGATGGGTCATACATCGATTTCCGCTTATCCGTTCAAAAGATATATGGTACAGTACCATAAAGGCCGTTGCGGTAGCTTGGTCGAACTGCAAACGCTTATTTATTGTTATTGACACTAAAACAAAACCATTGGCATAGAAAGATCGCTTATCGCAGTTTGATCTCTAGCAAATCCTAATTCGCTCAATTTTGCACCAAGTGCTCCATACAATATACCATTAGAAAGGTATTTTCATGCATATTACGAAAATCACTGACCAAGTGCGATACGATCATTATGTATGACCAAAAACATCATAAAACGAACCAACGTCAAATTCTCAATACTTTTGTACTAATACATATCGATATAAAATTTATTTATAGGATACCAAAAAGGCATTATACGTGGCATTTTGTTAAAACAGACACCACAACGTAATTCATCATTCAAAATCCTTTAATTTGATGGGTCATACATCGATTTCCGCTTATCCGTTCAAAAGATATATGGTACAGTACCATAAAGGCCGTTGCGGTAGCTTGGTCGAACTGCAAACGCTTATTTATTGTTATTGACACTAAAACAAAACCATTGGCATAGAAAGATCGCTTATCGCAGTTTGATCTCTAGCAAATCCTAATTCGCTCAATTTTGCACCAAGTGCTCCATACAATATACCATTAGAAAGGTCTAGACGCTCACGAAGAAGAAGAAAAAGAAGTTGCATTTGAAATGTGGGTGTACCGACGCATTCTTCATATATACTAGACCGAACATGTAGCCAACGTGGAGCTAATCCACATAATCGGAAAAGGGGAAGAAATCGCGAACACAATTTATTATCAAGGGCAAAATAGACAGTACGCAAGGGTTGGTCAGAAGAAAACATTCGTGGGTCCAAAATCTGTGGAAGTGGTTTGGATGCACATGGATGCGCATTGCGCAATGCGAATGTTTACGTTTGGTCGAACTATTCAGAAGTGCCGTACGTAAGCAACATCAGAATTTACAAATTAATAGCCAACGTCCACAATGTACTTAAAGAAGAAATGTAAAATCAATATCAAATCCTAGTATATTTTACGAAAATATTATATAATTTGTATGAAATGAATAATCAAAGACTTAGAATTATTTTTATAAATATTTTAAACTGCATTTTTACAGATCAAGAAGGTCAACTCTGACGTAAATAAGTTGTTATCAAACTACATTTTTACAGGTCAAAAAGGTCAACTCTGACGTAAATAAGTTGTTATCAAACTACATTTTTACAGGTCAAAAGATCAGTTTTATGATGCGGTTTCTACTAATAAAAACGATAAATATATTATTTTGTTCTAGAATTTTAAGCTGAGATAAGAGAGGGTATAAAATGACAGAATCTAACAAGAACATTGTAGATGAGCGAAGGAAATAGTGAATTCAGTGAAGTGTGTGTGTGTATACTTTTATAAGGTAGGTGTATTTAGCAAATGTAGAGATTTCTTGTTTTCTGCAATTATTTTTAGCACATAATAACAAATTAATATAATTTTATTTCTTTTAAAGGTATTTGATTATACGGTTTATTTCTAATTTCTAATTTGATTTACAAATATTTTTTATTTCTTGTTTTTTCCGAATTGTATGATGTACCTGTCCTCATATTTTTTATTGATTTATGTTTTATTTTCAAAAATAATGCCTTTTGATGACATATGTAGCAAGTACTTCGTCTTGTTTTGTCATTTTCTTGTTATAAGACAGAAACGAGACGGGATTTGATTGCTATCTACATTAGGATAATAGTATTTTATGGTTTATTTCTTATTTCTTGTTTTTATAAATTGTATGATACATCTGTCCTTATATTTTTAAATAATTTTACGATTTATTTAAAAAATAGTAGCTTTTTTATGCTACATTCTACCGTATTCCTTCTTTTTAACAATATACTACCAAGTATAGCTGATTCTCAGTATGACAGTAATGAATTTTTAACAGTATGAGAGTAATCGTGTTGCATTTTATTTTATAAAAATGAATTGTCAATCTTAGTGCTGCATTGGGTAAGTAATAAAAACACTGTTATTTTATTATTTTTATTTAAATTAGTACTAGTACACTGTTAAAGTTGGAAATTAAAAAACTAGATGCCCTAGCCGATTTATTTTAACATTTTCACACATGGACCTAACGGCATAACGGTTAAACGATGGTGTCTCGCATTCTATGTCTGTGCGCTGTTTAAATTGTCAATTAGATTGTTCATCACTATTGCGACGTTTTTTTTTTAATTTTTCTTGGCATTTTCAAAGCAGCCTCGACGATGTGGTTGCTCATTTTTAAACAAAGGCTTGATGAGTCTATTAAATTTATCCGGGAATGCTTGATGTCTTAAATATTCTCTGGAATCTCTATGCATATATGTGACTTCTAATATTTTTTTATAATTAAGGCTGTCCTTTGTCGTAGTCTTGTGGATTTTTATAAAATAGTAAATTATATAGCCCACAAGTAGCTGTATACTTGTTATCGTTAATCCAATCATTTTTGGGAGTAAATTTGATTTCCTTATCGCCCATCATCCATTTATCAGTTTGCCAAACATACTGTGGATCGTAAGCTCTATCAATATCTGGTGAATGATGCCAATATGTTTGAAGGTGTTCATCTTCTTCGTCTATGCTCTCTTCGCCCTTCCGTTGCATATTTTTTAAGTAATTGTGTTGGTATCCGCTGGTCTCTTCAGTAAGCTCCTTGACACATGTACACACTAAATAATTTCATAACTGTTCTGATATCGAACAGATATATTTAGACCAGTTTGAAACCTGTTCAGACCTGTTCAAGACCTGTTCGAGACCTGTTCGAGACCTGATCAGACCTGTTCGAGACCTGTTCGAGACCTGTTCGAGACCTGATCAAACCTGTTCGAGACCTGTTCAAGACCTGTTCGAGACCTGTTCAAGACCTGTTCGAGACCTGATCAAAGCTGTTCAAGACCTGATCAAAGCTGATCGAGACCTGATCAGACCTGTTCGAGACCTGATCAGACCTGTTCAAAACCTGATCAAAGCTGTTCAAGACCTGATCAAAGCTGTTCAAGACCTGATCGAGACCTGATCGAGACCTGTTCGAGGCCTGATCAGACCTGTTCAAAACCTGATCAAGACCTGTTCAAGACCTGATCAAAACCTGATCGAGACCAGTTCAAGACCTGTTCGAGACCTGATCAAAGCTGATCGAGACCTGATCGAGACCTGTTCGAGACCTGTTCAAGACCTGATTCAAAGCTGTTCAGACGTTGATACCTACAATGAATAAGGATTTAAAGAGACAACTTATAACTAAACGAAAAAAAATCCTAAATAACTTGAGACAACTAAAACCTACTGATACTTTCATGTATCATCTCTCTCTTGTCGTTTCCCCATTACTGAGGATCATGATTTCTTCCAATATTCCTAACAATTCTGTTTCATTGGTCTCTATCTTCAGCTACTCTAAGAACTTCGCGGAATGAGTTTTCAGCTGAATTCATAATTTGGTCGGACTATCTAGTTGGTAATCGTCCTCTAGATTAATATTTCCAAACTATCGTCACCTCTGCGAACCACATGACTGATGAATTGTAGAATTCGTTGCATGCATAGTGTGGACAGCCTCTATTTAATGTCGAGTTGATTTACAATGGAAACGTTTGTCCTATGAGCTGTCCAAGGTATGCGCAGCATTCTTACTCAACTCTTCGTAGGAGATCAAGCATTTCTTGCTCATTTGCTGCTATAAGTGTAGTGTCATCAGCAAATCTTAAATTGGAGATTTTCCTACCAGCTACTGTTTGTTATTCCGCACTGTTTTCGGATTTTTTCGATAACGCTCTGTATTCATCGTTTGTTCCGTATCTAGTTTTATGTTCTTTCCGCGTTGAATCATAGTCATAGCTCACTAGAACCACTCATGCCATGAGCAGGGAAAAATCTAACCAAGTTCAATAAATGTCTTAAATGCAGCACTTTTACATTGATTCTTATGGAAGAACAAGCACACATTTAGACATTTGAGGGGCCTTTTGAGCATAACATAATACCATTCAGTTTTCCGTCCAACTAACAGTATATTTAATAGTCTTCATTATGGTATTTTCTTCATTCTGTTTCAGATATTCCTAGCGTTCAGACGTGTGGTCTGGTGAGTTTGAAATCGTTTAGACGTGCTCTGGTGAGGGATAACTTTTTGATTTTTTGATACAGATTTTTGGTTAATTTTTTGGTTTTTTTATAATTAAAAAAATTATTATTAATCTATCTTTGAATAATAACTTTTGTGTTTAGACATGTTGGCTAAACTTATTCAGTTAATTGCATCCATCTTAGGCTTAATCAAAAATGATTATAATGATGAAAATTTAAGAAAGGGGTTGATAGAATGTAATAAGACATCCAAAAAATTAAGGAACTCCATGAGATATGCCAAGACGATTGGTGAAAAGCAGCACCTCGAAGCCCAGATGCGGCAGGTGAAAACATTAAGAAACCAACTAAAAGCCGAACAGAAGAAGGGGGCGGGACTGACACCAACAAAGC
The DNA here is from genome assembly GCF_917563875.1 of Diabrotica virgifera virgifera. Lineage (NCBI taxonomy): Eukaryota > Metazoa > Arthropoda > Insecta > Coleoptera > Chrysomelidae > Diabrotica > Diabrotica virgifera. Next base: position 187,161,531 of record NC_065446.1, on the reverse strand, counting down.
AGACTGCAAAGCATAGGGTACAATGGGATGACACTATATCTGCATTTAATTCAAGAATTAGAACTGGAGTCATCTCAAACCTTAAACACAAGGACCCGGGTAGTTTCCTGGGAGATTGCAAAGCCCTATTCAAACGTAGAATTCATAACGCTCTTAAGACTGATGAGGCAGTAAAGGTCAATATGGTATTTGGTGGAGAATTTCAAGTAGCCAGCGGAGATAAGGTCCTCAATGATACCAAGTATTTCACTACTTCAAACTCCCCCATCTATAGAGATACGAATATTGATGAATGGTTCGAAAAAAAAGTAGTGGAGCCCATCTCCAGAGACTTGGAAGAATTCCAAGAACGCGATTCTGGATGGGCTCTAAAGGCAGTTGTTAACCTGGGGGTCAACATTAACAAATTTACACCGCAGCTTGGCTCCTCATACATTGAACTCCCCCCTCAGATAAAACGAAAGAAGGCGTGCATTAATGTTAAAAACGATGACGAGGCATGCTTTGCATGGGCTATCATATCGGCATTATACCCTACAAATAAAAATGTCGATTTAATGACATCTTACCCGCACTACTCGAGTGTATTTAAACTTAAAGGTATTCAGTGGCCTATGACCATCAAACAGATTCCGAATTTTGAAAAGCAGAATAATATATCGATCAACGTGTACATTTTGAAAAAGGAGAAGAAAAACTATACGACCCTCCCAACCTTCCTAACAAAGAACAAGAAAGATAAACATGTGAATCTTCTTCTTGTTCAAGATACATATGATGAGCAAGGTCCGATTAGATATCATTACGTTTGGATAAAAAATCTATCCCGCCTCCTTTCCAAGCAGCTTAGCAAACGTGATGGAACAAAATATTTCTGCGATAGTTGTTTACATTATTTTATTACTAAGGAAAAGCTAAATGTTCATAAGGCATGCTGCAAAGGGCGATCAGATGTTATCTGTGATAGGTGTTTACAACCATTTTCATCGTCTACACAGCTAGAAGCCCACACCAACGATTGTGTAAGAATAAATGAAACAGCCATCAAAATGCCAGAACAAAGTCGTAAAATGCTTAGATTTAAGAATTTCTGGAATAAGATTAAAGCCCCCTTCGCCGTTTACGCAGATCTCGAAAGTGCTCTAAAACGTACAGGAGATCCTAAGAAACATCAGGAACACATTCCTGTAGCCGTTGGGTATTTCTTCAAATGTTCATATGATGATACCCTATCGTTTTATAGCTCATATCGAGGAAAGGATTGTATGAAATGGTTTGCAGATGAACTTAATCAGCTTGCTGTGAATGTTTCTACAGTGTTTATGTGCCCATATGATATAGATATGACATCTCAGCAAGAGAGTGATTTTCATGCAGCCACTCATTGCCATATCTGCGAGCAGCGCTTCTCCCTCGATGATAAGAAAGTGCGGGACCACAACCACCTCACTCCAGAACATAACTACAGAGGGGCTGCCCATGAAGGGTGTAACATTAATTATAAAGATGCTCACACTATCCCAGTGATATTTCATAACCTTAGCGGATATGACGCCCACTTCATTGTTAATGATATTGCCACTCACATCAAAGGCCCCGTAGATCTTCTTCCTATTACTAAGGAGAAATATATCTCTTTTACGAAACACATTGATGATGCACGAATTAAATTCCGTTTTATCGATAGTTTTCGATTTTTGGCGTCTTCTCTCGATAAGCTCTCTTCTTATTTGACCGAATATCCTAATCTCCGCTCTCAATATACTTCGCTTCCTGAGGAGAATTTTCATCTTTTAACTAAGAAAGGAATCATGCCATATGATTATATTGATTCTTTTATAAAATTTACTGAAACGTCTCTACCTCCTATTGAGTCTTTTTATAATAAACTTGACGATAAACCATGTCCCCGTCGGCATTATCATAGAGCCCAAGATGTCTGGTCTTCATTCTCCTGTTCCACTCTCGGGGATTATGTCGATTTATACATGAAAACGGACATTCTTCTTCTTGCAGACGTCTTTGAGCAATTTCGAACCAGTTGTCTCAAAACATATAATCTTGACCCAGCTCATTACTTTACTCTTCCCGGCTTCACGTGGGATGCAATGCTTAAGCACACAAAACAGGAACTGGAGCTTTTAACAGATCCAGATATGTTTTTGTTTGTGGAGCGTGGTATTCGTGGTGGTTTGAGTCAAGTTTGCTCGAAACGCCGCGTCCACGCTAATAACAAGTATATGACATCTTACGATCCATCGAAGCCCGACTCATATCTGATGTATTTCGATGTCAATAATCAATATGGCTGGGCAATGTCTCAATTCCTTCCATATGGAGGCTTCGAATGGGTCGATGCCAACATTGATGTCCTATCCATAGCTGACGATGCTTCTGAAGGGTACTTTCTCGAGGTCGATCTGGCGTACCCCCAACATATCCACGATAGTCATAAAGATCTTCCGTTTTGCCCCCAATCATTGAACCCTAAAACTATGCTTCCTCCTAAACGACCGCGAGAGCAAACCAAATTAATGGCTACCCTTCATGATAAAGAAAGATACGTAATTCATTACAGGGCCTTGAAGCAAGCGCTAGCTCACGGATTGGTGCTCAAAAAGATTCACCGAGTCCTGAAATTTAAGCAGTCTCCTTGGTTAAAGTCATACATTGACTTGAATACAAATCTCCGGAAGGCAGCGAAAAATGAATTTGAGAAAAATCTTTTCAAACTTATGAACAATGCTGTGTTCGGCAAGACCATGGAAAATGTACGCAAGCGCGTTGATATTAAATTGCTTACTGAATGGGATGGTCGTTATGGAGCTGAAGCTCGAATAAGCAGTCCATTGTTTAAGAATGTTACTATTTTTAATGAAAATTTGGTAGCTGTCGAGATGAATAGAGCGGAAATATGGTTAGATAAACCAATATATGTGGGCATGAGTATACTGGATTTAGCTAAAACTACGATATATGATTTTCACTATGGGTATTTAAATAGAAGGTTTGGTGAGAACTTTACGACCTGCTATACAGATACCGATAGTGTGATCGTGGAGATACGGGAAAAGGATCCCTATGAGGCTATGAAAACAGACTGCCATCGGCACTTTGACACGTCTGACTACCCTAAAGACAATATTTATGGCATTCCCCAGCTTAACAAGAAGGTGTTGGGTATGATGAAAGATGAGAATAATGGCTGCATTATGACTGATTACATAGGGCTCCGATCTAAATTATACACGACCAAGGTAGCTATCACAGATAATGACATCAAAAAACTGAGGAGGAAGTTGATAGATCAGGAGTATGAGGACGATGAGATTGAAATACTTATTAAAAATTATGGTGTGACAAAGAAGGCGAAGGGGGTTAAGAAATCTGTTGTAAACACTAAAATTAGCTTCGAAGACTACGTCGAGTGTTTAGATAACTTTACAACAAAGACCGCCTCACAGAATCTAATACGCTCAGATAAGCACCATGTTTATACCATAACACAAAGCAAGATTGCGCTCAGCCCTAATGATGATAAAAGAAATCACCTTCCGGAGTCTTATGACACGCTTCCTTGGGGGCATTATTTAGTTGATAATCTTGAGCTGGACTTGGATTAGATTTACCACAAAGTAAGATTTCAATAAGCCAATCCTATTTTAACATTTATCCTTGATAATTTGATTGACTTTAAGATGGATGTTAATTGAATAGTCATTTTTAAAGCTTTATTTATTACAACTACAATATTGATACCTACATCTGAATCAGTCACTTTTTATTATATTGCTCTTTTCACCTTTTAAAATCACTCATAATTTTATACCAATATGACTAGCATATTTAGGTGATTGAATCATGCCATTCTTTAAAACTTTATTTATTTATTATGTAATATTTGGAACAGACCCTTTTTACTACATCCCCTTTCTCAACCTTTCCTTACTCATCGTTTTTATATAATATGATAATTCTAATAGATCTTAGTTTTGTATATATTATCTCTAAATTAAGTATAATTATTAAGATTAGCCCATATAAAAAAGATGTTTAGTTATGACCACTAAAAAGATATCTGTTATAGACCACATAACTATATATAACAGGCAAATAATGAGCTGTTCTAGTTAACTCTGGAGCCGTTGCTCATGTAGCCTGCAAGTTAAGACAATCGATAACTTAATGGTCTTCTTTCCCCCGATTTAGTTTTAAGTCTTCGATAGCCTGTCACAAAACAGGAGTCGGAAAAATACCTAGTTTTAAGATTAGATAACCTAGAGTTATCGAACAAATTTACCCTCAATAATTCATTTTGAATACTACAGAACATAGTACCGAATGAATTAACACCAAAGTATCGATGTTTTAACATTAATTAGAATACGTAAAAGATGTCTAACAGATCAATAAAAAGATGTCTACTAAACCAAGTTACATAATAATGAGCTGATCTTAGTACGTAAGTTACGTATATTGCTATTATTAAACATATTATCATATAATGTAAAATAATTCATTCCTACTAACCATCATCCTTACTAACATGGCGGTCGATGTAGTCGTACCTTCACGTTGGTGACTGCTGTTAAGAACATATTTTTGTTTTTTCAACAAATTTATGTTCGACCGAATTGACTACCTTTCATTCATTGCATGCTTACATCATTTTTTATACATCGCTTTACACACATTCCGTCGCTTAGTTAGTAACATTATTTTATTAACGTTTTTAGATACTTATTTTAACCATTAGTTACTGCTTGACTGTCGTTGCTAACATTTTTTCAAACAGTCTTTGTAGCTATGCACTCTAAATTAATTTATGGTCATAGGTAAAATATAGTACATGTATTTTTTATTACTGCTTATTACACTATGTTAAATGCCTTTTCTATGTCAACATATACATCATACCAGTATGTTTCCATTATTAACCCGAGACTGGAAGTACACTACCAACCTACAAAATAAAATATTACCCGACTTACCGTAGATAAAATAAATTACCGTAGATAAAATAAAGTATGCAACTCACAATACCATTTGTATTTGGTGATTTTCATAATATTACCTGACTTTCTGTAGATAAAATATTGTATGCAACTCACAATACATCTGTATTTAGTAATTTACATTTCTTTGCAAAGAGCAGGTGTATGATTGGAGGGAGATCCATGTATAGTAGTACTCAATCAGAGAATATAATATTGAGGATGTTTGTTGGTTTGGGCATACTGTAAGAATGGTATACGCTCTTCGACATATACTATTTCTAGTAATACCTCATAGGCTGCTGTAGGGTATATCGTTTTCAGCGACACCTCGTCTGTATCTTTTATGAATTGTTTTGAGAGAGAGAGAGAGAGAGAGAGAGAGAGAGAGAGAGAGAGAGAGAGAGAGAGAGAGAGACGCCATAGGCTGAAGGAGTGTCTTTTACGCTGACATATAGATGCTAGATTGCTTGGACATAGTGTAGGCGGTTTGTTTGATAAGACGAAAGAACTCTCATAGTAATCTCACATTAATTTTACACGTTAAAATAGGTCCAATAGCAACGAAGATATGATATAGTAGTGTTTTGGTACTGTTGTCCTGTTTGTTTTTTCTCGATTGGCATATCTCCATTCATTCTATATCTCTTATACTAAAATCAGATCAATAGCAAAGGCGATATGAAATAGTGCCGTTTTGATATTGTCTATGTGTGGTTGTTTTTTATCTTAACGTATTCGCTACACCCTCCTCTTTCATTTAACGTTTTAATCATTAAAATCAGACCACTAACAACGGAGATATGTAGTAATGCCCTTTTGATAATATCTTTGCGTTTGTTTTTTGTGTTAACGTATTCGTTGCCCCCTCCGCTTTCCAACGACCCCTCACACGTAACGATCCGATGAGCCGTCGCGCCTCCAACACAAAAAGAGTCAAAAATGACCAGAATGAACCTTAGCGATTTTATTCGTTTTCCCATAAGAAATAACATGGGGCGCCTCCACCAAATAGCCAGAACTGTCACAGCTCTTTTACTGATATAATAAATAAAATGACTTAGTAAATTGCATTAACAAATGTATTCAAATTCTTGCCAAAAACTAACAATTCTTGATTATACTTATGGCTTTTGGTAGCTGATGGTATCTTCTTGATGTCGTATGGTACTGCTGTGGACTTCTCTTGACCTGGGCAGATGTTGAGGCCCTAGGTCAGTGCAGCAAAAGATGTTCAGTGTTGCAGCCTAGATTTCATGGTCCATTGTTGTGGTATAGCCCTAGTTCCATCACCGGTGTGGATGGCTTGAAGCTCCCGGAGGGAGGACTGTGATCTTTATTCCCAAAAACTATAAAACAGAGACACATATCAATCATCAAGAAGAAAAACCAAAATATACCTTTGCCAAACAGTATTCAGAAATAGTAATTGGCAAGGGTAAATTACATAGAATTTAGATGAGAATAGTTAAAATTCTGATTACCAAACGTGCATACATGTAAATTAAAAATAAATTATATTTGAAACTAAAATATCAGAACACATGGTCTGACATTGGAAGTTAGGTTAGATAAAAAAACAATATAAAAACTGTTAGATGGAGAAATATAATTATTGTAAGAAATTATTAAAAAAAACTATGTGTAACTCACCCCAAGAGGAAGATGATTTGTTGAAATAGAAATGATTTATTTTTCGAATTACATGCCTTTTTAAGGATTAATTTTTCCCTTCCAGTGTATGTCAGGGAGTAGGGGGTCAAGTCGATGAAGTGACACTGTCATTGAAAACGACGTTTAAAATGACAACCAAGTACTATGAAGTAGCGGCATGTTCCGTATTGAAAATACAGATATTTGGAGAGTATGAATATACGAGGTATGTTCAGTATGATGATTTAAATGAAAGAGATATATTAAATAGAAGATAATAAAAGAAGGTAATAAAAGAGAGAGCCAACCGATTTTTAAAGGGGAAAATGGGTAAACCAATTAGAAGAAGATAATTATTAATGAAATATTAAAGGAAATATGGTAAAATAATTATTTAAACATAAAATATCAAAGATGTGACGTTTGTAACGTTACAATATATACACCGTTTTTTAGGCGTCAACGCCCTTCCGGTAGTGATCTATGGAGGAGTGTCACCGAGCCGCAAGCACTTATCCCTTGCCGTACCGCTCCTCCATAGGCCGATCAGACACCAGCTTATTCCAGACCAAGCCGTAGATTCTTTTTAGAATTTTAGACTAAAACGTCAGCCTCTTTATTTTTCTATTCACCGGGCTGGGGCTCGAACCTCGATCGCCTCGACCGCATATCCACTATAGATTTGTCAACCGTGCGCCTCAGTCCGCTTGGCTAATCTGATCGACTGAGGATTTAAAAGGATTTAATATTAATACCCTTATAGATCTTGTAGAAACCTACAAAATTATTTGTTATTGTTCAAGCAATCTATATAGTATAATAGGTAATATTTGTAGCTTTCTTTGGGTTGTTCTTCTTTAATATTAGGCCGGCAGCTGGTGTTTTCTGGTAATTAAATATGTAGTTAAAAATATTTATTTATACTTAGGTAAATACCGTTAAAGCAGGACATAATATTGTATGTGCTAAAATTAATTTTATCAATTTTTTAATAACATTTAACCTCACAGGGACCTCCCTCTTACCGCATGCTTGCATTAATAACTGATGCAGAATAGCTTTTATAATTAATCTTGTTATTGTTAGAATTACTGATACTAAAAGAACTTTATAAAAACAGGATTAAATCTAAAATTACTTTAGGTATACAGTTCAAAACTTTTGAAATTCAGCACAAAATGCAAGCATGTTCCCGCTCTTTTTTTATTAAAAATACAAAATCTAAAAATATTTTTTTAATCGAGTCTTTTCATTAGTACACTTATGCTTGGAAAATGAATTGCACAACACAACAATTAAAATACTGATACACTTAACTCATTTTCTCCTTCTTCCGTATTTTCTTCGTCACTATCATCGCCCAATTCAATAATAAATTTATTTCCACCATTAATGTGGAAGTGCCCAATCTTCGTATTATAATATTCTTCCACTTTGATCACTTTGGCGATTCTTTTCTGCCAGTCTACTTTGGTAATATTGGCTACTTCTTTTTTAATTATCTCAATTACCTTTTTGTCAAATTTAGGAAATTTATTTGAACGCCTTATACTTGGTTTTAATTGTCCCCAAATTAACTCAATAGGATTGAAAACAAAAAAGTAGGGGGGAAGTCTCAATATAGTGTGTCCATGCTTTTCGGCAATACTTTCTAGAGCAGTGGTTTTCAATGTTTTTGAGTCATGTACCACCAAATCCTTTTAAAATTATTCTTGGTACCACCTAACTGAAATATCTGTCGAGCTTGGTAATCTAACTAACTATTAATATGCTGAATTTTGGCTGTATTTTTGTGTTTTGTGTACTACCCGAAACAATGAGATGTACCACCAGTGGTACATGTACCACAGATTGAGAACCCCTGCTCTAGAGCGTATAATTTTCTAAATTGCTTCGTGTGTAGAACTTCAATAAGTTGTTTTTTTTGTGTAAAAATCTTCGAAATACCAATCATTTTCCATTAAAAAATTTTGCAGGTCAGCTTTCTTTGAAGATGTATTTTGTAATTTAGTGAGCTCTCGGGAATGATAGGAAGCGTTGTCAAGCACTATTACGCTGTTTTTCTCCAAGTTTGGGATCAGCGAGTTTTCAAACCAATCTTCAAAAATGTCAGCTTCCATATTCTTGTGGTAGTCAACGTTACAATCTTCCATTTTCTTCCCACATAATTTTAAAGCATTCGGAACCCATCCCTCACTTCCTCCGCAATGTACAATAATTAGTCGCGAGCCTTTATTTGCAGGCATTTCTGGTATGCATATGCTTGAACCATCTGTCCATCCTTTCTTTACTGTATCGTGGGTATCATACCAAGTTTCATCTAAATAATAAATTCTCCTATTTTCTTGCCTATATTTAGTAATTTCTTCTAGGTACATATTACGTCTGTTGACTATTCTTTGGCTTTTCATAATTGCTTGACGTTTATTTATTTTTTTGAACTTAAAGCCCATTTTTTTTATCCAATTTTGAAGAGTTTTCTCACAGCAGTTCATATTTCGACCGGTGGTTTCCAATTTCTTTCTTATTATTTTTATTGTAGGTATTTCATTGCTTTTGTAGCAGTCGTATATTGTGGTTTTCAATAGTTTTACAAGTGAAGGATTTAAAGGTCTTGAAAATTTGTAGTCACATCGTTTCTTGCGATGATAGGGTTCATTTTTAACTATTTTATATACAGTAGAAAGTGGAATTTCTTTTAAATCAGAGGTGGCTTGCGCCAATAGTGTTTCATCGAAGCCGAATTTCGTACGTAGATTTTTGTATACATTCAAACATACTTGCTGTGTTTCTGCATTTAAATGCATTCGAATCTTCTTTACGAGCTCTTTTTTTTAGTAATTACATTCACACTAGCACTGTAGTAATTACTTTAGTAATTACATTAAATTACAATAATCAACACTTGGCACTCTCCAAACGAAATACTAAACCAATATTCACAATAATTACAGCAAACAAAACACTCGTATCACTTAACACACGTACACTCCAGTACTAATACACTGCTAGGCTACCGAACTAAAACTAATGTTTGCACGAAACTTGTGAATAGATATGCGGGAGATCTGGCCGTAAAACACAGATGCTTTCAAAGGGCCGCTTCTTAAACGTTTGACCTAACTTCTATATTTGAAAAATATCATATTTCACCGGCTTAAATCTATTCCACAGTATTTTTTACTTGGACAATACCAAACTTTCTAGAATAAACAATAAAAAAGTTACGCTTAAAAAATCAATATATTTTTTTGAAAAAAAAAGGAGAAATCCAATTGGAAGCATAATAATGTAAGTGAGCGGTGTTTTTAGTCATTGGCCATATTCATACTTCTTTATTTATGTATTAGTAATAGATGCCAGAAATTTGACTGGCTTAGAATGATTAGTTTTTAAAAAACTGGAGTTAAAAGCGAATAACGAATTTTTGTAGTTTGGTAAAAAATACCATTTTCTTCAGAATAGAAACATTAGCATCAGAGATAAGAAAAAATGTTTAAATATGAAATTGTAGGTTATTTAATTCCCAAGAACTTGGTTTGAAAAAAATTGTTCTACGGCAAAAATTGAGTGAATCGTATATGAGTGTAATATCGAAAAACATTGATTTTTTCAATATAAAACTAACACTTTCGATAGCGAATAAATCGAAAAATATTAATTTTATTAAAAAAATGTAGAGAACATTTTTTGCTTAGAATTAATGTTTTCATCAACTTTTGCGGTCAAAATATAATAAAAAATGTCCACCCCTAAGATGGGGTGGCAACCAGTTCCATGGTAAAAGCGCCTTTCGGCATCATATAGATTTTGATCTTTGGACTATCCACTACTTATTCCCAAATTGTCAAGCGAATCGATCCATTCTGTAAAAATTGCGAGGTGAAAAGCTTAGGTTCCTGGACTACTATATTTGAATAATATATTACTTTAAATTTTTATCGTAGCTACCTGAACGGGGCTATATTAACATGTCAATTTAATTTATTTTTCAGAATTCCGGTACGAATATTAACTTTATCCTTTCGCACAACACTGGATAATCTTTTGGCTTTATCGGTAAGCCCCATTTTGAATAGCCTGCTTTCCTCTCCAAACATCGACATAAATTTTTACTGAATACCTCATAAAATGGACCTTCTAAGGCAGGAAATAGAACTTAATATAATATTCCGACAAAATTATGTAGGCGAAAATGAACTTTTCTGTCTTCTTTTGATAATCATTTAATATAATATGCAATAACTTAATATACTAAATATAAATAAATATGTATTACCAGGGAACGGCAGTTCTCGCCAGTGGCGCACACCTACACCCCCTACACGCGACACTATATATACACGAAATTTTCGATTTTCTAAATCTGACTGAATTGAAAATTGGGCATACTCCCATCTTAAAGTTCAGGAAAAGACTCACCCATTCATATGTCAACCATTCATTTTGGTCCAAGGGTATGGATTTTACGGCCCTTCCTATTTAGGGTCTGTTTTTCGTTCTCGTCCCCAGAACTCCCAAAAACTTCGAAAATTTAACTTCGACCTTTGCCGCTTGTAATAGTCCTGATTATTACCTCTCCAACGCATGTCTAATTTTGAAAATTATTTATACCGTTCAAAAGTTACCGAGCTCAGAAATATGAGTCAATTTTTATTTAAAAAAGGGAAAATGTTTGTGGATATGTATGTATGTATGTATATTTGTGTGTGGAAAAGTTAAACCGATCTGAATTATTTTCTCTGTGTTTGAAGAGGGGCTGAAGATCGATTCAGAACCGGTGTAGTTTGTGAGTTTTGACTACCCATAAGCCAGATATAGGACTTGGTATGTAAAAAACGGCATATTTTTTGGCGGTATATATCTTCGGTTCAAGAGGAGACAGGAGAACTGTAAATACACCAAATCAATAGCGTTGAGTTAACCTTTCAAATGGTGTCTAAGCTGTCAGGATCAGACATACACACGGCTCAGTATAGCCGAAAAACTGAAAAACTAAACTTTGAAAATTTTGGTTTTTCGACAACTACTCCAAATTTCAACCTACGAATTACGCCAATAACTGAGCGTTTGTAGAAGGACTCTAGACGAATCTAAAGGTGTATACTTTATATCAGGGAAAATTCGAATTTTTAAGCTATAGGCTTGATAAGTATGATTAAATCTATTTCTTATGGAAAAAACGGTTATTAAGCTCAATAATTCCTGTAATAGCTTCAGTTATCATACTTGACCTTAGATGCATAAGATACTACTTGTCAATATGTTTCAAACTCATGTTAAGTGAACAAAATCAGTTAAGCCGTTTAGAAGTTATTAAGCTACAAAATATAATCAAATTAACGATTATTCCCTAAATGGTTTATGTAGTTGTAGTGGTTACGACGCTAATTTGATCTGGCAACGGGCAATCCAAGTTCATTTACCGGCCATCCCAATATTTTTTTCAATGTATTGTGAATATAAAAAAATCTAGTGTACATTAGATGGACATTAGATCATTTGGGAAGTAATGCGACAAAGGCGACCATTTATAAAACTTAACGTGTAATCGAGAAACATTGCATTCAACTTTGTACATTTAATTTATGAATAACTTTGAAAAACTCCTGATACAAGAATAAAAAACCGCTAAACGCCGTAAAAATGAGTGGCACATACAATATTCCAGCTACAAAAGATCTGATATGAATATTACGTGGCGCGAAAATGTATTTTCATTTTGATGCAAAACAAAATTCTGGTGTTAATTTAAAAGATTTTTTTTATAATATTTGCTAAATTTGAAGTAAACGCGCCACAAAAGAGTTTCAAAATTCAAACTGTATCTAAGTTACTCCTTTGTGACGCGTTTTACTTCAAATTGGGCAAATATTATGAAAAAATCTTTTAAAATAAAACTAGAATTTTGTTTTGGATCAAAATGAAAATACATTTTCGCGCCACGTAATATTCATATCAGATCTTTTGTAGCTGGAATATTGTATGCGCCACTCATTTTTACGGCGTTTAGCGGTTTGTTATTCTTGTATTATATATACTGAGGACGTTTAGATTGGAATAAATATTTTTTTATTTACAAAATTTTATAGTTCTATCGTTATTTAAGCCGTTTAAGCACTCTTTGGATATAGTCGGTAATCCAGCTTGATGTCGCTCTAGGGTGAACAAAGGGCAGTGCACTAGCACATGGTTCACTGTAGTTACACAATAACAACTGTAGGAAATGTGCATTTATTTTTAGTTACTTATCTAGGGTTGTAATGGGTTGTAGTAACCTAGAGATGCATACTTGGTCTCGTGGCTTGCGTGGAAGATTGTATACAGCTACTTCTTCTTTAATGTTCTTCATAATATGAACTTCCAACTAGCCAATACACTTTTTACATAATATACCTTTCTTTTGCCTTTCATAGCCACAAGGCTATACTTACGTTTCCTTCCTGGTTTTTTTTTGTAGACCATTTTCAGCTGATTCTAAAAAAAAAAAATAAAATGAATGGTAATTTTTCTATTTTTTACAATTAAAAATAAAAAAAATAGGTACTATTTACAGGTAATAATATGCATAAATACCTAATTCGTTTCATAAAGAATAAAGAAAATTGAAAACGGATTTTACTTACATAATTGTTTAAACAAAAGTGATCCAGGCAGAGCAAAACTAACATAGAGAACAGCAAAAATAGCCACTAATTCTGATTTCCATTTTCCATCCAATCATAAATTTTTAGGTTATCATGAAAATGAAATGCGATGCTGTGATGGTGACATTGATGGTGATGACCACACCGCACGCGACCCTACTTACATAGAACACGCGCGGCAAATTTGAAAATGAACGAAAATTGAATAGTAAATGGCCTCACTTAAAATATAGGACATTGGTAGTATGTTCATAGAATGTCTTGTGGTAACATTCCAAAAATAATTTAATCAGATGTTCACCGAATGTTCCTTGAATGTCCAGGACATTTAAACATTAATAGAACTTTGATAGTACATTCCAGGAATGTTTTGTGTTGTTAGGGATCGTAGGAAAAGTGAGAAGGAGAAGTCTTGGTGTAAAGTTGTAAAAGAATATCCTACCCCATTGTCAGATTTAGATGCGTCTGTAAAAATGTGGAAGTTCTTAGCATAGTTCAATTTCTCTGCTACTTTCTTTTTAATTATGCATTATACTATGTGGTGTGTCATATTTGTCATGGATGCTAAGACTTGTGTCATAAATAGGCAGCTGTATTCTCCAAGGAGGTTGATGTTTAAGGTTAGTTACATTGTATGTATAACTCAGGAAAATGTATGCTATTTTGTAATCTTTTGATACGGATATAAAACGGCGGACTTAATCTTTGTGAGGTGTCAAATGTCGATGTGAATCTGTCGGCAAACGTGTTTTTAAATGTCGGTATATGTGGATTAGCCGACAATTTAGCTGCATATACAAGGCTCAGATAGTTTCTTCTTAGTTAAAGGAAGGTTCAACTGATTCACAGTATAAACTTTCAATCGGGCTAGTATTATGAGCTCCCAGCGCTATTCTTATTGCTGTATTATGTACAGGGTCTAGCAATTTAAGTATTGATGTTTTTGACGAATTTTCAGCAACTGCGCCATAATCTAGTTTAGAATGAATAACAGTTGTGTAGACAGTTATGAGTTTATGAGTGTTTGTGAATCAGCTCCCCATTGTTTGTGAGATATGCTTTTCAATAAATTTAGCCCATTTTGAGTTGTTTGTCGAAGATGAAAAATATGACTTTTCCAGGTTAACTTATGATCTAGTTTCATTCCTAAGATTGACTCAACATAAGCAATAGGTCTTCTTCTTCTTCTTAGCCTCCTATCGTCCACGTTTGGACTTTTATTTGTTTCGGCTACTCTTTTAATATCATCAACCCACCTCATCTGTGGTCTTCCTCTCGGTCGTTTACTTTGGTAAAGTCTCCAATGTTGTACTCCTGCATTCCAACGTTGGTCTTTTTGTCTAGCAGTGTGGCCTGCGAAGCTCCATTTAAGTCCGACCACTTTTGTTGATATGTCCTCGACTTTTGTTTTTGATCTTACCCAGTCGTTCCTCTTTTTATCTGACAGTCGTATACCTAACATTGTTCTATCCATTTCTCTTTATGTTGTGGCTAGTTTATTCATGTTTGCCTTGGTTAGGGTCCAGGTTTGATATGCATATGTCATGATAGGAAGGATGGACTGGTTGAACACTTTGCTCCTCAAGTATTGGGGTATTTTGCGGTTCTTAAGTATCCAACTGAGTTTTCCAAATCCTGCCTATGTAAACCGGGAGATATTAACAGAAGTTCAACCACGATTTTCTAAGTCCTGCCCTTTGCAATACTGGAAGGTTAGAGAAGGTACTTACAATTTGTGGAAAAATCCATGGGTTTCCTGTGACATTTTCCTGTGAAAATTAGATTTTCCATTAAAAAAAAAGTTGCGATGAATTTTTAAGTCCTGCCATATCCATAGAATAACAGGATACTATCTATTTTATGAAGAAAATTTTTTGGGCAGGATGGTTGCAAAAGGACTAAGGGAGTATACAGATGTATACCAACACGTAATGAAAATAATGAAATTTTTATAATTTTCAAGTCCTGCCAGCTTAATAAATTAATCATATTTATTTCAAAATGACCAAAAAAAAATGTTGACATGACGTCACCTAATGTTTAACTGCACTTGTTTCTTGGAAAATTCTGTATAAAATTTTCACTCTGGTTCCGTGATTTTCTAAATCATAAAATAAATTTTGTTATAAAATAAATAATTTCAGTAGACATTATTCAAAATGGCAGGATGTTTAGTTACACCTTTTTTACTATATATAGTTAAACAATTTGTAAGAAAATTCGTGGAAAATTACACGATTTTCTAAGTCACGCCATTTCGCACATATCTCAAGAAGGTTAATATAAATCTATTTTCAAAGAGGCAGGATGGTTGTATAGTTATTTCGTATAAAAAAATTAAATTGTTTGTCTGTAAAATTATTTCAGGGTGTTATACAAACATATTCATATCACCACAATTTTCTGAGTCATACCATGTCGAGTATGCTTAAAAAACACTAGTCTAAAACCGTTTACAACTTGGCAGGATAACCGCAAAGATGAATAATACAAAAAATTAATTTGTATATCATTAAAGCAATCGTATCCTATTAAATATTATTTTCCTGAATGATGTCTCGGAATTTTTACACACTTTTCAAATCTAATAGCAAACTGTAACATCTTTATTTTAAGTAATTAGATCATATTTTTATCTAAGTAAACGCAATAAAAGTAAATAAACAATTTTTACAATTTATTGGTTATAGTAGGGAATTTACCTACCCATTATATTATACAGGGTGTCCAGAAGCTCTCATAACAAACGAAAACCGGAGATTCCTCAGATAATTTTAAGAAAATTTAACTCAATTCACGTAGTTCAAAAATGCTTCCGTGGAAAGCTAGAGCTCTTTAAAGATGGCGTCTTGTAATTCATCATCGTCATAATTCAACCCGGATCTATCCAATGCTGGATATAGGTCTCCCTCAGTCTTCTCCATGCATTTCTGTCCTATGCTGTCTGCATCAAGTTTCTGTCGATCCGTTTGATGTTATCAGACCATCTGGTTGGCGGACCAGATGTCAATTGTCAAATGTCAATTATCAATTGTCAATTTTTAGTACCGGTCATAGGGGTCCGTTTTGGGTACGGAAACGGATATTTTATCGAATAACTTTTCTGTCTAACTTTTAAGCATTTCTGACACTGGATTATTAAAGTCTGGGATAGTTTTGTACCAAAAGGAAAAATTTTTCGTTTTTTGGTTTTTTGAGTTTAAAAGAATTTAGAAAAATTCTATTTAGGAAAACGAAAACTGCTACGTTTATTTATCTTCCAGAGATGAATCGATTTTATCAATTGTGAATTTATAGTACTGGTCATAGGCATCCGTCTTGGGTAGATCAACGGATATTTTATCTCATAACTTATTGGTCTTTAAATTTTTAGACATTTTTGAGAGTAGAGTATTAAATTATGAGGTATTCTAGTACTAAAAGTTAGTCTTGCTTGAAGTCGGCAAACACACTGTTTTTTTTTTTATTTTTTTTTAAATTTTTTCAAATTCAACAAACGAAAGATTTTAAAATGGATTTTTCCAGAAAACCGTGCATCCTACTGACTTAAAGCAGGAGTACCGTTTAGTACTAGAATACCTCACAATTTAATAATCTAGTGTCAAAAATACTTTTAATGTTTATTGATAAAAATATCGGAATATATCTGAAAATCTCTGAAAAACTTTCAGAAGTATTCCGAAAATATTTGTATGTTTAAAAAGTAAATTATTATAGTCATTTGTTATAGTTAACATTATTTTCTGTATGTTTTAAAAGTTATAACTTAGTGAATTTTTTCACAGATACACAATTTATTAAAATATTAATTAAAAAAATTACACTTACCAATATTTCAGCCAACAAAATTCAAATCGAATATAAAAATTTGGAGTCGGTTTTTCTGTTGTTATCAATAAATTTTTGTTGCATAGCAATTTTATCCCGCCTTCTCACTTGTTCGAATAGAAAATACACACGCATGTAACAGGTGCTAAATTGCCGCACACAACTGGTTTTCTTGATATTGTAGGATTGTAGATATTGTCCTGATATTGTTTCCTATATTTGATAGCAAAATGTCCTAACACTAACAACACCAGAATAAATCGATTTTTAAATACAGCATCTATCTACTTGCAACTTTTGGCATTGTGTTCAGGATAACATCAGGAAAAGGTGTACAATATAAAAATGGGTGGAAATTGCATTTTAGTGCATAACATGCATCCAAAAGTGCATAAACCTTTCAAAACCAGTGTATTAAGGGCAAAATTTTGTTATTTGGGAGGTTTATGGAGTTACGAATACGCAAGCAGAACCGACCTCCGAATCACCTAAGGCCCAGAGTTGCTGCTAAGGCACGTCATCTGGAGTTTCGTGGGATATCGGCAATAAATTAAAGAAAACAGATTATTCGAGGGTTTTTGGGATGGCCGAACAGGAATATGACATTACAACCGACCCTCGGAGCACCTGGTGCCCAGGGTGACTGATATCGAATTTAGAGAGTTTTTGGAGGTCGATTCTGATGGCATATTCATGTTCAGCAACCACAAAACTCCTCGAGTAATCTACTTGCATCACTTTAGTGTCTGAAAGCCTCGAAATTTAAGAATATGGCGTGTATATTAGTCACCCCGAGCACTAGGTAAAGATCTGTTCTAATGTGACATTCTTGTTCAGAAACCCCAAAACCACCTGAGTAATCTGTCGGTATCAATTTACTGCCGAAATTAATATATAAATATGGTATATAAAATGCTTAACAAATAAAAAGGTACCATAAAATATCATTTTATTATAATACTAAAATACAGGGTGTCCCATTTAAGAAAACTCAGAAAATACTCATTCCGAGTTTCAACCAACCCCGTATACTAAAATTAAACATTTTGGTATACTATTAACAACTGATAATAGTAGACTATATTAAAAATAGTTTAAACATAAATTAATAGAAGTTTGGATATCAAATCATTAACAATATGTATAGGGTGTGAATGTTCCTACAAAATTAACAAAAAAACGTAATTATATTTTAAACTACCGCGTATAATATTTCAAAACACTATATTTTATTAAAGAGAACATCGAGTAGAATCTAAAAATGTAAAAATATACAGGGTATTCCATTTAAGAAAACATAAATTTGTGTCACCCTGTGAAAACAGGTAGCTCTGTATATTAGAAAATACTGTTAAATCATAGTCCTATCTGTGGCCCATGTTTTACCTAAATAACTTTTTTCATATATCTTACGCCAAACCCTGTATAAAAAATAACCATAAAACCATCCTGTCTCTTTGTAAATAGACTTATATTAAGATTCTTGAAACATGTGCAAAATGGCATGACTCAGAAAATCGTTGACTTTTTCACGAATTTTCTTACAAATCTAGGACCCCTGCCGTCTTACAAGAACCGTTTAACCTTCCTGCCGAGTACCGAAAAGATATTGATTGTATTTGAGTATTATAACTTTTGAAAGGTAGGACTAAGAAAATCACGGAATCAAGGTGAAAATTTTCCGCAGAATTTTCCTAGGGACAAGTATACTTAAACATTAGGAGACGTCATGCCAATATTTTTTTGATAATTTTGAAATAAATATGTTTAGTTTATTTAGTTGGCAGGACCTAGAAAATCATCAAAATTTCATTATTTTCCTTACATGTTTGTATACATATATACTCCATTACTCCGTTCGCAACCCTCCTGCCCAAAAAGTTTTCTTCATAGAATCGATAGTATCCTGTCTATCTACGGATATGGCAGGACTTAGAAATTCATCGCAAAACCATATTTTTATTTTTTGGGAAAATCTAATTTTTACAGGAAAATGTCACAGGAAATTTGTGGATGTTTCCACAGATTGTAAGTACATCGTCTACCCTTCCAGTATTGCAAAAGGTTGGACTTAGAAAATCGTGGCTGAACTTCTGTATAATATCTCCCGGTGTAATGCTAGTCTTGCTCTTCTAGTAATTTCCGCACTTTGGTCCTGTTTGTAAAATTTCAGGATTTGGCCTAGGTAGATATATTCCTGGACTTTTTCTATCTCACTGCCATATTTATAGTTATACGTCTGGCAATAGGTAACTAGTTTAAAGTGAGATTAGGTAGTAGTATGATGTTTTTTGAGTTCTTGCTAAAGAAAATTGCTTTTGTTTTGTTTGGACAAAACTGTAGACCGCATGTTTCTGACCAATTTTCTAGTTGATTGATAGAATGAGGCTTGTATATATCTGGTAAGTTTTAAAACATTTTTCCCTCGAGAAAATATGACATCATCATCACCGGAAACGGATATCGTCACTAGTATGCTATATACTCAAAATCATATTTTCAATTAAAAATCGACCTGTTTCGAGATTTGCCTCCAACGTCGCCTATTCTCAAAAAAATTAATAAAATGTTGTATGATGTTATTTCTAATGTTTTTATATTTAGCTTATAACTTTGAACATGGAATATTATTTTGTTTAATTTGTATTTTGTTATTTTATAATAATGGCATCACTTAAAAGATTAACGATCATAAAATTGAGTTGAAGCTTTCTCCACGAATTTTGTTAGTAAATTTAATTTGAAAATATTATGTAAATATTATTTTATAAAATTGGTCCTGCTGCTTTTAACCCTAGGGTTGGCGTTCTTTTAAAACCACAAAAGTGGGAGCCCGGAGAAAAATTTTTATATTACATTAAAAAGGCTCATACCTACTTATATTTTTAAAAAGTTTTAAATAATCCTAATTATTTATAAGATAGTTAACTCAAATCTTTTATTTTAAAAAAGTACAAACATTTATAACATATTTTAAAATAGATTAACATAATAAATCTTTTTTTATTTCGAATTAACCTGTCTCGACAACTATCGTCATCGAAACGGAAACAAATGTTTAGAAAATAATGTACATAGTTTTTTTTTAAATTTATTTATGCCTCAACCTCAAAGGGTCATTGCGCAATACAATTAGAAGGTTTACAATTTATTTAGTACATTAATTTATAGAATAAAAGTATGATGTCAAATTGTTCATATCAGTTCCGCCACTTAATATTGCTTGTAAGGTGTTTTGTAGTTTAATATTGAACTCTCTCTATCCAATAGAGAGGACACTCCAGTAAAATGTGGCGAACACTGAGCACAATATCACATACGTAGCACTGTGATTTTACTTCACTCTCCAGCAGATTTTTATGCGTGATTGCGGTGCGGCCTATTCTCAGACGAGAGAGAATGGTTTGATGTAATCGCTTGTTTGGGGTTGATTTCCAAGGTAGTATTGAATATTTTACTTCTCGCAATTTGGATGTTGATTCCACTTCGTTTGCCAAGCATTGATTACCAAGTTCTTGATTACAGGTTTTACATCTGGATGTGGAATGCTTCTGATTTCTACAGCTTCCGTGCTTAGTACTGCTAGTTTTGCCAATAAATCTACTTCTTCATTACCAGCAATTCCGATACGTGATGGAATCCATACAAAGTTGACATTGATATTCATAGTTTGCAATTGGTGTAATGCTGATTTAATAAGTAGTAGACTTGGGTGAAGAGGATATAAGTCATTTAAGGCAGTTACAGAACTTAGGGAATCCGTAATAATTACAGGATTTTTCATGTTATTTTCTACCACAAAATTTATTGCGTTGAGGATAGCGGTTAACTCGGCTGTATAAATGGAAGTTAATTTCGGGAGTTTAATTAATATTTTAGTTTCATTGAACATAAATGCTGCTCCCACTCCCTCCATGATTTAAGAGACATCGGTATATATAAGATTTTGATTACTGTATATCTTGAGTTCTTAAAGGGCATATTGATATATGTAGTACTTTGGGATGGTTATCTGTTTTTTTTTATGTATGGAGAGTTTGTTATTCACAGTTGGGATAGAGATAGTCCAGGGAGGAACAGTGTTGACAGTTGGTAAAAAGTACATCTGGAAATTTGAATTCAAGTTATTGAGGTATCTATTGACCCTTTCATAAAAAGGAACGTCAAGCCTGGAATGCCTTGTAAAAATCTTTTTCAAATTCGTTTTCGAATTCGGTGTTTGTGTCTGATTGTATGAATTTAAGTATTTTGTTTCGAAGTCTGGTGCATCTAGCTTTCCACGATCGAAAGATTCGATAGGTTTTCGAGATCGTTTGTATAAGTTTATATTAAGCTTATGGGGTCAGGGGTACCATCAACATTTTCCAATATATATCTACGAATGTTTAATAAGATATTGAATGTGCTGAAAGGAGTTATTTTCTGGAGTATCATTGGGGGGGGGGGTTATAATTTCAGAAATAGTCCGTTTTTTTGAAGGAGGATCGTGTGATATTTGTTGGGTGTCAGTACTTTGTGTAGCATGTGTAGCGGGTAAAATATGAATATTAGGTTTAGTCGATAGTGTAGGAGTAACCGAAGATATATTTTGCTTTAGGGGAATGTACTCATTGTTTATTTGATCAGTTCAGCTAATTAGAGTGGTTGAAAAAGTTGGAAGGTTTTTTTTTGTTTATCTGATCAGTTAAGGTAGTTGGAGCGGTTGAAGCAGTTGGAATGTATTCATTGTTTATTGGATCAGTTGAAATAGTTTGAGCAGCATTTTGTATTTGAGATGTTTGGGTTTCCGAAACAGTTGGACAATTTTCAGCCGAATGTCCCGCATGCCTGCAAATAGTACATAAATCTTTCTCCATTACAAGAAATATACGGTATGATATCATTTCGCAATTTACAAGTATTGAGTCAGGTATTGATGAGACAGTGGGAGAAATAAAAGTATGCCTTCTGAAACTGTAAATGTGTTTGTAATTAAGATTTGATATACCAATTTTTAAAAAATTTATTGGAGTTACCAACTTGAATCCCAACTTGGAAAGTTCATTTTCAATAATTGAATAAGGGATTGAACGACAAACGCCTGATAACAATAATCTTTTATTTGGTGATATTAATCTACGACCCTGAATTTTTTGGTGGTTTACAGTTATTATTCCCCTATTAATTTGTAGAAAATTGTTAACTAAAATTTCGCTTGCTAGGTAAATACAAATTCGACCAATTGACATTTTAGAGGAAAAAAGAATATTTTTGGGATGCATTAAATCATCAACTGCAAACAAATATTCATCCAACCTTGTATTTTCAAACGCAGGGAAAACTACTGCTTGTGATTTTAACGGGAATTTGGGTAAATTTTGATTTGTGACAGTGGCAAAAGATTGTTTCATAGTTGTATTTGGTAAATTATGCTCCAATTATTGATTAGGTGCCCCAAGAAGCGGAAAAGTATCCATTTTCAATTATTATTGTCATCGATAAATTTTAGAAGTATGGTCCTCTCCCTTTGATACCAGAACTGATAGCAGGTAGGTATAAAAAGTTGTTGCTTTATATCCAAATTTGATTACTGTCTACGTGGATTTAGGGTAAATGTTAATTATTTGGATTAACTAATAATTTGTACTCACAGTTTTTGTACTTGGCGTAAGAACAATCAATTAGATTCACTCTATACGTAAAACTAGAATTACTTTGTTGCTTTTTAACACTTAAAACCTAGTTCCATTTTGAAGCTTGTGTTAAGCGTACGACTCGTTCGATTTCTAATTAGGAAGTCAATGTACATAGTTGTTATCAATATTTACATTACGGACATTTAAGTATAAAGAGAAACAATTAAAGAATAGCAATATTAGGTAAATAAAAATTTTGTTAAACAATTGTGTAGTCTTTAGGAAGTCTATTACGCTTGAGTAGGCTTGAAAATTTCATAAGTTCTTTTAAATTGTTGTTTATATTGGTGGCAATCCGATTGGTTCGTTAGTGTTGACATTCTGTGAGAATGTGCTTGACGGAGAGAGGTGTACTGTTGCAGTGGTAGCATAACTGGTATGTTGAAGACATAAGGTGACCGTGCGTCAAACGTGTGTGTCCTATCCTCAATATTCTTATTGTTATTTTCTCGTTTATATTCAGGGATGTTAGCTGTAAATAGCTGTTGACATTAGGTTGTATTTCTCTGAGCTTTGTATCTTTGGTGATCCAAAGTCCTTGCCACTTGAGTTGGACATTCCTTTTGAATTTTGATTTTATGTCTTCTTGGAGCTGTATGTTGTATATGGGTAAGTTGGATATAGAATAATGTAGATTCCTCTTTTGCAGCGCTGTCAGCCATCTCATTTCCTTGGATGCCGATATAAGAAGGCCGATATTATTGTTATTGAAGTCGCGCGGGAAGAGTGGAGATGGATAGATTCTATATTTTTTGCACTAGGTGATGTTGATTGAAAATATTGACTAACGAGTGAATTGCAGATAAAAAATCGGTGAACAGAGCTACTCTTTGATGATGGTAAAAGGAAAATTCGAGAGCTTCTGAAATACTGAATATTTATCCGGAAAACACGCTACACTCATTGGATAATCGGTATTGCCCTAATACTGTGTCAACTGTAGTGACAGAACAGCTAACTACATCTGCGTTTCGGGTTGCATCGTTATAAAGCACCTTATCCTAGTGGGATATATTTACGATATCTTTGAAAGCTCGTCGAAAAATTATATTACTTGTTTGTTGCTTATTAAATTTACAGAGGGAAGTGTTTATAAAAGAAAGTGTTCTAGATTCTAGACCATTGCGGAACTTCTGATTTTATAGACGCAACATAAAAAATTATATTCCTAAAAATTTTTATAAATTTCTTTCTCCATTTGAGTAATTATATAATATTGGCAAGTGTTAGTGTTAGTGTTAGCATAGCCTTATTAGTTGTTGTGGTTGCCTGTATACAAGTTATTGTGGTTCTACTTTTTAGGTCTGCAAGTATAATAATGCCTATTAGGCTTCCTAGTTAATGCTGGCTCAGCCTCATGGACTAGATTTTAATTTGTAGGAAAAGCTGTTTCGTCTTCTGGAACCACAACCATTTTAAATATGTCTTTGAGATTGTCTTCAAATAACTCGAAATAGTAGGGGAGGAAAGGAAAGCTAAATGTGCAGTCACTCGACGCTTTGGGGACCTATTGGGTTGTGAAGAGTACGTCCTAAAACCAAAAAGAGTTAAGTAAAGTTTTACATTTAAGTGGAGACTTTCCATTTTTAATTTAATTTTTCATTTCCAACAATCGTTTCTTTCGATTATAGCGCCATTTATCCATAATTCAAAAAAATGGCTCAAATAAAAGTTGCTTATTGCTACTAGTGGAGTCAATGAAGGTGGATATGAGTTATTACCTCAGATTTCGTTGAACCTCCATCGATTTTCATAAAAATTGCTGAGTGGTTAAAGGATACCTCAAGGAATAAACGCGACATAGTGCCAACTTGCGCTTTTTGCATTTTAGGGGTGAAATACACCCCTTTTTTAAAAATTATTTTTTAGATTTCTGAAAGTGCAGTCACTGTAAATTTTCACTTCCTATTTCGTTGAACCTTCATCGATTTTCATGAAAATCGGTACGTATTTAGAGGACACCTCAAGCAATAAAAGTTATATAGCATCAACTTGCGCTTTTGCAATTTAGGGGTGCAATACACCCATAATTTTTAAATTGTAAAAAATGCAGATTTCCGCATTATGGCGCAAGTAATCTCGTTTAATTACATTGTATGAAATACATTTTTTTATAATTTTTCAAACCTTATAGCAACCAAAAATCGGAAAATTAACAAGTCGAAAATCACGAAAACCATATTCTTCTATATTTTTGAAGGTGTAGTCACTGAATGTTTTTAAACCACGATGTCTTTGAACCTTTATCGATTTTCATGAAAATTGTTGAGTAGTTAGAGGATACCTCAAAAAACAAAAGTGATATGGCACCAAGTTGCGCTTTCTGCATTTTAGGGGTGAAATCCACCTTTTTTTTAATGATAAAAATGCAGATTTCAGCATTCTGGCTCAAGCAATCTCGTTTAATTAAGTAAAATAAATATTTTTTACATTTATTAGCATGATTTATAATTTTTAATAATTTTTCAAACCTTATAGCAACCAAAAATCAGAAAATTAGCACGACAATCACGAAAAAAATTATTCTTTTATATTTCCAAAAAGGCAGTCATTGAAGGTTTTCACCCCTGATTTCGTTGAACCTCCATCAATTTTCATGAAAATTGGTAAGTGGTTAGAGGATGCCCCAAGAAACAAAAATGATGTGGTACCAACTTGCGCTTTTATCCTGGGGGTGGATGTTACCCCTTCTCATGGGTGAACACTATTTTATTAAAAATATCTCCCAAGTTTATAAATTTTTTATTTAAATAATGTTTCATAATTTAATAAAACATTATTGGTACAGTAAAACATGTCAATAACGGCCACTAAAAATAGAAAACAATTGGCCGTTATAGAAATGTGGCCGCTAATGCTAGGTTTCCGTTTCCACAAATACATAAAATATAATTGAAAATTTATTTATTTTAGTAATTAAAGCAAATCTAATTAAATATAATTCTACAAACAAACGGAACATACCTTTCATTAGATATCGCAAATCACTTTGGCTGATTTTGTCTGCATATATATTATGTTTGAGGAATCCCTTTGTTTTGTGAGACTGGATATAGGACATTTCTCAATTATGAATTCACAGTCATGGTATATCGTTGCTATACAGGGATAATAATCTGTGCAATATTATGGTACAGGCTACGTTAAATATGAAGTAAATGTGGAAGATATACACTGGTTATTCATTTCAATTTAATTTGATTGTTTTTTAATCGTTTACAATATTTAAAATAATTAAAGATATAAAGTTAGGGATTTCAAAAATAAATTCAGTTCTTACTGGCAGAGTGGGAAATAATAAAGTGTCATACAATAGTATTTCATTACAATGCTCATTACAGGCATTACAGGCTGCTCCGTTTGAGAAAACTCAAACTCTTAAACTTTGAGAAAACACTCATTCAGTTTCGACCAACCTGTATTAGCTAAAATTAAACGTTTTGCTAGATTAATAATTTTGAACAGTAAAAGACTATATTAAAAATCACTTGAATATAAATTGATTTTCTGATGTCAAATCACTACAATTATACAGGGGGTGAATATTGCTATGAAATTTGAAAAAAAAAACGTAATTATCTTTTAAACTACTTCGTATAACATCACAAAACCTAATATTTTAAGAAATAAAACATAGAGGAGAATCCAAAAATGTAAAAATATACAGGGTGTTTCATTAAACAAAAGATAATTTTGTTTCACCCTGTCAATATGGGTGGCCCTGTATGTTTGGAAATGTATTTCAATTCTGATATTATCTATGCCCCAATCTCACCTAAATAAACTTTTTTCGTATCTCCTACAACAAACGACTAATTGGACTTCCCACAACCTGTATAGATACAAAATCTCCGCTATAAAATTTTTTCAAAGAAAATGTTATTCGTTTTTTTAAAATAACTCCGTTAATTTTTGAAATACGGGATTTACCCACAAACTGTTACAAAGCTAAGTAAAAGGTCTGTAACACTGTATTAAACATAATTTTCTAAATCCTTTATTTTTTTTTAAATACAAGGTGAAAATGCCCCGGTTACATGGTTCTCGCAGTAAAATTTAGGATTTAAATGTTTCTATCTCGGTTATTTTTTATCGAAACAAAATATTAAAAAAAGAAAAAGCTTAAATAGAGTTAAAACTAAAATTTTGTTTTCTACCATTTTTAAGTATATCGAGTATTTTTGGAGTTATTATCAAAAGAAAATGAAATTCACGAAAATTTGAACAATTCTAATTTTTTTTTAATCGTGTTTTCTTCAAAAATATGCATTCTAAGCCGGTCAAAATTGTTGAAGTTATTACTCATGTTAAAATAAATAAAGTTTTAAATGTGTTACTATAAATTTTAATTTTTGTGGAAATGACGTATGTTTCATTTTACATTCTTCCCTAAAAAATCTGAAAGGGTCCTATTATTTCCATCATAACTTGCTTAATTTTGATGCTATCGACTTCTTATATAGCTTTTTGATAGTTACCTTTAAGTACTTTATTAAAATGTTTAGTATCTATATTTAACAAAGTGCATCGTTTTCCTGTTATTTAAGCTTGAATGCTAAGATTTGAGTACTTGCGGAAAAAAATATACATTCAATTGCATATAACTCACTTTGTATATCTAATAAAGAATTTTTCGAATAAGGAGCTCATTTATTTTTATATTATCTTCGATTTTGGTAATAACAACTTTTTTGAAGAAATTTATGGTTTTTGAGTTATTTATGAAAAACTGCTTTAAAACATGGATTTTTTTCAGGAAAAATCAAAACTTTTGATCTTTGATAACTCAAAAACTATTGATTTATTGGAATAACTTTATATAACAAATTTTACTTATAATTTGTCCCTCTATCGATTAGTGGTATTATTTTTAATAAAATAATTTCCACCCCCGAGAAGGGGTGGCATCCCCCCCCCCCCCCCAGGGTAAAAGCGCAAGTTGGCACCATGTCACCTTTGTTTCTTGAGGTATCCTCTACATACTTACCAATTTTCATGAAAATCGAAGGAGGTTCAACGAAATCGGAGGTGAAAACCTTCATTGACTCCACTATACGTAAAGAATCCAAATCTGCAATAAAAAATTGGACACCTATTTAAGATTTTAAAGTAACCCCCATCCCACCTCCGTGGGGGTAGTGTTTGGTGCCATTCAATAAATTTTTCAAAATTATAGAATACATGTATTTTGCGGTTTTTCGATCTGATGTTCATTTCACGAAATATCGCGAGGTTCGTATTTAAAAATTTTAAATTTACCCCTACCCCTGTCCGCGGAGGGTCGTGTTTAGTATCATTCGATAGATTTTTAAAAAATATTGAACACGTAATTTTTAGTTTTTCGATCTGACTTTCATTTCGCTAAATATTCGATTTTTCTTGTGAAAATTTGTGATTCACCCATTTCCTTACGCCCCGCTCAAAGCGTCAGATTTTTTAAATATACATTATTTTGCATGTACTTAACTTACCTTATCTTAATCTAACAATTTTGAGTTTTTCTAAGGGTAGATTTTTTCGAAAAACTCCCCTGTGTTGAGAGCCAATATATGCTAGAGGTACATCTGTAGGGTACAAGGTTTTCCCCATATGATAATCTGACGCGCTCGAGTAACTACAGAAATCCCCGCTTGGGCTCCCCTACATTAATAACACCAAATTTTGTTCTATTGTAGTCCAAAATGATTTGTGGTACTTTTGTCTCATCAATTTCACCTGCATCAGCAATCAGCATGCTTGATAATGGAACTACAGACTTATTCTTATGGCTCACATATTATTATAAGGTTACAGTCAAAATAATACTATTAAGAAGACAAATAAATCTTTTATACCTAAACAGTGTTACCATTTCAGTTTATCTTTGGAGCATAACTCCAAAATATTCACTTTTTTATTTTATTTATTATTATTTAGTTATTCTATTTTTGTCTGCAATTAAAAAGAGCTCTCAATAAAGTCTGAATTTCACTAAGGGACAAAAACACAACATCTCGCTTTCGTAAAAACTCTTAATTTTTTATTTAAAGTATGTTCTTATATTTAATTAATAAAGATTGTCGATCTCTTGTCCAACAAATTTACAGCCGCGTTTCGTTAGTCCCACAACGTAAATATTTTAATGACACGGGACGCGGAAGCGCGTCCAACCTGCACTCTAAATTTTTTTAGAAAGTGGTAAAATCACTCAAACAAACCATTTAAGACTATTTTTAAGACTTTTGTAATCATCTTCCAAAAAAAAAACGATGTACTGTGGACTATATTTGATTGTTGAGCACAGCTTCGGGACGATACAAATCTGTTAACCCGACACCTGCCACGTGACTTTGCAAGGCGCCAACTGCCACGTGGAGTGCTCATAGCACCCCTTAAAAATTTTCTGTGATCTACTTGTTTAAAAAAACAAAATAATGCGTTGAGTAACACAAGAATATAAAAAAACATGTTTTATTACCTTATTAGCAACTAATATGTTATAAAAGTTAAAAAATAAAATGAAAAAGATGTTATAAGCAAATTAGCAAGAACCAAGCCATAATGAATGAAGTCAAGTAAAATATCTAAAAAAATTAAGATTTAGTGAGTATAGAGTTATTTCAATAAAAAATGTAAATTTGACCTGTTTATCAAAAATATAAAAAAATAAAACTTAAAGTGCCAGATGATGACACCCCAATTCGACTTTGGAGCTATAATTGCAGAATGCCACTAAATAACCACTTCAAACACTAACACATCTATGTTATATAATATTATAGAAAGCTACTACGACGCACAGCTCGGTTACCAAACTTGAAATACCAAATATTTGATAAAAATATGTTATGGGGTGCTGCTAGCACCCCACGTGGCAGGTGCCGGGTTAAAGCTTCATTTACGAATATTAAAACTATATTGCTATTATTCATTCCTTCCAGATTTTTGAGTACACTAAAATTTGAGCTAATTTTTTTCAGTTTTGGGTAAATCTGTTAAATAGATAGTGTAACGTTTGACCAAAATATGAGTTACATTTAATTCACCATTCAAAATTTATGATAATTAGAAATTTCAGTAAAAAATTAGTCGCTCTGTATATTATTTAACAACAGCAGGAGAGATATTTTACTGTCTCATTACTGTCTTTAACAACAGGTAGAATTATGTACAGTTCCCGATAATTCACTCTATATATATTTTTTTTATTTAAATTTATGTGTCTCGGCTGCAATGGCCATTGAGACAAACAATATTGGTTATACAATAATTAACCGGCATTGGTCGCTAGGTAGGTTGTTACGCGAGTGGTCGCGCGTAGGGATGGCGGTTTTTGACAAAACACCGGTTTTCGGTTATACCGGTTTTTTTGCTTACGGTTTAACCTGGCGATTATAACCGGCCAAAGAAACCGGTTTTTGGTTTTTTAATCCAATAGGTTACAAAATTATATTTATAATACACTTTAGTTTGCGATACTCCATTCGACTCGATATCAATATGATCAAAATTAGTACTATCGAAAGAACATGTATTACTTTTAACACGTTTGTATATTTGCAGAATAGGTACATTTTAACTCATTTCATACTTCCTGTATGAGTTTATCGTTTTGAAAACGTAGCGAAATTCTTGAAGATTCGTATGCGTAATCAGTAATTCGATATTCATAGTCAGAGCATTATTTTTGGTAATCAGAAAATGTCATTCACCCACTTTCAATGTCAAGAGTTAAGTGTGAAAAATAGATGATGTTTGCGTCTAATTCAACCAGATCACTTTTTATGTAAATATTATGATGACAAATACCTTTTTAAGGAAATATTATAATAAAGCTTAATAATTGTTTCTGGCTGATGTGAGTTTCACTTTAAGTTTGCTTCTGTATTATATAAAATAAAACAAAATTTTAATTATGGTTTTGTTTGGAATAATTACTTGAAAATAATAATTATGATTTTGATCCAAAATAATACCTAACCTAATCCTAATCACCGTAAAAACCTAATAACCGGTTTTTACTTTAAAAAGAAAAACCGGTTATAACCGGGGCAAAAAACAACCGGTAAAACCGGTTATTGCGAAGTAAAAAAAAACGGTTTTAGGTTTAAACCGGTAGGTTTTTCCCATCCCTAAGTCGCGCGTGAGATTTTCTCTCACATATCCAACTTTTGCCTTTCTTTACAAACTTTTAAAAAAGATGAGTTTTCATCAACGATAAAGCCATTTGCTTTAAAAGGACACGACGTTTTTTTGTTTGATTATTATTATCTTTATATAAAATGTGACTATTGATGCCGCCAATATTTAACATTGAAAAATATATGGTAAGTGACCATCTACAACTAACCCGTAAAACAGAATGTAGGATTTTTATATCATCGACCACATCCACGGCGCCTCTTATTAAATCATAAAAGGATATTATTTAGGTTTTAAGGGGGAAAATAAAATTAATTTATATACACAGTTGGATGACGCCGGTGGTCGCTTAATGAGAGAATCTCTCACATGAAGCACACTGACTCAACAATATGGTGATACTGAGTAAACTGAGTCACTCTCTGAGTGGACGAGTCTATTAGATTGTCGAGGGAGGATAGTTAGGAGACTAGAAGGAACTACAGCACGTATAATTTCCCAGAAAAAAAGTTGTGCGCAATTTTCTGAAACCGTGAGAGAAAATCTCATATAGCGACCATTGGCGGGTTAATTACAATAAGGACTTAAAACTAATTATTATAACAGTTAATTTCTTAATCTTAAATAACATTAGGTAAAAAGTATGAAAAAAAATTGGATATACAATCATGGGATATAGAGACGTACAACTAATTATTACAACAACTATTAATTATTAATTATAATGATTAATTATTAATTACTGAATTTTGAATAACAGGTAGAAATTATAAAGACAAAAGACCATATTGTGTTAATAATTGAATGTCTTTCAAGAAACTAATTAGGTTGCGAAGTTGATCGGACAAGTTTAAAATATCTTTAATATTTGACTTAAGTTTATGTTGATTTCTCTGCGTCACATACTGAGGACACTCAGTAAGGATGTGTTTCACGCTTAAAACACTAAAGCAAGTTTGACAATTAGGCTTCGGTTCAGACTTCATTAAGTATTCGTGTGTGTATCGGGTATGTCCAATTCTCAACCTTCTAATGACTGCTTTTTCTTTTCTAGTCATAGTTGGGAGTTCAAATATATTGACAGTCTGCCGGATCTCGCTTAATGTGTTTTTGATTGTGTTCCAGTGGATTTGCCAAGATATATGCTGTTGCTGCTTAAACATCTGCTTCAAATCACTACGGATTTGAACATGTTCTTTTGAATGCTGACCAATTAGGGTAGAGGCTAGTTTGGCGACGTGATCTGCTTTTTCACTACTGGGGATACCGATATGGGAAGGTATCCAGATGATAGTAACAACAACGCCTTGAGAAGCAAGTGTACTATAGATGTTATGGATTTCGTGAACTAAAGGATGTTGAACATATAAACTTTTTATGGATAAGAGTGATGATAAGGAATCTGTGCATATTGCTTGGTTTTTACTATCGATTTCTAAGTATTTAAAAGCTTCTAATATCGCGTATAATTCTCCAGTATATACGCTGCATACATCTGGTAATAAAAATGATTTTACCGTCTTATCAACTGTGGTAACAGCACGTCCATTTCCTATTTCACTTTTGGAAGCATCTGTGTATAAAATTTTTTGAAATTGGTTGTTCTCTATGATTTCTTTAAAGTATTGTCTTATCACGATGCTCGGAGTTTCGTGTTTGTTGTAGGTCAACAAAGAAGTATTTAAATGTAGGATTGATCTGCTCCAAGGAGGGGTAGCTGGAATTTGATATGGAAGTGTTCTGGTAAGATCGATGGGATTTCTTAAGGTTGATTTCTGGATTTCAATAATTGATTGGATCGTTTTCGGTAAATCTGAGAGAGGTTTTGAATTTATTAGACGATAGACGGGGTTAGATGGATTTGCGGATACTGTAGCAAAGTAAGATTGTA
This sequence comes from Diabrotica virgifera virgifera, assembly GCF_917563875.1. NCBI lineage: Eukaryota > Metazoa > Arthropoda > Insecta > Coleoptera > Chrysomelidae > Diabrotica > Diabrotica virgifera. The sequence goes on along the minus strand of NC_065446.1, from coordinate 187,128,722 downwards.
GGAGATACTCTCGTCGAATCCAGAGGGGTGGTTCATTAGCCTCGCAATAAAGGCTCTCTACAGGACTGGATTTGAAGGCGCCTAAACAGAGACGAATGGAAGTATTATGCACAGAGTTGAGTAACTTTAAGTCAGACTTTGACGCAGACATGTAAATGAAACTACCGTAGTCCAGTTTGGAGCGAATTAAGTCTCTGCAGACATTGAGTAAAATACTTTCTAAGTATACTGTGACAGTGCCTTGATTATATTAATCCTCTTCATGGTAGTTCCTTTTAGTTTGTTAATATGCTCTTTCCAACTTAGTCTACTATCAAAAATTAAACCAAGTATTTTGTAGCGTGTTACAGTTTGCAATGGAATCTCGTTGAGATATACAATAGGACTTTGGCTACAGGGTCTTCTGCTAAATCGAATTAATTTTAATTTGGAAGGTGATAGTATTAATCCTGTCTTTTTAGCCAATTCGTTAAGTTGATTTACGGCGGTTTGCAGTACTTTACATGTGGCGGTTGTATTTTTTCCTTGAAAATATAGAATAAGATCATCCGCATACATTACATATTTGACTGGTTGACAAACACTCGAACATATGTCATTTATTGCTAGTATAAACAAGGTTGTACTGAGTACTGAACCTTGTGGGACTCCATTATTTTGCGGGTATGTTGCAGATATTTCACCGTTTACTTTTACCTCGAAAGTTCTTTTTTTAAGAAGTGTTTTATGAAGAAATAAATGTTTCCTATAATATTGTATCGAAGAAGCTTTTGAAGAATGGCTGGCCCCTTCTATATCAAAAGCGGTAGCGATAACATCTTGTTAATTCGAAAAGGCGGTAGCTATTTGTGTTTGCAGTAACACTAAATTATCAAGTGTAGAACGGTGACGTCTGAAGCCAGATTGGGCTTCGTTAATTATAGCATATTTTTCTAGAAGCCAGGTTAATCTTGAGTTAATCATTTTCTCGAGAAGTTTGCATGACGAGCAGGTCAGTGAAATTGGCCTATATGATTTTGGCAGATTGGAAGGTTGATCGGGTTTTTTATTGGTATGATGATTGATTCGGACCATATACAAGGAAATTTCTTAATAAGCCATATTTTATTGTACAGATTTAGAAGTTTTGCAAGGCTGTATTCAGATAAATTTTTTAAAAATATGTATGGAATATTATCTGACCCGGCAGTGGAGTTTTAACAAGACGCTAGAGCTACTGTTAATTCTTCTAGTGTAAAAGGGAGGTTGACAGCGGCTATATCATGTCTACTAGTTTGAGGAGTGTGAGAAGTTAACGAATTTTGCTCATTTAGATTTTGGTTATGCTCGAGTTCATATCTAAATTTCAGTGCGAGACTTTCATCCATAATATGCGAAATTGATTGGTTATCTGTAATTACTTTTCCTTCCTGTGTAATTGCTGGGATTTTTGGTGAAGGTTTCTGCCTTTTAATTTGTCTTATTTTTGTCCACGCTTGTGTTGGAGAAGTATCACTGGTAAGAGTCGAAACAAAATTTTGCCAGGAATCTTTCTAACTCTTTTTAATAACATATTTAGCTTTAGCTGTTAGTCTTTTGAAGCAAATCAGGTTTTCTTGACTTCTCTTTCTTCGATATCTGTTAAGAGCAGTTTTACATTCTTGTACTATTTGTTCTCATTCTGGATTCCACTATGGTACAGCCTTTTTAGAGGGGCATATTGATATTTTCTGGACATGAGTTTCTGCAGCCATGTCTGCAAGAGTTATTGTCTCGTCAATATCTTCAGACTCTTGTACTAATGAGAGTAGGTTTTCGGCACTACTTTTGAAATGATTCCAGTCTGCTTTAGCAATATTCCACTTAGTGACGGTGCAATGTTTTTTATGACTATTTGTTATGACTATCGGGAAATGATTACTATCGTATAGGCTATCTAACGTATACCATGAGATTGAATTAGCTAACTTGGGATCACATATACTTAAGTCAATAGACGAGTAACTTCCTGATGCGATATTAAAATATGTGTTAGCTGCACTGTTCATCAATCAAGCATTATTGCAATTCAATACGGTTTCTGTGATTTTTCCTCTTCCGAATGTTTTCTTGGAGCCTCACATAGTATTATGGGCGTTGAAGTCTCCGACTAGTATAAATGGGCTAGGTAGTTGGCGGACTAAATCATCTAACTCGATTTCAGTGAGGTTATAGTTAGGTGGAATATAAATACTGCATATAGTTATTTTATCAGGACACCAGATAGTTACTGCTATAGCCTCCAAATTAGTGGTTAGAATATGATGTAAAGAAAATAAATCGTTAGACACGAAAATAGAGGTTCCTCCAATTGCTCTAGTAAATGTAGTTCGAAGAAAATGGTAACCTTCAAAGTTTTTAAGCTCTCGTTAATGAGAGTCTTTAAAATTAGTCTCTTGAAAGCAGATTATATCGGCTTCTGTATTGTTGATTAGCTGTTGTATGCGTTCTAAGCGAGCATAAAACCCATCGCAATTCCACTAATAATAATAATATCGTATGGCATTTTTGCCGGGGAGATCTTTTAACCCTGTTTTAAGTAACTAGTGCCGATGTGCACTAGCCCAGGGGGACCGACGGCTTTACGTGCTCTCCGAGGCACGGTGAGACGGCTCGTGTCATTATTGGAAATGAAAATGGTTTGTCTTTGGCAGGGCTCGAACCCACGTCTACTGGCGTATGAGGCCAGCGTTTATGCCGTTACTCCACGGCCGCTCAATTCCACTGAACTAGCGTGAAAGTAATGGCTTTAGGTAGTTAAGGAAGAGTCTGAGAGACAATCGTTATCATTATTGGTTGATTGAGATGCTGTACTTTCCGTTTCTGTGTTGTCTATATTTAACTGTTTTTTAATTTTCTTAGAGACTCTTGTGAATCTATTTTTCGCTGTTTCGCTGAGTGAACTCCTGTGCTTCGTGCAAGGGTTATCACTGCCGAATGTATTTTCAAGGAAGGCTAGGAAATTTTCAACAGGAAGGGAAAATGAGTCTGGATTTTCCTGAAAACGATTTTGGATAGTGTGAATTGTGGAATTAGTTAATTTAGACTTATCGGGAGAGTCCTTCTTAGATCTTTTGGCTTTATGCTTAGTGGGAACAATTACATCTGATGTGGGCATTTCATCGATTTTAGTGGGTGTATTTTTAGAAGTTTGTGTTTCTAAAGAGCTTGTATCACTGATGTCGGAACGACTTCTTTTCTGACTGGTGGATGGGGAAGAAAATCATTATTTGGGGTTACGGAAGTAATGGAAACATCGACTGTATTTATTTGCTAACTAAGATCTAGATTATTTGTTGGGTTTGAAAGTGTGTCATTATTTAATATTGGGGAAGTGGGATTGGGTTCAGTAGGGAACGATTGTTCATTTAGGGAAGGATTTCTAGGAGGATTTTGACAATTATTTGCCGTGTGACCTTGTAGTTTGAATAAAAAACCATTTTATCCGTAGAGAGAAATATCCTGTGAGAGTTATTGTCAAAAGGGATTATTATTAAAGTTTGGAGCTCAAAGTTTTCTGTGGATGGAGTGAAATATACTTGTCTTCTTAAACTCATAATATGAGTAAATATATCACCAGGGATTCCTGCTTTTAGATAGGAGACTGGTGACGTGAGTTGTAAACCTAGATTCTTGAGATGTTTTTCTATGATGTCGTGTGGGATTGATGTACAAACGTTGGCAATTATAAGCCTTTTAGCTGGTGTTACTAGTATGCCTACTGGTAGTTCAACTATATTTATTTTAATTGTAGGATGTTCAGTTATAATTTGATCGACGAGTTCAGAAATTGTAAGGTAGATACAGATTCTGTTATTGGAAATTTTTGAGGCGAAGCAGATGTTTTTCGGATTAACAATATTACCTATGGCCTTGCCATAGTCGAGTAGTACTAAATTTGGTTCTGCATGAATTAAAATTGCTTCGGTCTTCTTCGGATACTTGGGACGCGGTTTAGTCATAGTAGCAGTTGCATATGAACTAGTAAGATTACTGGAAGAATTGGGTCTAGACATGGTGTTGCTAACAGTGGGGGAACATTGATTTAAATTGTTACTCATGTAGTCAAAAGTAACTTGAATTTGTTTATATTAACGCTTTGGATGTCTGGAAATAAGTGATAATCTTCGATACAGCACTGCAATACTGGTTGCCCAACCGATTGGCGTCCGTTGGGACGGGATAGCAACGGTGAACAACACTATTGAGAGTTTGACACTGAAGTTGAAAGATTATTAAGTAAAAAATCTCTTACTGGACGGAGTTACGGCTTGTTCTTGATGATTTACACGTAACACAATTGTTATTAGTCACTATTTGCGCGAGAACTAATTTTAGTAACTAGTATTTACAGTAATAATTACAAATTTCGGCACCAATTTACAGATCGATACATACACGTTCTGACGTTAGTTTGACAGTCCACTCTATATATTAGAAAGTGAAGTTATGCAAATTTGACTCATTATCCTATTTTTATAAACGGAAAATTTATTATTGTATTACATTATAGCCCCACAGCTTTATCAGGACTGTATACAAAAAACTTTATACCACTAACGTTTTAAACCAATTTCATTAGTTCTTAACTTCCAAAGAAGAATAGTTGTTATCGTAACTTTACGGTATCAGAATCCAAGCCATCATTGTAGATTATCTGTCCTGGCTTCCAAATTAGGAGACCAGTATACATAGATCAAGCCAAAGTGCTTAAAAACAACTTTTTCTGTTATCTATCAGGGAAACTTAATAAACGAAGCGTATAAAAAGTTTTCATTAATAAGACCCATTTATCAAGTTCCAGTCGCTAAAAAAAAAAACAAATAAGCTTCGTTAGCTGATATAAATAGTTTTAATTATTCACAATTTTTTACATTGGGTACAGGTTTTTGTGATTTAACGAAGCGTTACTTAAACGTACCTACTAAATTATTATACGTGATAAAAAAAAATCAATTTGTTTTTTCTGTGCTGTTAAAGAGGTTAATTGTTCTCGTTTCCTCAAAATATTTGACATCTGATCTATTTATCAACAATAATAATTAGATATTTTAGACATGTATACATGTACAGGGTTATTCTCTATATTTTGACCCCCTTTAAACTGCTTTATTTACAGAACTAGAAAAAAATGTAAAATACGAAATTTATTCGATTTTTAAATTATTCCTTTTTGACTATATATCATACCTACTACTGACGTCATCCACCTGGGCGTGATGAGGCAATCGACTATTTTTGAAATGAGAATAGGGGTCATGTGATAGCTCATTTGAAAGGTTATTTAATGCTCTATTCAGAAATATAAACATAATTATTAATTTAATTTTTAATTCAATTTTAATTTAATTGTAACAAAGTAAATAAACGGTAGGCACTGCTTTCTCCGCACTTTTGAGGTGGAAAGCAGTGCTTGGCGCCGAATAATAATGAAAAAGTTTTTGGAGAAAGGAAAAGGTTATGAGAGTGATAGCTCGACAGCGGACGAAGGTACAAAAAGAAAAATGAGAGAGGGGGACAACGAAAATGAGGAAAGAGAAGAGCACGCGAAGAGCAGAAAGCTTTCAACGAATTCACCACAAAAAAGTACGAATCAAAACTAGATACCATAATCGAAATGATGAGTAAATTGTCAAACGATGTCACAGAGATAAAGAAAGACCAAAAGAGCAGTAAAGAAGCAATAGAACAGCTCATTGAAGATAACCGAAAGTTGAAGAACGAGAACAAACACCTTAAACAAGAAAACAAGGAAATCAAAGAGGAATTGAAAGAAATAAAGGAAAATATGGAATTTATGGAAAAACAACGGAGGAAGAACAACGTAGTAATGAATGGATTAACAACAGACATCTATGAACAAGGAGCAATAAAAGAGGCGATGCTGAATTTGTTCAAAGGACATATGGAAATTGAGGTCAAAATAAAAAATGCATACAAGTTGGGAACAAAAACCTGTCTGATTGAACTAGAAGACCAGGAAGACAAAATCAAAGTCATGAAGAATAAGTACAAGCTAAAAAATTACAAGGAAGAAAAAATATATATCAACAATGACACCACAATGAGAGAAAGAGAAATACAAAAAACTATCCGGATGATCGCACGAGAAGAGAGAGATAAAGGTAATGAGGTAAAAATTGGTACAAATAAACTCTGGGTAAATAATGAAGAATGGAAAGGGAATAATAAAGAAGATAAGATAGAAAAATCAAAAAACTAATAAAAAGCGCCAATGGACAAACGATAATAGAACAGGCAATGAACAAGGACACGAGTAGAAATAAAGCAATATGCAACGATCAGGATAGAAACTTAAACTGTAAGAATGATGAGAAATGCTTACAAATACACAGAACAGCTGCAAACAACAAGATCAAAAGTATAGAAACAACTGCAACTGAAAAGACCAAATTACCCGAAGGATGGACAATAGGAACTTGGAACGTAAGAGGTCTCAACGGTAAGGAGACAGAACTTGCAGAAGAATTTGATAAGGCTCGAATAGACTACTAGGTATAACAGAGACAAAAATAAAGGGCAAGAGCACACAGTTTCTGGAAAATGGCCATTTTTTAATCCTCAGCGGAGTATCGCAATTAGAAAGAGCAAGTGAAGGGGTTGGGTGTTTAATTAATAAAAACTTGACTAGCAGCATTAAGAATTGGGAATGTATCACCGAAAGGATCCTGAAAATAAGGATGACAACCGATGAGAAGAAGCTACTTAACATATTTGTCATATACGGACCAAATGATACCGAAAGATCGAAGACCAAGGACATTTTTTGGGAAAAGGCGACAGAGATTATAGACAGCGCAGAAGGGAACACAATAGTAATGGGAGATTTTAATGGTAGAGTAGGCATAAAAGACAACGACTCCTCGGATGTACTAGGGCAATATGGAGAACTAACAAGAAATAATAATGGAGAACGTATTATAGACTTTTGCAGAGAGAATGATCTTTTAATAATGAATTCGTTTTTTCAGCATAAAGATGTGCATAAATTCACCAGAGAAGTTAAAAGCAGAGGAGAAAGATCTATTATAGATTATGTATTGGTGAACAGATCTCTAAGACAATATATTAAATATGTCAGAGTGCGAAGGGGAGCAGAAATATATAGCGACCATTACTTGGTAGTGTCCCGAACAAGTATAGGAAACGACCAAAAACTAACTCAAAGGAAACTGAAAAAAAGAGACAAAACCCCAAAAAATCTCACAAACGCAGCTATTAAATCATATAAGCTAACAGATAAGAAAATAGCACAGAAATACAAAAACTATGTAAACAATAGTCTTCAAAAGCATTTAAACCAGAACTATGACTTAGAAGAAACTTGGCAAAAACTTAAAGAAGCACTCCTAGATGGAGGCAAGCAAGTCTACGGAATGACTATAATTAATAAAAACAAGAAGTGAACAAATTGGTGGAGTAATGAAATAAAAGAAGAGGTCAAATTAAAAAAGTTAGCGTGGAAGAAATACCTAGGGAAGCAGAGCCCAGAAAGCTATCAAAAATATAAACAGCAGAGGGCAAAAGTAAAAAACATGGTTATGGAAGCGAAAAAGAAGAGCTGGGAGGACTTTGGCAATAAAATGGAGAAAGACTACCACACTAATCAAAAATTATTTTACAAAACCCTGAGAAGTCTAAGAGCAGAGAAGGTACAACAAACACCAAAACAAATTAAAAATGAAAATGGCCACATTCTCTGCGAGAACGAAAGAATCATAAACAGATGGAGAGAATATTTTGAAAACCTCTTGACCCAAGAAGACTCCAATAATAAATCAGATAACACCGAAGAAAATGCACTTGAAAACCAAAATCAAACCGAAATAACAACAGATGAAATAAAAGAAATAATATGTAAGCTTAAAAGAGGAAAGGCAGCTGGCTATGATAAGATATCCGCGGAAATGCTAAAAAATATGGGAGAAAATGGAAATGAAATGCTCAGAAAAGTTTGTAATAAAGCATGGAATGAGAGTAAGGTCCCAAAAGACTGGGAGGTGGGGATTGTTTTACCCATTTTCAAAAAAGGAGACAGACGAGACTGCAGTAATTATAGAGGTATAACCCTCCTGAGTATTCCTTCCAAAGTCTACGAACGAGTACTAGAGAAAAAATTATTACAAGAAGTGGACCACAAACTGGAACAGTCACAAAGCGGATTCAGGAAGGGAAGAAGCATTCATGACCATATTTTCACACTCAAGCAACTAATACAAAATACGCGAAATACAAGCACAGAACTACACCAAGCTTTTATAGATCTAGAAAAAGCATTTGACAGAACACCAAGGATAGAAATCGACAAAAGCCTAAGGAACAGGGAAGTAGACACTAAACTCAGAAAAGCTATTATGAGCCTATACAAAAACACAAGAAATAGAGTAAGAACAGATAATTTGGAATCGGACGAGTTTATAGTTAATGATGGCTTAAGACAAGGAGGTGTACTAGGCCCCATCTTGTTCAATATTGTTCTAGATGATGTAATGAAGGAAACCAGAGAAGAAACATCGAAAATATATGTTGGACATAGAAATCTCGAAATGAAACAGATAGCAGAATGTGCATTTGCAGATGATCTCGTTGTGTTTGGAAGAGATGAGGCCGCACTACAGAGAAACCTCCAAATATGGAGGGATAAACTTGAAAAACGTAATCTGAGGATTAACGAAAGTAAAACTAAGGTCATGATATGTGGGAAAACAGATAAACGTACAAAAATTAAAATCAATAACGACACCCTAGAACAAGTTGAAACTTTCAAATACCTGGGAGTTCAAATAGAGAGTAGGGGTGCACACGATACTGAGATAAACAACAGAATAGCAAGCGCAGCCCGCATATACCATGCAATTAAGAGCACATTTCTATCGAAAAAAGAAGTATCCCAAAAAGCCAAGATAACAATCTACAACACAGTTTTCGTACCTATCCTAACATTTGGATGTGAAAGCTGGACGCTCACCACCAGACTAAAGAAGAAACTGCAAAGCATGGAAATGAAGTATTTAAGAAGAGTACTAGGTGTGACCAGGATGGACAGGATACGGAATGAGGAAATAAGAGAACGCCTTAAAGTCCAACCAATAGAGAAGAAAATCGAAGCAGCCCAGTTAAGATGGTACGGCCACATGGTTAGGATGGATAAAGGAAGGCCAGTAAAACAAGTTTGGGAAGCGAGAAGAAACCTGAAAAGACCGAGGAGCAGGCCCATGAAGACCTGGGACGATGAAATCGCTGCCATCCTAGACAAAAGAGGAGTCACTAAAGAACAAGCGAAGAAAATGGCAAGAAATAAGAAGGATTGGAGGAAGTTTGTGTACGAAGCATAAAAACAGACTTTATTTTAGACTTTATGCCCAACACCTTAGGGTAGAAGGGTTATCGATTATATATATATATATATATATATATATATATATATATATATATATATATATATATATTAATTTAAGATAGTTATTTATACAGGGTGTCCGAAAAGTTTTTTCTAAGTAAATTAATTGACACAAAAAGAACAAAAAGAAAAATGTATTTAATTTATTTAATTCAAAATTCATTCTACTGCTGTTAGAAAACAGGAATAAATGTTTATTGAACAAATAAACATTACTTTTCACTTAAATTCAATGGCCAACTGCCACCCATCTGCCTCTTGGCAGTTTGAACATTGAATTTAAGCAAAAAGCAATGTATATTTGTGCAATAAACTTTAATTTCCATTTTCTAACAGCAGTAGAAGATATATTTTGAATTAAATAAATTACATACATTCTTCTTTTTGTGTCAATTAACTTAATTAAGAAGAAGGTGCATTATAGAAGGTGCGTTTGATAATACCTCAATCGAGTCTATACAAAGCGCACTGGTGAGGAATAAAAGCAACAACACAACATGGAAGTGGAGTATTCAGATGCTTCAGAGCAGAATAATATCCACAGATACGTATGAAGATGCCATAAATGTGAGGTCAACTAAGGAATACCCTCAAGGCGGTGTATTGTCACCGTCATTATGGAACATAGTTGTCGATGTTCTGATTTATGCGCTAAGCGCCCAAGGAATCTGGGTCCAGGGTTTCGCAGATGATATTGTAATAGGAACTAGGGGAAAATTTCCCAGCACTGATGCGAATCAGATGCAATATGCCCTTAACTACATAGAGAACTGGTGTCTGAAAGAGAACACCTCCGTGAACCCTTACAAAACTAGACTGATAGCCTTTACAAATAAGAGGAAGCTTATTGGTCTGAGTGAGCTGAAATTATTTGGAGAGGTACTGGAAAGAACCAATGAGGTTAAGTATCTAGGGGTAACACTGGATTCAAAATTCAATTGGAATACTCATATTACCAATATAACCAATAGGGCTAAACGACTCTTCTAGAACTGCAGACGAGTTGTAGGTAAAACCGGGGGATTGAAACCAAAGGTGGTCTGTTAGTTATATACATCAGTGATACAACCGACAGTCACTTATGGGTCAGTACTCTGGTGGAGAACGACGGCTTTCCAATTTTGTGTGACCACTCTCACTACCCTACAAAGACAAGCACTTCTAAACATAACAGGAGCCTTGAATAGTACAGGAACGGCTTCACTAGAGGCTATCGCAGGTCTCCCTTTGCTGGAATTATATATTTCGCAAGTAGCCTTTATGACTATCCTGAGAATCAAAGCAAACCATACTTGGAGGCCGAATTATGTATTGAATAGCCACACAAACACTACTGGGACTATACTTGAGGAATCCATCTTTATGATGAACTCAGATATGATGATACCAGAACTAAGCTTCACTGAGAAGATTAACACAATTATACCATATAGAGAACAGCAAGTCCCAAATATTAATGGGGACTTAATATGGTTCACTGATGATCTAAAACTGCCCATGGTACTGGATCAGGAGTCTTTGGGTCAAGGTGTAACTACAATAAATATTACAGCCTAGGTCAATATACTACGGTGGTCCAGGCTGAAGGTCTTGCTTTGATGGCCTGCATTGATCAAATTATTTATGAAGACCCTTAAGTTAAGAGAATCAAAATTTACACACAGATAGCCAATCGGTTATTCTAGCTATAAAGAACCCTCTCACCAAATCAAAACTTGTGAGAAACTGCAAAGATCTCCTCAATAACCTGGCAAAAGACAATAAAGTGTCTTTAACCCTTAACCCGCGATTAGTCGCGCAGTGAGATAGAATCTCAATTTTTATCCTTTTTCGCGATAACTTGATGAAAAATTTTGCAATTTTGAAAAAATTTCGTAAGTGCGTCGAGGAAGGGTGTAGTAATGCGTAGGAATTTTTTTTTCTTCTTCTTTTTGTGGAATTTATGGCTTTGGGGAGAGCCAATTAGCTTTAACCCGCGAGTAGTCACGCCGTTAGATAGAATCTCACATTTCATCCTTTTACGTAATACAGTAAAACCTGTCAGTAACGGCCACTAAAAATGAAAGCACTATTGGCCGATATAGAAAGGTGGCCGCTATTGTCAATTTTTGTAGTCTACCTATAATTGGTTTGGGAAATTTTTAAACTTGCCGTTAGGACAGGTGGCTGATGTTGGCAGGTGGCCGTTAACAAAGGTTTTACCGTACAGTAAAATTTGTCAGTAACGGCCACTAAAAATGAAAGAACTATTGGCCGATATAGAAAGGTGGACGGTATTGCCAGTTTTTGTAGTCTACATATAATTGGTTTGGGAAATTTTTAAACGGGCTGTTAGGACAGGTGGCCGATGTTGGAAGGTGGCCGTTAAAACAGGTTTTTTTAATAAAATTGTTAGAAATATATATTTTCAATATAAAAAGTAGATAAAAATAGTACAAAATAAAAATTTGTTTTAAATTCGTATTTTGAGATAGAATCTCACACGCGACTAACGACGTTACAGAAGTGAGCGCGACTATTCCGGGTTAATATCCTGAATTAATTTATTTAGAAAATTTTATATTTTTTTGATTTTTATGTATTCAGGAGAAGGTTTTCAAACAAAATACATACATTTTTTTTCTTAATTATTTTTGATTTTTTAGAAAATTGCCGTTATATATTATGTAACGCTAGGACGATATAGGAGCAAATATATTTAAAATATCTTCGATTATAAATTTCAAAATAACAAACAAATACAAAACTAGATAAATAAAAAATCATAATTAAGTTATTGTAGATTAAAATCTATGTTGTACTTGACGCACACTCCCACATTGCACTTGCAACCCGTGGTACGCACATATGAACTACAGTATTCATCTGCAAAACGTCTCCTTTTCTTATCAGGAATGTAGGTCAGGAGATGATCAATCTTATCATATCTTATATCTACGACTACTTTGGACGAAGATGGCCTGTCTGCATCTTTTGGTTTGGTATCATATTTCGTAAGATACGATGTTACTAGATATATTCGAAATTCTAGTTGTGGCTTAGGATCATAGGATCTATTATGTCCAGCTATGTCCAGCATCAACGTAAATAGACCATTATGTCCATAGTTATGTCCAGAATCAATATAAATATACACCACTCTCATTTTTAGAGCAAATTCCTACTTGGTATCTAGCTACTTTCTGGTCCATAAGATCAACTTCAACTTTCCTTTCACTAGTATTTTAGCTTTTGCTGATGATCTGGAAGACTGAGCCTCGTCAATTTCATCATATCTTTCGAAATCTCTTTCACTTTTTCGTAAAACAAGTTCAACAGGTGCTCTTAGAATTCTCTCGGACAGCCTGTTAAAATCATCATTCCTCATCACCAAACTCCTCGTCTGTAAGCACATTCAATTCTGGGGTTTCAGTACCTATATATAGCATCAATGTCTTAAGTTTCAACGGCATCAATTATCTCCAGCGCCTCTTGAAGAGAAAACCCTTTTCTGGAACAAACAATATGTTACAATTCGAAAAGTTCCGATTTTTGCTCCCATATGTTCCTAGCGTTACATATATGTAACACCAAAAATTAAAGGAATTTTTTACAAAAACAGGATAAAATTTCTAAAAATTTATTTTTCTTTATTTTTCAATAAGAAAAGACATTAATTTATTTTCAATTAAAAACACTTTAAACAAAATACATATAATAACAAAAGAATAGTAAAAATAAACTTAGGTACTCAAACTTGAGATCCATTTTTACCATAAATAATAAACACCGTCACATAAAACACTCAACTAAATAAAAAGGTTAGATCAAACCCTCAAACCAACTGCTAATAACTAGTAAACAAATGTCGCTTGAAAGTCTTGCATCATCATCTAGTTAAAATCAGGATCACTTTCCGAATTTAAGGCTTCAGATTTTAGCGGTTTCTGCGTTACATATATGTAACGCTAGGAGCTTAAGGGTTAATATGGGTGCCGGGTCATGAAGGGGTGCATGGGAAGGAAAGAGCAGATATGTTAGCGAAACAAGGCTCGAGAGAAACTTTTGAAGGCCCAGAACCTTTCTGTGGCATCACTAATGGTGCTGCGAAAAACGAGGTTCAGAGAAATGGCTGATAAAGAATCATAAAAATAAATTGATAACCACTCAAGGGCAAATCCAGACTAAAAAATAATTAAGAATATTGATAAAAAACTCACGAAGAATTTGATGAACCTCAAGAAAAGAGAGATCAAAACGGTCACTGAAATGGTGACTGGATATTGCCGCTTAAGAAATCACCTATACAAACTAGGTAAGGTGAGTGAACCATGGTGTAGAAAGTGCGAAATGGAAGATGAGACTGCCAGACACATACTATCCCATTGCAGTGTGCTAGGTGATGTAAGGCGGGACTTCACTTGTCAAATGAGGTTTGAACCAGAAGAGATCCTAAAACTACCAATAAGAAAACTATTGGCCTTCGTTGAGACCGTAGGACTTATTAGAGTTTAAGGAGAAGAACAGGGTTTGGTACAAAGGTCTTATAGCCATGTGCCAGAGAATAACGAGTCTCGCCTGAGTTAACAAGAAGAAGAAGAAGAAGATCTCTTTACACGAAATTAACCATCAATGTGCGAAAATTTCCAAACAACCTCTTTGTGAAACATATATTAACTCAGTGCAAAATATATGAAGCTGCAAGAAAGAAGCACAACATCCCAATTGATATAGAGAAAGGATTGGGACTACAAATGAACGTTAAAAATAAAATAAATTAACCCTTAAGTACTAACACACCGTCTCTCAGACGGCATTTCTTGTCGAAAGTGGGATATTTCCCTTCCTAGAAAATTTTGAAGGTCACCCGTTTAAGACTTTTCAATTTGGTTTGTTCTTTAGTAGTATTGAATTCGGCAATGTGCGGCAGGTTGTTATTCGAAAGATATTTAGGCTCAAAATGTGATTTCCGTCTAATAGCGGAGTTGTTAGTGTTTGTGCCCTGTTCGTAATTACACATAATGTGCCCCAGTTCGTCAAAAAACATCAAATAAGGAAATAAAGACCATGGGGAAACTCTTTTGAAATGGCTTGATGAGGTAGAAGACGACAAAAGCGAAGTGGGATCAGTTTGTGATGAAAATCAAACTGAAAATCACTGTAAAGACACTGAATCAAATTGTAAATATTTTCTATGATATAGTTTACTTAGCTATAGAATTATTCATCCCCCTAAAAAGGTATTCAAAACGTAGATTCCCTCCTTGGTTCTCTTTAGAGTTAAAGAACCGGATAGTTGAGAAAAAGAAAGCTCACAAAAAATATCTTTTATCTAAATCAGTTCTGGATTATCAGACTTTTTCACAGCTGAGGGCTAATTGTAAATTGTTAAAAGCTGAAAGCTACAGAAATCATATTTACTTAACAGAATTATCAATAAGAAATAATTTGAAGGGATTTTGGTCGTTTGTGAATTCTCGGAGAGGAAAGCCCTCTATGCCCGCTGTGTTGAGGTATGGTGGTGTTGAATCCGGTCATGGACCAGATATTGTAAATCTTTTTGCAGAATATTTTTCTACAGTATATTCCACTCAAATATGTGTCATACTCAGTGACTCACCTACATTTGGTCTTACTAATCTGACTGGTTTCAACATAACTATATCTGATATTTATCTAAAATTATCAGAACTGGATGCGAATAAGGGTCCTGGTCCTGATGGATTGCCTCCTAGCTTTCTCAAGAACTGTTGTTTTATATTATCCAGACCTCTTTTTCACATCTTTAATCTATCCTTAAATACGGGTGAATTTCCAGAATGTTGGAAAAATAGTTTTTTAACACCCATTTATAAAGCGGGAGATAATTCATTGGTGAATAATTACAGGCCCATTAGTATAATTAGTGTAATACCAAAGATATTTGAATGTTTTGTATGTGACTATCTTAAAGCTTCACTTGAAAAACAACTAGTAGACCAACAATTTGGATTTCGGAATAACAGATCAACCGAATGTAACACACTAGTATTTGTAGACTTCCTGAGGAAGGCATTGGAGAGAGGTTGTAGGGTACATGCACTATACACCGATTTCTCCAAGGCCTTTGATCGGGTCAACCATAATATTTTAATATTTAAACTTAAACAAATGGGTGTTAATGGTCCACTTCTTGAGTGGCTGAGAACATACTTGATTGACCGAGTTCAGATGGTGCGTATCAGGGATTTTGTTTCCAGTGAGATTAAGGTTCATTCAGGAGTACCTCAGGGTTCACATTTGGGGCCCCTGTTATTTAACATATTCATCAATGATATACACCACTGCTTCCGACACAGTTCACCTCTGCTTTTTGCAGATGATCTAAAGTTCTATACAATTATCAACAATACAGAAGACTGTATTAATCTTCAACATGATCTTGATCGGTTGAGTGAGTGGTGTATGTTGAATGCCATGGCCCTGAATGAATCTAAGTGTCATGCTATTTCTTTTGGACGATCGAGAGACCCAATAGAATATAATTATAATATACAGAATATTCCTGTTGACTGGGTTACTGAAATTCGTGATTTGGGAATTAATTTAGACTGTAAACTTTTATTTGAATCACATTATACATCAAAAATTTCCAAATCTTTACAAATGCTTGGTTTTATAAAAAGATGCACTAGAGACTTTCAGAATATTGATGCAATTAAATTACTATATTGTTCTTTAGTTAGACCTCATCTAGAGTATTGTTCTTGTGTTTGGTCTCCATCTTACAATATTTACATAACAAAAATCGAGACAGTCCAACACAAGTTCTTAAGGTACATAGCATATAAACTGGGTATACCTTTTGAGTTAAATCAGTTAAATTATTATCAAATTGAAACCCAATTGGGTATTCTCTCATTGCGTGACCGACGAGTAATTAAGAATGCAAGGATGCTCTATGGCATAATTAATTCAACAGTTTTGTGTCCTCAGCTACTTGAGCAGGTTGGTCTCCATGTACCTCTCCGCAGAACTCGATTAAATCAAACATTCTATGTTCCTATCCATAGAACCAACTATGCATATAACAACTTTTTATCTCGAGCACTAAGATGGGCAAACACTCAACGTGATCTAGATTTCTTTGCACCGAAGTCTGAATTCATCTCTGGCCTCAGACGTTTGTTTGTTTGAGTAGTTGTTGGATATTCATTATTGTGATATATGAATCTGATTTATGTGTTTAAGTTTGTGATATTTATATTTTATTGTATTATTGTTTTATTATTACTATTTTATTGTAGTTTTATTATTATTGACACATGTATTATGTATATTGGACTTATAAACTTGTAATCTTATTGGGCAGTGTCCCGTTGAAAATAAATAAAAATAAAATGTTGCCACTGACTACCATTGCTACACTGTACTAACTATAGTACCTGTCAGTTTTTTTTTTGTTTTAACATTTTTTGAAAACCTTTTTATTTCATTTTTCTTACTCTTTGTTTAACTCGAATATAAATTTTTATTAAGATTCTTTAATTTGTTTAATTTTTATCACACTTTCTCTCAGGAGTAAAAAGGTACACAAACAATCCTTACATTCTTGTTATAATATTTTTTATTTTAATATATACAGAAAAACTATATTATTTACTGTGTTTTTAGATAATCAGTACTTCCAGTAAGTCATTGAGATATTCTTTTGCATTAAAATATTTAACAAAAACAAAAATTACCACTAAAATGTTAAACCCGTCTGTCAGGCGGTTAGTTATTGTTTACGTCATTGATTTAAGATGTTAGTACTTAAGGGTTAAAAGACACATAATCAGTTATGGTATCTTTAGTAAGTTTAACTGTATAATAATTTTATGTTGCTAGTAACCCTTGTGGTTGCAGCGTAAAATAAATAAAAAACAATAATAATTTTAACAAAGTAATTATCAATCGAAGTAGCACAGAAAACGACAATAAATAATATCGTTCCCATACCACCAGATTGACAACAGACAACAGGTGGAATATTTTCTTTGGTTAACATTGAAAATGTTTTTACATAATAATAATTTTGTTGCTTTAATACAACAGTGAATGTTTTATTCTAGTTAAAAATCGTTTAACATTGGCATTTTTCAATTCAATAAATATAATTTCGCTTTGTCGTTGGGTTTAAATCTCCGAATTTAAAACCTAAAAACCATAAAACTTTATGAGTTGTGAAAGTGTCTTGGAAACTGTATAATACGAATATCGCTTAATTTTCGGGAAACTCTCTATTCTACCTACTAAAGTGTATTCTAGGTCACGCTCGCACTTTGTGTATATTGCTTGGAAAGAAAAATAAAATTATTTGATTCTACTTTAAAAATAAGATATTTTGCTGTAATATTCAATATGTAGGCGTTTTCAAATATAAAATTTTATTTTAATTTTTCTCTTGACAGTATTAGGTCTGGATCCCGCGTATGAAAAAAAAGTTGATTAATAGCAAGCTGAAAATTTGTTAATAGCTTAAGGGTGTCTAGTCGGATAAACTATGATATATGGGAACACTGGAACAGGGGCAGTTTTAATTGTGGAACAGGTTAAAAATTTGGAACGGTCACACCACGAAAACGGCACATTTATTTTGTCCGACAGAACATACTTATACTCTCCGAACAGAGATTAAACTCTCATGCAAAAATCAGACTGCTATTTATCACCTGTCATAATTCCTGTCATTTGACATATTCTACATGTTCCACTCATTAAAACTCCCATTTGGTGATAAATAGCAGACTGATTTTTGCATGAGAGTTTAATCTCTGTTCGAAGAGTTTAAGTCTGTTCTGTCGGACAAAATAAATGTGCCGTTTTCGTGGTGTGACCGTTCCAAATTTTTAACCTGTTCCACAATTAAAACTGCCCCTGTTCCAGTGTTCCCATATATGAAAGTTTATCCGACTAGACACCCTTAAACTATTAACAAATTTTCAGCTTGCTATTAATCAACTTTTTTTTCATACGCGGGATCCAGACCCATATGTTACGTAATAAACACTAAACGAATATACAGGGTGTAACAAAAATGCAGGCCATAAAACATCACATATTCTGGGACCAAAAATAGTTCGATTGAACCCAACTTACCTTAGTACAGATGTGCACATAAAAAAGTTATAACCCTTTGAAGTTACAAAATGAAAATCGATTTTTCTCAATATATTGAAAACTATTACAGATTTTTATTGAAAATGGACATGTTGCATTTGGGAACATCTTAAAACTAAATAACAGTGAAATTTGTACACCCCATAAAAATTTTATGGGATTTTGTTCCATTAAACCCCCACCCCCAAACTTTTGTGTATGTTATGATTAAATGATTATTGTGGTACCATTAGTTAAACACAATGTTTTTAAAACTGTTTTGCCTCTTAGTATTTTGTCGATACGCCCGTTTTTATCGAGATGCGGCTTCTCTTTTAATATGTTTACATAAAAATTGTACGGCGGTTTTGTTCTTTAAACCCCCCAAATGTTGATGTACGTTCCAATTAAACTATTATTGTAGTACCATTAGTTAAACACAGTGTTTTTAAAACTTTTTTGCCTCTTAGTATTTTTTCGATATGCGACCTTTTATCGAGATGTTGCTTCTTTTTTAATATGTTTCAAAATATATAAAAATGTAAATTATGAATAAATTTTCATATTATTACTAATCGTACTTAACAATATGCAAATATGTGGTGGATTCGGCAAATATGCAAAATATCTCAATAAACACTGGCTTATCGAAAAAGTACTAAGAGGCAAAAGAGTTTTAGAAACATTGTGTTTAACTAATGGTACCACAATAATAATTTAATTGGAACATACACAAAAGTTTGGGGGGTTTAAGGGAACAAAAACCCCATAAAATTTTAATGGCTTGCACAAAGGGTTAAGATAGGCAAAATGCCCTCACTCCCAGAATTCAATTTTGTTCATTTTTTACGTTCTATACAATCAAAAAATGAGATTACGCGGATTTTTTGCTCGCCACCCCCCTTACCCCCCCCCACATCCAAAAACGTAGATTTTTAGATTTAATTTTTTTAGTTAGGTTGTAATTGATCTAAAAATTTCAAAAAATTCACACGGGTAGCAGAGGCTTTTACAAAACATGTCCATTTTTTATGGACCCATAGGTCGAGTGTTGATAACCTCAATTTTTTCTTTAATTTTTTAAAAGCTTATAACTTTTTTTTTTCAAGATGGATGCAGGTCCAATTTTTTTGCATTTTGTGTATTTTATCAAAAGCTATCTCTCTGATTTTTTTCAGATTTTGGCGTCAACTGCGCCATCTTGAAAAATCCGAAAAACTGTTTTTAGGGGGTTTTTGGGGATTTTCTCCAATTTATAGACTTCAAAATAGGTCAAATCAAGGTTTTTTTAAATAGAATATGTATAATTTGAAATAGCTGAGTAATTTAGAATATTCAAAAATTGGGCAAAACACGTTTAAACCCCCCAAAAACATGTTTTTCAAGTTCTGTAAGGTTTTTGCGGGTCTAATCATATTTTATGAGGTCTATACATCCTGAATATTTTTTTTAAATTTCTTTGCATTCTATGTGATTAAAAAATCTCACCGCAATTTTAGCCCACACCCCCCTCCCCTAAAGCCAAAAACGTCAATTTTTCGATTTTTTTTTTAAGTTGGTTTGCAATTAAATTATAAATTACAAAAAATTCACACGCACAGCTAAGGCTTTTACAAAACATCTATTTTTATGAACCCGAAGGTCGAGTGTACATAACCTCATTTTTTTTTTGTTTTTTTTTATGGGTACGTATAACATTTTTTTTGGTGATGGCTGCATGTCTAATTTTTTTTTGTGTTTGGTTTGCAATTAAATTATAAATTACAAAAAATTCACACGCACAGTTAAGGCTTTTACAAAACATCTATTTTTATGAACTCGAAGGTCGAGTGTACATAACCTCATTTTTTTTGTTTTTTTTTTAATGGGTACCTATAACATTTTTTTTTTGGTGATGGCTGCATGTCTAATTGTTTTGTGTTTTGTGTATTTTATCAAAAACTATATTTCTGACTTTTTTCAGATTTTTCCATAAGATCTTCAAAAATCCGCAAAACTGTTTTTTTCGGTAGTTTTTAGGGATTTTCTCCATTTTATATACTTCAAAATAGACTAACTCAAGGTTTTTTTATAGGTTATGTATACTTTGCAATAACTCACTTTTCAAACATTGTGCAAAACACCTCTAAACCCCCCAAAAACTTTGTTTTTTCAAATTTTTGAAAGGTTTTTGAGCGGCCACTCATACAGGCCTGGATCCCGTGTATCAAAAACAAGTTTATTAATAGCAAACTGAAAATTTGTTAATAGCTTAACGGTGTCTAGTCGGACAAACTTTGATGTACGGGAACACTGGAACAGGGGACGTTTTATTTGTTGAACAAATTACAAGTTTCGAACATTTGACTACGAAAACGTCCCGTGTATTTTGTCGGACCGAACTAAAGACTGGATTATATGCAAAATGCATATGCATATATATGCTGCATATTTCTCATGTTTTTCATAAATGCATATGCCTTGCATATTTGGAGATTTAAGAGCATATAAATGCATATTTTGATGGGAATTTACTCTACCCCATTTAAAAATAAGGTATATATTAGTAACATCAACATCCATTAAAATAAAATGTGAAAGTAAATATTTTGCTGTTAAGCTCCTTTGTTGTTGTACCCATAAACATAATGGGCGTTATTTATAGCTGCAGGTATCATTATCCGGATATTTAAGATTTATAGACTTCTCAGAATTTACAAATTACCTAATTTACCGATTATATTTTGAATAACATTACAAATATTACCTGTACTTTCTGCTGGTGTCGGCCAACTATGAATTATTCTGGGAAAACCAACCAAAACGAAATTTTAAGCATTTTAAGGGTAGGATAGATTATTTTATTTTATGAATGGTTAGTCTTAAATCAATCGCCGATTATTCAACTTTTGTGATTGCAAGTTATTGACTATACTGTGTAAAAAAATCATTTTATTATTATTGTGAAAATGCCTAAAGTAGCAAGGGAAAAATCAAGTCTTCTCAGAAGTTGGATTGGAAGTAACAATCATCTAAAAGTTATCGACAGTGAAAGTATGTTTTGCACCATTTGTGATAAAAAGGTAAGTTCTCCACTTCAATAGATTTTTAAACTTATCAAACTTCTTTGCACATCTATGTGTCTGTCTATTCTAAAATGACAAACCGTCCCATTTCTTCAAAAACTGTTTTTTAAAGTTCGCAACGGTTTGGCTTATACAGAGCGAGGTGTTGAGAGTGGCCCACCCTGTATACTACGGTACACTGACTGTACTTTATTGTTTGACGATTTCAATTTCACTTTGAGAAATAAAAAAAAATTGGGGGAGGTTTAAAAAGTTTGATCATTTTAATGTAGGTATCTATTTACGAAAACATCTAAAACATCATTATCATTATATTCCAGATTCCATGTCAAAAGAAATTCCAAGTAGTTCAACACATAAAAACTTCACTTCACCAAACTAAGCTATCAAAAAATGATAATAAACCTCGCCAGCAGATTCTACAGAACAGTTTGCAGATTCAGAATACGTCAGTTGGGCAAGAAACCTTTGCAAAGGATTTATGCCATTTTTTTTTGAACTGCAATATCCCTCTGCACAAGTTAGAACATAAATCGTGTCAAAACTTTTTAAAAACTTATTGCAAGATTAAAGATAAACCAGCTCAAATACCAAGTTCTTCAACTCTTCGGAAAAAATATGTCAGTGCATGTTACAAAAATGTGATGACGAGTATTAAAAATCAGTTAAAAGCCGAATATCTTTGGATTTCCGTCGACGAAACAACGGATACAAAGGGTCGACAAATTGCGAATCTAATTGTTGGAGTTCTTAACGACTCTGGCGATTTTAAAAACTCATACTTAATTAGTGTAAAATGTTTGGAAAAAACAAACTATGCTACAAGAGCTAGATTTGTTAACGAATCCCTAACAAATTTTTTTTTACCTGATCAAGTACCATTTGAAAAAATATTATTAATGCTTAGTGATGCCGCCTCATATATGATGAAAGCTGCATCCAATCTTAAAATCTTTTTCCCTAATTTAATTCACTGTACATGTTTGGCGCACGGCCTAAACAGAGTTGCAGAGAAAGTTAGAATTGAATTTCCCAATGTAAACACCTTAATAAATAATGTAAAAAAAGTATTTCTGAAAGCACCACTACGTGTACAGGTATATAGGGAGATGCTTCCCGATATTCCTTTACCACCAGAACCAGTATTAACCAGATGGGGAACTTGGCTTAAAAGTGCTATATTTTTATCTGAACACTACGACGACATCAAAAGCGTTATTTCAAGTTTTGATCCGACTTGTACCGCTATTGATAACTGTCAAAATATTTTTAAAGAAAAGTCTATTAAAAATCAATTGTTGTATATAAAATCGAATTTCGATATCATTGAAAGTTCAATTACAAAATTAGAGGCTCAAAATTTATGTCTTCACAATAGTATGTCTATTGTTGATTCGGTTAAACAGAAAATAACAAATCTGAATGGGGAAATTGGAGTAAAAATTAAAGATAAACTTGATGACGTTTTAAACAAAAATGAGGGTTTCACTTTATTGCGTTCAATAAATAATATAATCAATTTTGGAAACTTCGATGAAAATATTAATATGGATCCGTCTCTAATAGCAAAGTTTAAATATGCCCCAATTACATCTTGTGACGTTGAGAGATCTTTTTCTGCCTATAAACAAATATTAACAGATAGAAGACATAATATTAGTTTAGAAAATATGAATCAATATATGATTATTTATTGTAACAATAAAAATATGTAAATTTGTTTTATTGTACTCTTTTTATAATATTAGTTTAGA